>NC_068399.1:13769340-14079340 GCF_023724105.1 Carassius gibelio
TGGTTCATCCTGTATACAGCTAAAAAACTATAAATATGACACTATGACCTAGTTACAAAAACTGTAAGTGAGATATTTTTATGAAATGCAACTCAATGGATATATACTTACTTTTGCAGAGCTCTTGTTTACTGTATGATATTTACTGAAATACTGTCAAATAAAACCTTGAAATGGTGTAAAGTACTCAAAGTAAAATGCAAGTGTTTTGTGAGTGTTTTATTTAATTGCAGGTCTACACCATTATCCTTCTGCACGATTAACCATGTGATTATGCAACCAGTGGTTAAATGGTCTTTATTTGAAAGGAGATGCTGAAGTGTATGCAGGGTAGCGGTGGCATAATTACACGTTTACTGAAAAGAAACACACACACAAAATAAACTTCACAAGCCAAACTTTGGTTACTGTGCAAAACACTACATGTCAAAGGAACCAGTTTACCTACAATTTTGTTTTGTGGGTGGGTGCTTAAATTTGTACATTTAATTACAAATTAGCTGTAAAAACAGCTCGTTTGGCTTCTTGATACTGTAAACTGGTGTCTTACCATATTATTTTAATGTATTATTTTAATTATGAACACACGTACACTGGTTTGTAGTGCAAACATTTTTAGCATTTACAGCATGTTGTTATTCTTCTCGTTATTGCTACAGTGGCTAATGAACCAGAAATCTTGCACATTCACACACACAAAAAAAAAGACTTACTTCCGCATTGAAAAATAAGGTGGATTAACACAATTTTACTTCTCTGATTGCAAAGCTGGATTTCAGCAGTTAGTACTTCATAACTACAATGTCACATAATGACTAATATTAAGGTCATTCTAATATGCAGATTTGCTCACAAGTAACATTTCTTACTATTAGTGTTGAAAAATGTTATGCTGCTCAATATATTTTGCGGAATCAGGGTTCTTTAAGAAATATAAATGTCAAAACCACTTAGATGATTTATTTAAAATATAAATCTCGCAATACTGACTTTTTTCTCTCAATTGTGAGTTATAGTTGCAAGATATAACCCCCCCCCCCCCCCCCAAAAAGGCAGAATTGCAAGTTTATATCTTGCATTTCTGACTTTAGAAATCATAATTGTGAGATTATTTCTCAGAAATGTGACTTTTTATCTCAGAACTACGAGTTTATATCTCGTAATTCTGACTTTTAAGTTGCAAGAACAAATCATGCAATTCTGAAAAAAAGTCTAAATTTCAAGTTAGTATCTCGCAAATCTGACTTATCTCACGATTCTGAGGAGGGAAATTTTTCAAAATTGTGAGTGGAAAACATTGAGATCACTTATATCTGAAAAAGCCTCACTGAGCCCAAACTTTGGAATTATTGTGCTGAGGCATATTCTTGTTAAAGCATGAGTAAATGTCAATGTCTTGGTTGAAAGGCCTTCAGATCTCACAAAAGCATTCCAATGAAGCGGTGGACTTGGCTAACTCAAGAGTTCTTTCTTTTCAAGTTTCAGATCACAAAGAGAAGTCCTTACATTCTGTTTCAGAACATTCTCTTACATCCTGAAATCCTTTAGTCCTGCTAACTCTAGCTGTGCTAAGAAAGAAACCATTGTACTTCCTCTAGCAAAAAGCTGTATTTACACAGACTTGGTTTTGCGTCGTCTTTTTGGTTAAATCTTTCTGAAAAGGTTCCAGGTTCCATTAATTGACATCAAGCCATTACAGGCTTAATTCATTATCTTCTGTGTTCAGTATCTCCGATCAGGGAAAATAACAGTGCAAAGTCTTTAAGGCATGTAGATATGGAAATTGGCTTTCAAAAATAAACCCGAAGAAATATGCACTGAATTATGAGTAGGTTTTACAACTAACCCCTGCCATTTTTATATGAGAAAGAATTACTTGACATATCATTATAGACATTCATAACTACGTGACATTTGAACGGAGAATCCGTTAACTAGCCACCGAATACCACTCATGACATGAGGCAAGACATTTCAAGTTATTTATAGCCTAAATGTAAAAATAATCCCATCATACAGTTGTCATGTCACGTGCCACTAATGCAATAAATACAAGTTTAATTGGATTATATTGGAAATATATTTTTAAAGATATTAATGCAATATAAACAGAACAATGTTAAATGTTCTCTTAAAATAGCAATTATGTGACAATTAAAAAAGCAAGGCCCATTGCGATGCATGTGATTCCTTCTATAGCCAGTAGATGGCAGCACCTGACAGACGGTGGTATGTTAGTAATCACTCGTTCCTCCGCCCCAATAGAGGGCAGTGTGGAGTAATGAGAAGCGCAGCTCAGAGGAAGAACGACGAGCCTCAGAAGTGAAGGCGCAAATCCCGTTTGCTAGCATCATTGGCTAGCAGTTGTGACTTTACAGACAACATGGACTGGTAAATATTACGTTTTATTATAGTGTAACTGATGTATGAATTATGTCAGATTATTTTAGCTATTTTATTTGATTCGAGATTTGTTCTAATGTACGTTATCGTAGGAACGGCTCCACATGGCAGTCGACACTTTCCATATAATAATACACGAAATAAAAGAAAACACAAGTTAGCTTTTTTATTTATTATTAATTGCTAAACAATATGTGACTTTGATGTTATTTTCTGTCAATACAGCATTGACAGAACTTTACATTGTTTAAAAATAGTTATAGTTCTTTCATAGCTAATAGTACAATTCATAGCTAACGTTACCGTTAATTAATAGCTGTATTTGAATTATGAATATATTTTACAGGCCACGTCGAGTTCGTTTAGGTTTGTGTGTGAGTGTGGGTCTTTGTTAATATATATATATATAATGTTACAGTTTTTAGTCTGAAGACAGAAGAATCTGTGTTCCACTGTATCTGTGAGCATGTGGCATGAATAATGTTAATAACCCAATGTTATAATGATCTTGAAAATGTAGTTGTGGTGTGTGTGTTTTGTGCAGGAATCAGACCTGGATGAGTCCAGCGGTTCGGGACACTGAGGTGACCCGTGCTGCCCGCAGAAAGAGCTCACACAAAAAAGTTGCGTGTATCCTTACCAAAATCACAAACCTTAGTAAAGTCCTTGCATTTATTTATGTTGCACTTTACAATGCTGATAGTTTCAAACAGCTTCACAGTGATAAACAGTCAAATAGCGTTGTTTTTTAATGGTACAGAATACATCCTACATCCAACAATATATCTGTGCTGAAACTGTTATAAACATGTAGGAAGGTTTGTTTTTTTTCCCTTTACTGTGTGTTCAGTCCCACCGGCACAGGATGAGACTCCTGGCACCAGCACTACCCCTGCTAGACCACCACTGCGCCAGACACCTGGATCCCTCCTCAGACAAACTCGTAAGGAAACCGATTTGCTCTCCGTCTGTAAAGATATAGATGCTGCATGCAAAAACACTCCAATTTAGAAATGACCAATAAATCATTTAAAAAGAATTTCAGCAACACAATCATTGGTGATGTGAGTCAGTCTTGCATTGAATGAACTGGCTGAATCCTTTAGTACTGTTTTCTGTTCATGTAGAGTGGTCTGTATTGATGTGCAACTCTCTTTTAGAGTCAAACCAAAACATTATTACCGTTCATTCGCTATAGTTTAGAAAATGGTAATAAAATATGACAAGAACTCTGTGTTAAACTGCGTCAGAACAAATGAATTTCGATAATGACAGATAGCTGTGATAGAAAGGTATGCAATGAATTAGGTTGTATAACTGTCAGCTGTTAAAATTAAGTATACAAAAAATTTGATAATACTAATTTATGTCGACCAGTTACAAAGCAATGCTTGATTTTGTTCAGTCTGTGGTGTAAAAAGGGTCACATTAGCAATTAAAGAAAAACACGGTCAATTAAAAGTGTCTGAATTATTTTTGGAGCCAAATTTTACTGGTTGTCCACTGTATGAAGACTTTTGAGGGTATAATATGTCACCGTTTATTTTGCTATCCACATTTACATAAAGTGTCCTGCAGCCACTAGTAAAAAAAAAAATAATATATATATATATATATATATATATATATATATATATATATATATTTGATGTCTGAATCTTGTTTTTTTTTTTTGGGTTTGACTAATTATGAGCAGTCACTCCAAGAAGTGCCCTCAGGAACCCAGATGTGTCAGCCATCCTCGGGACAGGAGGCAGAACTCCTCGTTTCGTTAACACGCCCCGTACTAAAGGCAGTCTGAGCATGGTGAGTGACCAGAATTCATACAAACATCCTTTATTCCTCCTGACTCCATATATTTAGCTGGTTTGATGTAAGTGGTAACTGTTTTGTTTTGTTTGTTGACACTTCAGAACTTGGATGACAGTGATTGGACGAACAGTCTTTTCCCGTCTCCTCTGTCTGGGCTGGTGGACACCAGCTTCACTGAGGATGTCAACATGAGCGCTCTCATGCTAAAGGAAGATGATCCCGGAGAGGCGGGTAAATAATCCTGATACGTAATCATTATCACTACATATGAAGTGACTGGTTTACATGATCTGCAGCTCTCTCTCTCTCTCTCTCTCTCTCTCTCTCTCCCTTTTTCTTCTCGCAGCTTCTCTCAGTTTGTTTCCTGATTTTCTGCAGTCATATTTACGCCGCGCATCCACAGATGTGTTTGATCTTTTAGAGGAGTATGAGGCTCTCTGTCAAGATAAGGTACATAACTAGTTCATGGGAATTTCAGAATCATGGGATTTAAGTTAGAGTTTCATTAAGTAGAAATGAGTAATCATTTACAATACAAAATGAATATATAGTATAAGTTATATTAGAACAAAAGGAATGTTGTGAATGGTGGCTAAATGAAATTGTTGCCAAACTGAAAACAAATCCTTCCCGAGATTTGTAATGCGCTGACTTTTATTGTAGGTTAGTATGTTGCAGAAAATGGTTCTTCGGTCGGCCCCGGGTCAGCAGAAATCCTCCAAGACGGTCAGCATTACCTGGTTGCTGCAGCAAGAGATGGTAACCTGGAGACTCATCACTTCACTGTACAGGTGCAACACTCTCATACAATGCTGTTCAAGGGTTCGGCGTATAATGAAGAAATCAATCCTTTTATTTGCAAGGATGCATTCAATTGATCAAAAGTGACAATACAGGCATTTATAATGTTTCTAAGGATTTCTATTCATCATTAGATCCTGAAAATGATTGTTTCACGGGTTGCTCTAAAGTATTAAGCCACACAACTGCTTACATATTGTTATACTTCTCTCATATACAGAGACCGAATCCAAACCGTTTTAGAGGAAGACTTCATGATGGATATAACTGTAAGTGCATTTGTAGTGCATAGATGGAAAAACATGAATGTCATTGCATTATATTACAAAATGTCAAACTTTATAGCACAAGTAGGGGTGTGCGGTATGTGTCGTTTGAGATGATATCGTAATTCTCGATTTGTGATTTGACATTATTATCAAGTATTTTTCAAAAACCATTCAAAACAGTTCTACAGAGTGCATTCTTTCAATACATGATTCAGTCTAATAAAATGCATTTAGAAAGATCACAAATTCAATTTATATTTTTTTTATACCAGTTCATATTGTTAATCAATTTCACATGAACAGTGCCGTTTCTTCTCCAAAAAATTACCATGCTTACGAATGTAATATTGATTTGATTTTTGTTTTTTTACAACAGTTCAATAAATAAGATTTTAATTAAGAGACTTGCATTTTAGATACCATATTTCCGGTTTTTGCGCTATTTTGACAACAAAAATAATTCCAAACCCAGCCACAGCACTGTTTTGCTTCTCTGAGCAACATGGCAGTGTTTTGTTGCTGAATGAATCAACTGTTTAAATGATTCAGTTCAGTCGCATTGAATCGCTTATTAACAGTGACTTGCTGCCACCTGCTAATTGACATTCAAAGTATCTTTTTATTATTTAAATAATTTCAACCATAAATATTCAACGGTTTGTTTTATATATCAAAACATGATTCATGCATTTGTAATTGCAGGTTAAATGTGTTCAAATGTGTCCTCCATTAAATAGTGTGTAAATGCCACTTCAGATGCAGTTTCTCTGTTTCCTCTGCATTGCAAAGATGAATTTTCTTATTCTTATTATTTCTTATTCTTATAATTGTCTTATTATTCTAATTGACTGATTAAATGCGGTAACTTGATTCAAAATTTAACACACACTTTAGAAAGGTAAAATGCCCATCAAAGATAAAAATCAATTAAAACTCATTGGAAAAGATTAATATTTATCATTGTGAACTGACTACAACACAGAGTTTGAAGAATATCAAAAACTTTAGGAAAACAATAACACACACAGCAAAATATTGTCTAATTATCGTTATCAATAAAATCCCAGAAAATATTGAGATGTTGTTTCAATATCGCATACCTTTAACCATAACCATATTGTTCAAGCGAAAGATTTAGCAAAATGTAGCATGTTGGGGTTTAAATGATAAAACAGTAGACATACTGTCCAAAATGAACAAACCGTGCTCAAAAACTTTTAGAATGTCGTTACATTGTGCCATTGCCTCTTGGTGAGATATTTTTTGTTCATTGCAGTGACGTCCATACATTTAATGGTGACTTAAGCATGTATATTTTTTGGAGCCACTGTGTGTGAACTTGTGGTTGTATTTTCTCTGGAGATGCCCACTGAGAGTGAGAAGGCAGTAATGGAGCAGTTCTTCCAGAAGGGCAGTGTGGTGCGACAGAGCCAGGTACACATGCATCCATTTACACCCATCCTGCTTGTTACTGCATAAAAAACACTTAGCTCAGGACCGTGTGTGTGTGTTTATTTAGCTGGTGGTGGATTGGTTGGAGAGTATCGCCAAAGATGAGATGGGAGACTTCTCTGATAACATTGAGTACTATGCCAAATCTGTGTACTGGTAAGTGATATAACTGCTTATTTACATTATTGACCATCTCAAAACTCTGATTTGAGTTCTGGTGGTTTGTTGATGTGTAGGGAGAACACACTTCACACCCTGAAGCTGAGGAGGAATCAGTCCAGCGGTGGTTTTAGCAGGCCACTGGTCACAGAACTGGATCCCGATGCTCCTATCAGACAGAAGAGACCACTGGCAGACCTGGACCGAGAGGACGAGACTCGCCTGCTCAAAAACCTCTTTAACCTCATCCGAGCTGGCATGACTGATGAGGCTCAGAGGCTGTGTAAGCGCTGTGGTCAGGCCTGGCGTGCTGCCACTCTGGAAGGCTGGAAACTGTATCACGACCCCAACATCAACGGAGGTCAACACACGCACATACTAACTACCTTAATAATACTTAAGTTCAATAGGATTTAAAGGGATAGTTCAAACAAAAATGAAAATTCTGTTATCATTTACTCACCTTCATTTGCCATTAAACTTTCATTCTTATTTGATTGAGATATTTTTAATGAAACCAGATGCTTCAACTATTAAACCGCACAATCCATGTGATCCAATCCTTGTGTTTAGGAGGTGGAGAGCTTCAGGCGGTGGAGGGGAATCCTCATCGAAGCGTGTGGAAGGTTTGCTGTTGGAGAATGGCAGAGGAGGTGAGGAAACTCTAGATCTGTTGATCTAATTGAAATTAAAAATGTCTTTTTTTCCCCCCTTGTCTTTAAAGGGATAGTTCACCCAAAAAATAAAATTCGGTCATTAATTACTCACCCTCATGACCTCCGTTCATCTTCAGAACATTAAGATTTTTTTGATGAATTCTGAGAGCTCTCTGACCCTCCCATACACAGCAATGTAATTAACACGATCAACGCACAGAAATGTAGCAAGGAGATCTGTAAAATAATCCATGTGACATCAGGGGTTCAACTGGAATTTTAAAAAGCTACTTTTTTGTGCGCAAAGAAAATACAAACGACTTAATTCAACAGTTCAATTTGGCACCTGACACAAAAGGAGACAAATTGTTTAATAAAGTCATGCTTTTATTTAAATTCTTGAGGGTGAGTAATTAATGACAGAATTTTAATTTTGGGGTGAACTATCCCTTTAAGTACTCTGACATAGGCTTTTTTAATTCAGCAAAACATGTTTTATACCTTGTACTGGGTAACATCAAGTCTCAAGAAATTAGCAATGAATAAATTAGGTGAAATGTCTTTATTTAATACACAGTTTCTCTGAATGTTTGAGTCATTTTGTTTGTCGTTCTGAAAGCCTCTGCTTTGTTTTGCTGTTTCAGGAGCAGTTCAACAAATATGAAAGAGCCATCTATGCTGCCCTGAGTGGAAACCTCAAACAGGTTAATAGTCATCGAGCTGTTTGTACTCTTGTTTTTTAGTCATTATTTGAATATGTCCTTGTTTCCCTGCAGCTGTTACCCGTGTGTGAGTCGTGGGAGGACACGGTGTGGGCGTATTTCCGGGTGATGGTGGACACTCTGGTAGAGCAGGAGATCTGTTCTTCTGGTCTGGGCAGTGAAGAGCTGGAGGAGCTGCCCAGAGAGTTCCTGGAGACCAAGTACGGCTAGAAACACCCTCTAATTTCCATCATACACACAGTCTTTATGTCCTTTTCCAGTAAGTGATTAATTCCATCATGTGGCTTTTTCAGTTGGACATTGGAGAAAGTCTTTGAAGAGCTTCAAGCAACAGAATCCAAAGTAAGAGTGAATGGATGAGGTTTCGTTTGTAAGAGACTAAACTGATGGAAATCTTTTCACACTTGTGTGTTATGTCGACAGAGGGTTCTGGATGCAACTAAGGAGCATTACCATTTGATTCAGAAGTTGATTATTCTCGGAGATCTTGATGGTATGCTTTGAGATCGGATTTTTAAAAAAAAATCTCACTTTTGCTTTTTGAAAAGTTTTAATGTTTCATTTAACTTGTTTTGAAAGGTCTTCTGGAGGAGTTCAATGATTGGTTGGGAAGAAGTACAGCTCTGCCAGCTCATCTGTTGCGCTTCATGTCACATTTAGTGTTGTTTTATCGCAGTTTGGGCATGCAACTTAAGGTACGTACATTAAATGCATTTTTTTTAGTTCATTTTAGATTATATTTCTCTTCATGTGTCTAGCTTATTGCTTCATACATCACATGTTTGATGCAGACTCACCGCTATGATCTGTGTTTGTCAGGAGGAGGTGTGTGTAGATGTCCTGAAGGCCTACATCTCACTGTTAGTGAAAGAAAAGCAGGTGGACCTCATTGCGTTTTATGTCAGTCACCTTCCTGCAGACATGGCCGTGTCCCAATATGCTCAGTTCCTGGAGGAAGTCACTGAGACTGAGCAGCGCAAACACTGTCTGGAGCTGGCAACCCAAGCAGGTGAGGACAAAGGGTCTTGTATCACGATCTGTGCTTTTAAATGTTTATTACACATTGATATTTTTGTGGAGTTTAGGTTTGGATGTAGCAGCCATCACAAAAATGGTAGTAGAGACCATCAGAGAGAGAGACACAGATGAGTTTTCCCACCATGACCTGACCCCTGCACTAGATGCAGCAACAACAGTGGTACAAATGACCTGCTAACTCTGTTCATTTATAAATCTTTATCCAATCAGCAATGGAATTAACACCCAACTCTTCATCTGTCTACACAGGAGGATCAGCAGAAGATTGATGTCATTGACTGGCTGGTGTTTGATGCCGCCCAGCGAGCCGAAGCCCTCAAACAGAGCAATGCCATCATGAGGAAGTTCTTAGGTCAGACTTTTGCATCATCCTCTCTGTTACTTGTCGTAATCCTGACCTTGAAATCAGATTAGACCTTAAATAATGTCTTCAGGATCGTTCATACATGCGAGAATCTAACGGAGAGTTTTAACTTGGCTCAGAGGAAGGCAAGATTCATGTCTTTGCAGATATGATGCAGGGCAGTGTAATTTTATACTTTAGATTTTTCATTGTTGGTCTATTCTAGATAGCTTTAAAATTGTACGATTTGTTGTGAAGCGAAGGGAATTAAAATACATGCTTATAGTGTTTATTAATGTGTACTTTTGGTTTATTTGCCAATATTTTTGAATGTAATAATAAAAATGTGCATTATCTGGGAAATACAGTAGTTTAAACCAGCTTTCAAGGTTAGTTTACTCCTAGGTCTTAGTTAGGTCACTTTAGCTTAGATTAGCGATATTGGTATTTTATTTATTCACATCTAATGTTCCTCATTTCCCGTAGCATCTAAGAAGCATGACGCTGCTAAGATGGTCTTCGCCAAAGTGCCGGAAGATTCCATGCGGGAAATCTACCGCCAGTGGGAGGAGCAGGGCATGGACACGCCCCTTCCTGCAGAGGAGGAGAATGCTATCCGTGAGCATCTGTGCATCCGTGCCTATCTGGTGAGGAGCAGCTGCTTTGTGCAACACTGAATTGTCACTGTACTGAATGTAGTTACCGCGAGGTGATCTTACTCTGTTTTTCCCCTCCCACAGGAAGCTCACGAAGCGTTTAATGAGTGGTTCAAGCACATGAACTGTCCTCCGGTGAAACCCACAGCACCTGCTCAAGCGAAGTTTACAGAGAAGGTGGCCCATGAGATGAAAGAAGCAGAGTACAAGGTCAGAAAACGGACCGTTCTCACAGTACCGTGAACACTTCTCGCTTTTTTCTTTAATGGCTTTTCTGTGTCACGTCCTCCAGATGGAGTATGAGAACTGGCAGGGCCGTCTGGGAGCGCTGACAGAGGATGTGAAGGAGAGGATCTATAATGTGCTGCTGTTTGTTGATGGAGGCTGGATGGTGGATGTCAGAGAGGTCAATATGTTTTCTATTCATTCACCGGTTTGGCTGTTTACATATTTTTAAATTCAGCAAATGCATTTTGAGTGTAGGAGGTTCTGGATTCATGGTGTGTGTGTTTGGCAGGACACTGAGGAAGACTCGGAGCGCGCTCATCAGATGACTCTGCTGCGGCGTTTGTGTCTGCCCATGATGTCTTTCCTCCTGTTAACCGTACTGCAGCGCACTGAGCGCCACCAGGAGAGCCTGCGTCTGGCTGACATCGTGGCGTCTGACCAGCACAGACTCTATGAGGTGTGATTGTAAATATAGACATGAGTATTGCATGTCAGTAAGACTATGTTGACTCCATTTGCTTGAGATCTCTTCGGAGTGCTCGTGTTAAATATGATGCTGTTCATTCATCTGACCTGACTTTCTTTTTGTCAGGTTTTCTCTAAAGACGAGCTGCAGAAGTTCCTCCAGAAGATGAGGGAATCCTCTCTGCTCCTGCTGGATAAAGGGCTGGATCCGCTTGGATATGAGATTCAGCCCTAGACACTGTTTGTTTCTCATGCCGTTTATGTGCTCAGAAAAAAAAAAGAATAAAAAAAAAAAGCTTTGTAATTTTGTATTGGAATAAAGATGAATTGTTTTGAATCTGGTGAATTGTTTGTGGAGAGTGATATTTCATCTTTCTTTTTCAAGAGTAATGCGTTTCTTTCCATTGGAACCTTTTTGTTTTTGTCAAGTCTTCCATATTAAATAGAATACCAGACAATTTCTTCCATTCTTTAATCATTTTATTTTGAATTTCTAGTTCTATTTTATCATCAGTGGTATCAAGGGAAGTTGTTTATTTCATCCAGTTTTCCTCTTAAAATTTAACTGCATAAACAAAATCAGTAACACTTTAGAAAAGGGACTAATTCTCATAATTAACTAGTTGCTTATTAGCATGCCTATTATTAACATATATGCTGTTATAAAGCACATTGTGTATGAGCATATCCTACCCAATACCTACATTTAAAAACTACTTATTATCAAGCAACAAAATAGTAGTTTATTGAGCAAAAGTCATAGTTAATGGTTTGTTAATAACGAGAATTGGACCTTAAAATAAAATGTGACCGTACTCGTCAAGAAACGATTCAAATTTTTCTTTCAACAAAAAAATTAATTGCACAAGGACGCCATATATTCGTTCAGACTGAATCTCAAATCGATTCAAATCTGTTTGCTGACCCCATAGACATCATATAGGTAGACGCCCCATCGAACGCTACTGCCTATTGGCACGAACGAGCCGTGGAGCCGCCATCTTGGACCGGTCGCCAGCTCCACTCAGTGTAACTTGTTTGTCAGGTGCAATGAGCTGTCAGCGCATTAAATTAATCATATCTCACTGAATTCCTAACTGATTTTGACGCGGATTTTTTTGCTGCAAAGGTCATTCATGCAGTTATGATATAGGACACACGATTCGGCGTATTTTAATATTCATAATAGGCTTTTCAGTTACATATTCTATTCTGATAGAAGATATAAATGACCAGACGCCCAAAATATAAATATGTGAGGTAAAATATTTATAAATCACACACTATAAATATATAATAAAGAAGCATAAACAGATAGTTGCAGTAAAATAAGATATTTAATAAGTTGAAGAAACAATTTATTATAATTTGTGACATATACACTCTGGTTCTCTCTCTCTCTCTCTCTCTCTCTCACACACACACACACACACACACACACACACACACACACACTCTTCTCCCTCCCTCTCCATCACACACACACACACACACACACACACACACACTCTCTCTCTCTCTTCTGTGACTGTTGACACCTGGGGAGCTTGTATTGCTGAAGCTTGGCGGATCACCCTCTCTGCAGCTCTCAGCACCTTATAATAAGAATACAAATCATGCATATTTATTAGCGCTTTACACAGTACTCAAATACACTATACAGAACAGAGAAAATATGAACAAAGAAACCTTAATATACATTACTTGCTGATATCACGTGCGCAAACCCAAATAACAGTTATTATGTTCTGTCGAACAATGTATGTACTCAGATTGGATTGTGTTGGTATTAGGCACTTAACGTTACCTAACGCTAAAAGTAAGTTTCGTGCATCTAACAAGTGTTTTTTCGAACTTCTTTCTGATCTGAATAGTAATAGTAAGTTATGTGAGAAACACTTGAGTTGAGATACATAGTCTAACTAATGTTAGCTAGCTACGCTTTCAGTACAGTACTATCAAAGATCCTTGCTCCTTCTCAATTCTCTGGATTTAAGGACAAACTAAAACCAATAGTACAATAGTAATGTTAAATCTTACTTGTGAAAAATAATCCCGAGCCGTACTTGCGATGCTCCGCCGATAAGAACAGGAAAATGCTGCACAGTGCTCTGGCATCTTAACTGCTGCTACGCAACGAAACTAGGAGTACGACCGGTTCAAGATGGCGGCCGCAAATCTCGTCGCCCAGCGGCCAATAGGGCGTCTACTTATATGATGTCTATGGCTGACCCGTATGATAGATTCATTAAAAGAATCGATTCAAAAGAATGATTCATTCGCCAATGCGGCATCGTTAACAGCTGGCAGGAAACACTAGTCACACGACTTTACTGAGTTGTTTATTTAACTTTTCCGACCATAGTGGCATAAAGTGAAATAAAAAAGTAAACATAAAGGTCGCGGACACCCGTGTTATTGGATAGTCTTATCAAAGTTGTCCAATGGAGGCGCGAGTTCATCCGTCAAATCCTAATTAATTTAAACGACTCGAGCTTCGTGACAGGTAAGCGCTTGAGTCAGACCACTAAACTGAAGAAAGAAAGAGAAGACCTCAAACCTGCAGATGGCACACAACTCACATTATCTCCGCATCTGTAAGTTACTGAAAAATAACACGCTAAAATTACTTTGGTAATAGTATTTGGGTTTCACTGAACTTCACGCTGTCTGAAAACAACCATGTTTCGCACTCAAACACAAGACTTTGAAATGAAACACCTTATTTGAAACAATATTCGAAAAAAATTACAGCAGTAAACCAATTACTTAAAGTAAAGCGCACCTTTCATATAGCCTTCACATTATTTCTGTATGGTATTTACTGTATTTATTTGTGCAGCATGAATACTGATCCAGTCACGTCAAAAGGGAAATACCTCTGTTGACCTTGTTAGCTTCTCGACATCAAATTATATCTTGGGTTGCTCTGGGTCACTGCTTGTTTTGTTTTTTGTAAATGACTAAATGTAAATGTAAAATAATCTAACTCTATATATAATAATAATAATAATAATACCCCAAAATAACATTTTTTTAAGGACATTCAGTTCTTAAAAATGTCTGTAATCGTATAATAAATGACGGTTCATTTAATATCAATATTCTCAATTTCAGTTGAATGAAAAAGCAGATTTGTCTTAATTGCAACAAAAATACTAAAATCTGAGGGGAGCCTTTGAGTCAAAAAGATTGAGAACCGCAATTCAGTTCAATCCGAGTGTAAATTAAGTTAAAACATGCAAATTAAAGCACATTTTGCAGTGTGTAGAAGTGTAGAGTTGCTCTGCTCAACAGAAATCGGTTAATAAACCTAGGCAAAACAAATAAATACCAATCAATCCCTCCCTCCAGTAAAAGTGGAAGAGAGGCATTATGGGATGGATGGATGAGTGATTGACCTGCATTTCAGATGGGATTCGTGTGAGGTTCAGTCAATGACATCATGATGCTGATACACCGTACTGACGCTTCTTAACATTAATGAAGTCATCAGTAAACAAAATCAGTTTCACAGGCAAGAGTTCTGTTGTTCTGAAAAAGCTAGAATTGAGTAACATACCGGTCAGTTGTTTTGTCTGAGTTCAAATAACTTGTAAAATCGAGATCAGTGTCAGCCATACTGGGGCGTGTCTTAATTTAGACATACGGGGGCGTGTCTTAAAGGAATAGTTCACTCAAAAATTAAAAATATGTCATTAATAACTCACCCTCATACCAGTAAGACCTCCATTTATCTTCAGAACACAGTTTAAGATATTTTAGATTTAGTCAGAGAGCTCTCAGTCCCTCCGTTGAATCTGTGTGTACGGTCTACTGTCCAGAAAGGTAAGAAAAACATCATCAAAGTAGTCCATGTGACATCAGAGGGTCAGTTAGAATTTTTTGAAGCATCGATAATACATTTTGGTCCAAAAATAGCAAAAACGACGACTTTATTTAGCATTGTCTTCTCTTCCGGGTCTGTTGTAAGACAGTTAAAAACAAAGCAGTTTGTGATATCCGGTTCGGGAACGAATCATTCGATGTAACCGGATCTTTTTGAAACAGTTCACCAAATCGAACTGAATCGTTTGAAACGGTTTGCGTCTCCAATAAGCATTGATCCACAAATGACTTAAACTGTTAACTTTTTTAATGTAGACATACGGGGGCCTGTTTTAATGTAGACATAAGGGGGCGTGTCTTAATCTAGACATACGGGGCCTGTCTTAATCTAGAATACGGGGGCGTGTCTTAATCTAGACATACGGGGCGTGTCTTAATCTAGACATACGGGGGCCTGTCTTAATCTAGACATACGGGGGCGTGTCTTAATCTAGACATACGGGGGCCTGTCTTAATCTAGACATACGGGGGCGTGTCTTAATCTAGACATACGGGGGCCTGTCTTAATCTAGACATACGGGGCGTGTCTTAATCTAGACATACGGGGGCCTGTCTTAATCTAGACATACGGGGCGTGTCTTAATCTAGACATACGGGGGCCTGTCTTAATCTAGACATACGGGGCGTGTCTTAATCTAGACATACGGGGGCCTGTCTTAATCTAGACATACGGGGCGTGTCTTAATCTAGACATACGGGGGCCTGTCTTAATCTAGACATACGGGGCGTGTCTTAATCTAGACATACGGGGGCCTGTCTTAATCTAGACATACGGGGCGTGTCTTAATCTAGACATACGGGGGCCTGTCTTAATCTAGACATACGGGGCGTGTCTTAATCTAGACATACGGGGGCCTGTCTTAATCTAGACATACGGGAGCGTGTCTTAATCTAGACATATGGGGGCGTCTTAATCTAGACATACGTGGGCGTTTCTTAATATAACATACAGGGGCGTGTCTCAATCTAGACATATGGGGCGTGTCTTAATCTAGACATACGGGTAGTGTCTTAATATAAACATATGTGGGCGTGTCTTAATATAGACATGTGGGGGCGTGTCTTAATCTAGATATACGGGGGCGTGTCTTTAATCTAGCAGATTCTCCCTCGCTCAAAATCAGCAGAGGCTTGACAAGTTTGTTAGGGCTCTTTTAAAGGCTGTTTCCCGCTCTTCATTGGGTGTTAATAAGGCTCGTACTGCTTCATGTGTTTGATCTCGCCACAGGAAATGTTAAAGCATGTCCTGTGTGTTTGAGCAGCTCTAATTAGTAAAGACTGTTCATTTAAAAAGTGTTAATATATATGGTGCATGAAGAAATGAAAGCAGATAGGCATTTTAAATTGAGACAGAAGCCCACTTGACAATGGAGGCGTCCCAATAGGTGATGTCTTTTCTTTTTTCTATTCATTATAATATCTCAACAGCACTCAATTGGCTTCACTGGTCATTTAAATTACTTTTAATAAAAATAACACTTTTATTCAGAAAGGATGCACTATACTGAAGACTGACAAGATGATGCTAAAAATTCAGCTTTGCCATCACTGGAATAAATTACATTTTAAAATATATTCAAATAGGCCACAGTTATGGTCAATTATATTATTATGTGTGTTTACTGTATTTTTGTTTGAATATATGCAGCCTTGGTGAACATTAGAGACTAATTCACTTTTTTACTGACCCCAAACCTTTGAACTGCAGTGAATAAACACCGCACATTATATAAGCATTATATACATTTTTGAAATGTCATTTTTGGTATACATATTATGCATTATACTTAGAATGGCTCGAGTTGATTTTTCCATATGAAATGCTTCAAATTTATATAATATAATCCCTTTCCCCCCTAACATCTAGACTGCACATATAGTACTGTTTCAGATACTAAATATGTCTCTGGATATTTTCCAGTGACAGCATCATGTCGTCTGATTGCTCCCACTCTGTTCTGGATGAGTGTGCACTCAGCCTAATGTGTTGATTACTGACTCCACGGTTAGCATTAAAGAGCTTTGCTTTCCCACACAGGAAACAGCAGAGGCTTTGAGAATTAATTAATCTATCCCACGACTCTAAATGAATGCACACTCTTGTCAGAAAAATATGTATTTCACCATTAACCTATTTTGTTTATTTAATGACTTTATTACTTAACCTAGAGTACTTGTATTAGATTTTTGATGTCTGCTATAGTAGGAATATGCATAAAAAAACAATCTCATAAAGTGTGTGTGTTTGTGTGTGTATGCAGACCCTTAAGAAGGCATTGAACAAGTCACTCCTTCTGTGTCCTTTGGGTGGCGCTGTGATACAGGACAGCGTGTATCACTCAATAAATCAGGATGAAGAACGGAACAGCTTGGGGTTTGTTTTTTTATTGCTTTGACTCCACCAGCTTCTCCGATTGCGGTTTGCAGTGATTAGATTTTTTTTTTTATTATTATTATTTTTTTTTTTACAGTTGTTGTGTGCTTATATGAAACGTTGTCTCCTATGGCTACATTAATTTGCCAAAATGTTCAGAATATTATTATTATTATTAATATTATTAATGATTATTTTATATGGATTAACACTACTAGTCAAAAGTTTTTGAACATTGAACATTTTTTTTTTTTTAAGAAATCTCTTCTGCTCAACAAACCTGCATTTATCTGAACCAAAAGTACAGCAAAAATGTTTGAAATATTTGACTATTTAAAATAACTGTTTCTATCGGAGTAATTTATTCCTGTGATTTCAAAGCTGATTTTTATCAGCATTACTCCACTCACATGGTCCTTCAGAAATCATTCTAATATTCTGTTTTGCTCTCAAAAAACATTTATTATTATTATTATTATTATTATTATGTTGTAAACAGCTGATTTTTTTCAGGTTTCTTTGAAGATTAGAAGAACAACATTTTTCTGAAATGGAAGTCTTTTGTGACATTATAAATGTCTTTATCATCACTTTTGATGAATTTAAAGCATCCTTGCTGAATAAAGTTATAATTTCTTTATTTAAAAAATAAAAAAATACTCACTCCAAGGTTTTGAATGCTATAATGTTATAATGGTACAAAAGCCTTTTATTTCATAATAAATGCTTATCTTTGCATTTTTCTATTTCTATAAATGTAGTTAACTGTTTTAAATATTGATAATAATACAAATATTTATTGAAGAGTAAATCAGCATATAAGAATGATTTCTGAAGGATCATGTGACATGAAGACTGGAGGAATGATGCTGAAAAATCAGCTTTGCATCACAGGAATGAATTACATTTGAAAGTATTTTCAAATAGAAAGCAGTTATTTGAAATAGTAAAAATATTTCACAATATTACTGCTGTTGCTGGATAAAATAAATGCAGGCTTTATGATCAGAAGAAAATTCTTTAAAAAAATTAATAAATCATAAAACTTTTGACTGGTAGTGTATATATACCATACAAATAATACATTAATATTTATTGGCAAAAAGTCCAAATAAATGAAGCTACCATCATTCTAACAAAAAAAAATGCTCATCCACATATAGCATGCATGTGCATTTCTCATCTTATAAATTAGATAAAGAGTTTCTGAAAGCCGCATGTCTAAATGACTAATTAACTGATTAAATATATATGACGGAGCTGGAGTGCTGCTCACCATCATGCATTAAGTGCTTTAGCAGTGGTCCTGCTCCCTGTGGTGGGCTGGAAACAAACCACTCTTAATGACTGAAGGACAGATGTTACTATGCTAGCTAAACACTGACATGCTCAATATTCATCAGCCATGGTTAAAATGGTGCAACCAAGGAGTACCATTTTTGTTTGAGTAACAGCATTGTATTTTCTTTTTCCTTGTTTACAGATGCAGGAGTGTTTGTAGGCAGCTGCTCTGCATATGAATTGTGTCTTTATGTCACAGTATGAACTCAGACTCAGAAATGTAGGCCATGCTTTAGATGATTCATCCAAGTACTCTCAGCGTCGTTCTGCCCACAGGATCTCTCGATTCGGTGAGAAAACACAAACATCTACCCCAACAAACACATGCTGCTACATCCAGACACTCCTCATCTTCTGATACAATGCATAAATATAACAGATATTCATTGTTTTCATATTTGAGCTTGGACTGAAATTCTTAAGATGCAGGATGTGCATTCACTGCGAAAACACTGCGTAAGTGTGCCGGTTGAATCAGTCGGTCGTACAGTAAATGTCTTTTAAGGGTTTAGACGCTTATTTTTAGAATGTAATTGTTCAAATGCTTGGGGTCAGTAAGATTGAAATTAAATATTAAATTATTTAAAATTAATTCATTGCTATATCCAGAAAGGATGATTTAATGGATCAAAAGTGACAGTAAGACTTTTTAATGTAACAAATAATAAAAAGAAATGCTGGAAAAAAAAACTTCAAAGAAACCTAAAAAAAAGTCAGTTTCCACAAATATGGAAAAAAAGTGGCACAAATGTTTTTCAACTTTGTTTAGTAATAAGAAATGTTTCAAATCAGTATTTTAAAGTACTTTCCGAAGGATCACGTGACATTCAGAGAAATTCAGCTTTGCCGTCACAGAAGTAAATTACATTTGACAATTTATTAAAATAGAAAATAGTTATTACATTTTTATTTAATTTTGTATACAGTAAAATACAATAAATCATGGCAAAAAGTCCCACCTTGTAGTCTTATATGAGAATTTATATGAGAAATTTTCATCTAATATATTGTCAGCCAGACAAAATGTATCAGTCCAACTCTTTCTTTCAAATGTTATTCATGTCTGTACAGATAAACTGTTTTTGCTGAGTTTTCCTAATATGATATGAGCACTGACTCTGTACTACATACTAAGGCAGCGAGATGTGGGATGAATGTGTGCATAATGTGAGAAATTAGCAATGAAGAGCATAAAGGGAGTGCGAAAAACAAACAGATCACAGATTGAGCGACAAAATCGCTTTGTGACCCACTTTAACTGTTTGTTGTCAGCTTGTGGAAAATGATAACAGCCTCTTTTCACTGTCGATGAATGCTTATGTTTTTTTAAATGCACTCTTCAGTCCTATTTCCAAGTAGCCGTTTTCTAAAAATGCTCAAAATTAGTCACCGTTCAACTGAGAGGAACCACACTTGACGTAAAAAATCTGTTCTGAGAAGAGCTGTAATAGCAGAACAATGCATACATGTGCATCTTTAGGCATTGTCCGATGTCACAGTGAAAACATCAGGAGCTATTAATAACCGACTGGTGAAGGGATCACAAGACCAGAGGAATATCTCTGTTGCTATGGAGTCCAGAGTTGATGACATCACGGGGCATGCGTTAATATGAAAGAGACGCTGCTGGTTACTGAGAAAGAGGAGATATTGAACGTGCATTAAACACAGCTGACATAAATGTGGGGGTTTTAGGGTTGTGTGAATAATATCAAGTTTAAAAAGATCTGGGTAGCCTATATATAAACCCAAACGCAGAGCTGTCTGGTTGGATGTGCTCAAAAGCATCTTGCTTGGGTGGAAGTGCTATCTATTAATCAAATGAATGCTTTACAACATGCATGAGAAGGTCACTAATGGAAAATCTAGTGCTTCTCGTCTCCCACGCTCAACAGAGAACACTGAGTGCTCAATAGATGCAACAATTAGACACACTCATGTGCCAAAGAAACTACTATCAATTAGTTAGGATCCACCAAAAGTGGTTATATAACGCAGTTCATGTGGGTCTTAAAGGGATATCTCGAATAAAAACGAGTCTTTCATTCGGGTACATGAAGTCCCCCCTCGTGATTTCAAAATGTAGAAATACACACAAAAGCTGTTTTGAAACCACAGTAAGGCCAAAGGCATTCATTTTGTGTTAAATAAGGTGCATGACTCTGACATTGTGTACAGAGCTGGAAGAACACTGATAAGGCCCTTTATCACTGCTCTAACAAACATCACACACACACACTAATATATATAGAGAGAAAAAAGCACTACAATAATGTTCTTTGTTCTCTGCAAAACATCAGTCGTTCATCATCATTTGTGTATGACGTATGACGACGTCACTAATTTCCCAGGCTCTTTTTTTTTGTCTAAAAATACAGCATAATCTTTTCTTGTCTTGTTCTTCCTCCACAGGCAGTAAAGCCTCATAAATATAGCACTCAGAACGTCATCCATGACCTGAAGTTGAAGAAAGAGCGAGCTGGATCTGCACTGAGGTTTAGCTGACTGTGTGAAGGTGGGGGTTTGAAGATGACGTAGGCGTGAAAATATTCAGGTGAGCACAAAAATAAAATAATATTTACATGAGCACCAATGCGTCTAGCTATACATAGCACATTATGTTAGCAATGGCCTACTATATGACTTGGCACTACCTTTTGGACAGGCTAGAATAAATATATCAAAAGTAGTGCTGACAAACGATTAATCGCGATTAATTGCTTCCAAATAAAAGTCTTTGTTTACATAATAAATGTATGTGTGCTGTGTATAATTTATTTATATACAAATACACACATGCATGTATATGTATTTAAAAAATAATGTGTATATATTAATACGTTTATTATATAAATTATATGAATATAAATATAGACATGTAAATATATCTAAATATTTTCAAAATGTATACTGTATGTGTGTATATAATAAATATACACAGAACACACATCTATATATATATATATATATATATATATATATATATATATATATTATGCAAACAATCACTTTTATTTTCTATGCGATTAATCACAATTAATCGCTTGACAGCACTGCTCAAAAGTGCACATTTTATATATTCGAAATATTCTCACATATGTTTATTATATGATTATATAAGTTTTGCTAGTGCTTGTTAAGAGGGGTCTTAAAAGCATTTAAACAAATATATAACACATTTTAATAATAACACGTTTGGTTAAATGACAGACATTTGATCGCACATTTTATTTACGGCTTTAGTTTCAATCTCCTAGAAATGTACATCCCTTTCTCGGAAAGAAAAAAGTATCAAATGGATTTCCCTGTTCAACAAAACTGAGGCTATTTTCTATATTCTCCTCTACTGGCCCCCTGGCTTGTGACCTATATTCATGCCAGGTTTTCGTCATAATGCCCTGGAGTAGCTTGTAATCTTCAGTGTTTCCATTTGCCCAGCTATGGATCCAGCAACTAAACTTGATAGCATGCTTTTACTAGAAACAGGTTAGGAAAAGACCCTGGGTCTTATCTGAGGCACCAGGGGGCTATAATTGTCTGAAGCTTATATATGCACACTGATTTCATAAAATTTTTTCTTGTTAGTCAGATAGTCATAATGTTAGCCAATAGCGAGACAGCTATTTGGGAATCGTTTTAGCAAACTCTTGTTCAAAACTGGCTGCATTTTTCTTTGGAACATCCACTTTTTTATGATCCAGTCAGTTACTAAAGAATGAATAAAGCTTCATTGTATATTATATTTTCCATTTCACTCGGAAAGACACTTTACAAAGTACAGTGAATTGTGACATGTTTATGTTGACTGATGAGGATATGAAGGCCATTATATCAAAGTCCCTTTCGAGGAAATTCTGTTCACTAGACAGCCATATTTGTTACACATCTGGGCAGCTCATCCAAGACAATGGATAAATGGGGGAATCCTGAAATCTCAAATATTAAATTACATATTTCAGATCAGCTGCAGTGACACAATGTCTTTACCAATCAAGGATTTGCTCTTTCATTTAAAAGGGTGACATGTTTTGCCATATTGCATGTTGCAGTGTCTCCCGTTCATAAGCAATAGGAGTGAACCGTTTAGTATAATTTCTTCTTTTATGTCAGTCTTCGACATGCGTTCACAACAGTACCATGACGCACGTGTGTGTGCAATAGTTTAAAATACACTAAACCATTACTATCAGCAATACATTTTGGTACGGAATGAAATGTATTTATATTGTGTCTGCCAATACATTTCGGGATTGCTTTCTCCACAATGTGCAGGTACTGTAGAATGTCTTTGTCAAGCCAGTGTGAATACAGGGATGAGTAGAGGGACTACAAAAAATACAACTCAGGAAGTAAATGCCTTTTATTAGCAAAATAAGGGAAATGAGTGTACAAATGTTCCCCCAATATGGAGAACACACAGACAGAGGTGGCAGTTTTCTTCAAAATCACTCAACAGTATCGCTTGCCTCAAATGTCTGTTAGCAGACAATATCGTATTGTTTTATTTTTCTCCGTGAAATCCCGAACCCCTTGTCAGTCCCTTCGTCTCACAATGGTGTTCCTTGGTGACGTGTAATTCTCCAAGCAGTAAGCCGTTAAAATGGCGGCCAGTGTCTGATGACAGGTGCTTGAGAGAGCGATTCCAAGTCCTGCGTGCGGAGCGTCTCAGCGCCTGACAGCTGAACAGGACTCATCTCCATCTGAAGGGGCTGTTTAGTCTACTCTTGTTCCTATAGAGACTCAGAAGGTTTGGACCACCGCTCACTGTATTAACCATTAGCTCGCACTTCATTGGCGTATTATATACACATACACACGCAAACAGATCCACGCACGCTCTCTGTCTCTCACACCACACACGCTCACTTTCGATGCATATGAGGATTTGTGCTCTCAGATTAGTAACATCCAGTATGATATTTTTTCACGTTGGAGAGATATCCAGCAGGCAAACCCAAGCAAATGGACAAAGACTGCAGAAACGCATGCGAAGGCACGAGGACCAACAAACCGGATTGAGAAGCAAAATCTTCCTCTCTCCCCATAGCAACAACCGCAAAGGCAAAAAAAAAAAAAAAAAAAAACATTTTACAAGTAAAAGGGGAACTCCTCTGATGCAAGAAAGCAAAATAATAAGAAATCCCTCATTTAAAAGAAACAAACTTGTGTCAGGGTGAAAAATAAACAACATGGCTGTGACAGCAAAGGACTATACGAACATTCGACACAATTCATTTTTAAATGCTACGTTTTAACATTTCCAGAGACAAAACCATAAATAAAGCTGTCAAAAGTGGCATAATGTACAGCACTGGTCCAAGACCAATTTTCTCCATACTTGGTCTTGTAATCTTTCTCCAACAAAATGCACATCAAAACTGGCATCAATTTCACCTAAAAAGGGGGGAGAAAAAACTTACTTAAATATGACTTAAACAGATAAACAAGGCATTAAGAGTAAACTACTTACTGCAAATTTTATGTATTCAACACGGTTTAAAAGTGAAGTGAGAAATTTTTTTACACTAAACAAAAGCAAAAATATTCAGATTCAGGATGAATCTGACATTAGTTAATTTTTACTGCACGCAGAACTTATATAGCCGAGCCAACTGAAGAAATTACCAAAAAATGCTTTTCTAGAAAGAACCTTTACTAGTCTAATTCATGTTTGTGAACTGGTTTGTTGAGACATGAGCCAGTGATAATTATTCATTCCAAGCATATTAACTTTTCTTTTTCTATAGGAAAATCTTTAGTTAACTGCTGTCACTGTTTTTGACTCAATTAAATGAATAAGCATAATTTTACGATAACTGATAGATTACCATTCAACACTTTGTAATTGGTATGATTTTAAGGCTGGAATTTTTTTACTATAATTATTCCTGTTAAATAACTGTTTTCTGTTTTATAATATTTTAAGAATGTAATTAATTCTATCAAAGCTGAAATTCTTCAGACAGTCACATGATGCTACAGAAATTCTAATATGCTGATTTGGCTCTCAAGAAACATTTTTTATTATAATTGTCAGTGTTTTTATCATCTGAATTCAACTTTGTTGCATAAAATTATATAATTTAAAAAGCTGTTACCCCCTTAGGAGGTAGTCCGGCCCTAAACTCATGCCATGAATAATCAGTTCACCAAAAAATGTTCATTCTTTACCAGAACACTGAATCAACTAGCCTACACACCTGACCTTCAAACACATTTGTTCTGTAATGTTTCTTCCATTATGGCTCCAGGAAAAGTATGTGACTTCATCCGCAATATGAACATAGATTATATAAACATGCACTGTGTGGCCAGCATGCCATCATGGCACACATGACATTTAGTAAGCTGATTCTCACCAGATCCAGGCCAGCTTCTAGAACAGTCCGCAGTCCTTCAGGTTGTTCTTGATGATCACATCGGTCACTGCGTCAAAGACAAACTGCACGTTCTTGGTGTCGGTGGCGCAGGTGAAGTGAGTGTAGATCTCCTTGGTATCTTTCCGCTTATTCAGATCTTCAAACTGACACTGAATGTAGGCAGCGGCCTCTTCATATGTATTTGACCCTGTGAGATGGACAGGAAATATTTTTCAATATGAGGAAGTGATGTCACTTGTTCCTGAGACATAAAATAACCAGAAACAATGTAATGTATAAATGAACACAGACATTTTTTTCCAGTCATAATGATTAATGTTGGGATTTTCGCTCTGGCCATCAACCCCTTAACACTATACACACAGACACACAGACACACACACACACACACATATATATATTTCATACAAAAAAAGAGAAATTCTGTATAGTTATAACAATAAAGTTATAAGAAAATGTAGGGGTTAGGGTTCGGGACAGCCACGTCCCAATTGAAAGTACCCAATAAATGATGATTTTTATATATATTAATCTTACTAGTATTCTAAATATTATCATGGGTTTCAATAGATAATTTTAATATAATAGTATATAACAGAGGATCTGAATACTTAAATGGTTTTTAAATGTTTTTTTTGGATGTGGCACAGCAGTTTGTACCAAATCTGTAGAATGGCCCATATATGTGTGTGTGTACTGAATAATAATTTAGAGCTTTGTCCACAATTTATACAACATTTTATCCAGGGTTATTACTGTCAACTAAAAACTAACCAAAACCATAAAAAAAAGTTAATTAGTTCGTTTACTTACAACTGTAATTTAATTAAGATTACAATAAGAACTTAAATTATTAACAGTCAGAACATAAATTATGTGAAAATAACGAAAAAAAAGACAAAACAACATTACAAAAATTCCAAAAAAATTCCAAAAAAATCTAATTCAAAATATTAACAAAAACTATATTAGTATATCAATGATACAAAATAACAAAACAGCACTTTATTTTTCTATTTAGTTATAGAATTCTAACAATATGTTTGTGGGTGTGTGTGTGTATATATATATATATATATATATATATATATATATATATATATATATATATATATATTTGTGTGTGTGTGTGTGTGTGTGTGTGTGTGTGTGTGTGTGTGTAATCCAGTATCAGGGTCTGACCTGCGTATTCTGGGTAGCAGATGGTGAGTGGGCTCCTCTTGATCTTCTCCTCAAACAGATCTTTCTTATTGAGGAACAGGATGATAGATGTGTCCGTGAACCACTTGTTGTTGCAGATGCTGTCAAACAGCTTCATGCTCTCATGCATTCGGTTCTAGAGAAAAAGAAATTGTTTGATGGAACAAAAGAAATAAGGACTAAGTGAACTAGAAACTGGGTGTCGATAGAGCATCTTGGCTTAGAAGCATCTTTAAACAGCATATTATATTACACAATAACGTACACGGTCTACTCAGTGATCATTTAATGACTGCATGCCGAGCTTTGTATCGAGTTGCCTTTCAACGCAGTGTACTTTAGCCCTCTGCCATTTACCATTAAATCAATCAATACATGTTTGCGAACGCGTAATAAAGCAGGACTCGAACTGGATCAATATGACGTTGACATGGATTATATGATAAATGCAGGCTTAGTTTACCCCTCATTCATCCAATACAGAGTCACATTTTCTGTATACACTGTATTTCTGTATTTTCTTTAAATAACAGGAAGTATTTGCGTACCATCTCTTCATCTTCGGCCAGCACCAGGTCATAATCGCTCAGTGCCACACAGAAGATGATGGCAGTTACACCTTCAAAACAGTGGATCCATTTTTTCCTCTCCGACCTTTGACCCCCAACGTCAAACATCCTGAAACACATGACATTTTAAAATGCTTATCATCAAGTTTCTGTAAGTCAGTTCGAAACTAGTGAGCTGCCTTGCTAAATTAACAAGGGGCTTACTAGCTGAAATGAAACCACAGAAATTATTGATGTGGTAATCTCTACATAGACTGCAATTCTGTGTGCCCCCCTAAAAATAGCATAGACTCCTCTCACAATTTCTTTTATTAGAGTTTGGTGTTAGCATGTTGCGATGCTTCTGCTGTGATGCTCTAATAACCATAATAATACAGAGCATATGCACGGATATAGAGTTGGACATCAGTTTTCAACTCTGAAAGTTCTGTAGCTAAAAACGGGCAAAGAAACTGACGATATGTACTTCCTCTTCCTGTCTGAATCAGAGTGCAAGCCAGTTTGAGAGTGACACTTCTCTATTTTTCTCTCTCTCTGCTTCTCTTTTCTGTAACTCTTGCACATGATTGCAGTCACACAGTATTTGCACAGTCTACAAAGATTTGACATCAAAACTCAATACAAATGTTATGAATTAGTTCCTGTTATGAAGCATATTTACCCACAAATATGACCCCATAATGAAGTATGCATAGTATATATACTATGATATGCATTTGCTTCATGACAGGAACTAATTCATAACATTTGTATTGAGTTTTGATGTCAAATCTTGGTTGACTGTGCAAATACTGTGGGACTGCAATCATGTGCAAGAGTTACAGAAAAGAGAAGCATGTGTGTGTGTGTGTGTGTGTGTGTGCATATATGTTTGTGTATATAAAAGAAAAATAATAAAAAGATTTTTGAACCATTAAAGGAATAGGCTAGTTAACCCCCTAAAAAATGGTCATCAGGTACTATCCCTCATGTCGTTCACAACAACAACAAAAAAGATTTTATTGCAAAATATTGTGAATTGGAGAACAAAAAGTGTCTTAATGAAATAGGCTTGATTTTTGTGCAAAATGTAATCAATTTTTCTTGTGACTTTGGGTTGAACTAAGATTAACCAAGAATATATTTTTGGCAGTTTTAGAATAAAGCAACCTGAAGTGCTCACTTGAAGTGGAGGTCTTTGAAAGTGAAGTGTGTCTCAACGATGCCTGTGGTTTTGACTCGGGTCCTCAGCACATCCTGTTGTGTGGGTACGTAGGTGGCCTGCGATATTCTGTCTAAGTCATTCAGATAGCTGTAGAGAAATAACAGGAAGTAAGGGGTTAGTTCAAATGAAATGAAATTTGTGGTTTCAGTAAAACTCTTGGCCCAAAAATCCCGGCAGGTTTCTCACAAGATGGGAAAAGGGGTAGACCGGCAATCACTGGGTGGAGATGATCCCTGCTAAAACATATTTTTACACACACACACACACAAGGCCGCTCAAAAACAATTGCACAACAGTCAGCAGGACCATTTCCTAAAAAACAAACAATGTACCGTAACGTCTGCCAACTGCCCACTTCATATGATGTTCACGGTCCTGACTAAAATGGTGTGACAGAGGCCACAGTTTAGCTCGCGATTTGGTAATGCTAAGTAACGGCGTAAACAAAAGCCAAACCCCATTACGCACTCACAAATAGACAACTGAGACATCAACCACACACACAAATTTGCACAGAAGCTCTGTTCCACAACCTAGCTAGCTACCCACTCACCCACATTTATGTTTCTGACGCAAACACCTTTCTAAAAGGAAACCTTATAGGGCACTTCATTTTAGATGAATTCTAAAACGCATTCAAATGTATTTGTAAAAGAGAAGGAATCCCGGAATTCCCCACTAAAAACGTAAAGAGAGAACAGAACAGCAGAAATAGATATTTTCAATAAGAAAAATTCACACTTTATTTTAAGGTCCAATTCTCGATAGAACTAGAACATTTGTCTTAATAAAGTACTAATTTGCTGCTTATTAAGTTAGTAAGGTAGTTGTTAAGTTTAGATATTTGTTGGATTAGCGATGTAGAATATGATCATGCTGAAAATGTGCTTTACAATTACTAATATACCGCTAAAATGTTAATAATAGTCATATTAATAAACAAGTAGTTAACAGTGAGAATTGGTTGCTATACTAAAGTGTTAAATTATTCAATATTACTTTCATGATATGCTTTTGCCTTTGATTCATAAAGTTAGACATAATACTAAAATAATACAAATCAATTGTTTTGTTTATTTGAATTATTCCAATACTAGTACTAATATCAATGGTAACCCTTTAGTATAGCGACCAATTCTCACTGTTAACTACTTGCTTATTAGCACGACTATTATTAACATTTTAGCTTTATATTAGTACTTATAAAGCACATATTCTGCATGATGATCATATTCTACATCCCTAAATCCTTAAATTTAACTACAATCTTACAAACTATTAATAAACAGCAAATTAATAAATTATTGAGGCAAACATAGTAAATTGTTTGTTAATAGTGAGAATTGGATCTTAAAATAAAGCGTTATCAATAATAATAAATATTCATAATCCATATTATTTTACACAACCTGTTGATCATTTAGCCTTGTTATTTTATGTAAATGATTAAAAAGAACCTCCTAATAAAATGACCTGCCTATAGATACCTGAGACAAGTGTTTAGAACATGAATGAATGGAAAAAGAAATCATAAAAAATGGGTTCTACTTAAAAGTATTTGTCCCACACGCTCCATACCATACTGGTTCAGTTGAACTAAATAACCATAGATCTTTAAAGTCATTCTGGATGACATATGCGATAGAATAATTAAGTAACATATATTACACATGCAAGAGGCCCACGTGTCACAGCACCCCAAACCACTCAAAATAATAAACCACAAAGTTACCATTATGACTCCATTGTGCTGAGCTCGAATGCTTTTCTTCCTGTTTTTTTTGCACTTGCATCGTAATGACGTTAGCATGCACAGGCCTGTTAAAGTACGATGTGAGTGCAGGTCAGCGGGGCAGTGGGGAGGGTTCATGGGTTCATGTTTAGCCACGTTGCAAGTCAACTGTGTCTAATAGACAGTAGATGGTTACACACACACACACACACACACACAGTTGTACGAGAACAGCACTGGCATTTCTATTTGATTAAGAGAAATGGAAATTTTTGAGTACACTACATAATTGTTATCTGTTTGCTATCTTTAACTCCTTTATCTTTAGCAATGGTTTGATGCAACATGAAACGTTAACACGCACCCACACATATTTGCATGCTTCAACTGTCGCATGTGACACACTTTCTTCTGGGCATTTTTCTCACATGAAATCAACATCGTAAACGTGTGGCGGGTTTTCCGAGTTGAGGGTAACAGCATGTGCTTAGAAGCAGGCAGCTACAGTGGGGCAAATATTGACAAGCTCGTTCAAGGCTCAAACAGTAAGAGTCTGGATACGGTAAGACAGGAGATCTCCGTGTACTGGATAAAGCTGTTTGAACTTGCTGTTTTGGCAATGGCTGATGTTCGATGAACGAGAAAAACAGAAGGGGAGGGAACAAGAAAACAGAAGGAGGAATGAACGGTTGAGCACCCAGAAAGGTGAACGGGCTGAGAGAGATAGGAAGGGAGGATGGTATGTGAGGTAGACAGATAAAGAAAGATAAATAAAGAATGACTGTAGAAGACAAAAACAAAAAGTTATGAGGTGATTCATCTCCGTTCCAACTCAGCTCCAAAGAAAATACAGTGTGACGGTATAAAAAACACAGCTAATAAGGACTTAAAGTCATGATATGTTACATATTTGAATTTTGGACCAATGAGATTTCAATGTGAGAGGAGCAGTTCAAATAGAGTGCAACTTTGCTTGACCGCTTTTTCAGCTGCCTTGGTTCTGGAAGGCTTTTCATTCCATTTGGGATATTAAAAAAGGTATATGGAAAAAAAAATTACAGGCTATGAACCAAACCAACCGGCTATGAGGTGAATCACAAAAGGTACAAGACTGTGTAGAGCTACAGTCCCATTGTTAAAGATGTAATTGAATTAAAACCTAAAATATAAAAAATTTATTGTTACACTTATATACGTTTACAAAATAAGCATTATCTTAAAAACATTTTTTTTTTTAAATATTCCCTATGTATTCATTTTGGTTTCATATTGTTTTGATGAATTTTTATAACCTTACATTTAATGGCATGCCTATTATAAACTTATTGGCTTTTTATTAATACTTATAAAGCACATTCTACTTCCCTAATCCTACCAATACCTAAACTTAACAACTACGTTACTAACTATTAATAAGTAGCAAATTTGGAGTTTATTTAGGCAAAAGTCGTAGTTAATGGTTACCGAGAATCGGACCTTAAAATAAAGTGCGACCGCAATGTGTATACACATATACAAAAAAAAATACACATCACATCTTAAAAACACAGATTAGGTGGAGACAGAAAGATTCCCCTGAACGCTTCACTAACGCTAGCTACGAAATTTGTAAGCTTGTTTTTTAAGAATGACTGGCGAAAATCCAATTTTACCACCATATGTAAGCTCACTCATTGTTTGGGAATATAATTGTTTTTTGAAAAAGGTTAACTTTAACGGCCGAACCATATACGTGAGATGCGTAAGAAATCTTTAGACACACCCATAACAACAAAAGACAATAGTTTATTGAACCTTTTCTGATAAGAAGTGTTCGCTGCAAACGCGTGCATTTTTGGCGATCGTTTTCGTCCAGTCCGTTCATTTTAATATTTTGTCGTCATTTGTTTTCAGACAGTGGCAGCAGATTTGTGATAAAATTTCTTAAAACTGTTAGAAGATGTAAAAACCGATTGACACATTATAAGAATTAAATAATGCATATAATGATATATTTGGATAGTATAGCTCATCATTTGGTTTCGAAGGAATGTATTTAGAAAAGTTGAGATCATATTGAGTTATCCAACTTGTGATTGCAGGCTTTGGTGTGCTAGTTGTATGATACATTCTGAAACCCTAGAAGAGACACAAATTACTAGGTTCATTATCACAGATGCTGAAGTTTCAGTTTGCGCTCCAATTGAAATATTAAAGAAATCTTGGTTGTGGTTTTTCTGTTTCTTGTGGGGTGATTCATCGCTTTGTACTTTATCTCTTCACACTTGGTTAGGATGTGGTGTAAGGTGAAGCAGAGGATGCATGCGGCAGACAGGAAAACAGAATGGGGACTTAAATGTGTAGAGGAAGACAAAGATACCCACTATGCTGCAGAATCATTGAGCTGGTACTCTCTGGATCGACTGAAACAGGCCTGCACTCCTCCATCCTTCCACAAACGCTTTATCACTCCAGCCAGCTCGGCTGTCATGAAACCCTCCTCAGCGCTGCCCGCCAACACAAACAACTGCCTCGCGTCATCCTGAGACGCAAAGAGAGAACAGCAGATTTCAGTTCTTCCATGCATTCAATTGCCATTAGCTATGTTTTCATCCACTTATTTTTATATGCATTTTGGAATATTGCATCAAAAGAACACTGGATGGAAATGCCAAGATGCCAATAAATTCTAAAAATGTGCACAATTGAGTAGAAAAAAATTTGCACTAAACTACAATGGAAAAATAAATTCCAACAATGCGCATCAAAAAATCATGGATTTTGGACTAAGGGATAACTTGACTAACTGGCAGACCGATCTCGGTCACAACATTTGAAATGTTGTTTTGTTCGTTCTGAAATGCTTGAGCAAAGTCTGTCATCAAGTATTTCTGTATAATTGTTTTAAACAACATCAGGCATCCACCTCATTGGTTTTTGTTTAGTTTGCCCGCTCTTGAGGTGCAATTAATTTATCATTTAGTGCCAGTTTATCAGGAAGTGATGATTTTGTTCTCTTTGACTCACTAGATGAAATTTATTCGAAAATGTTTTATGCGATATTCTAGATTTGTGCTTAAGTTAAATTCGCAACTTTAGATGGAAACATAGCAATTGTCTTGTTTTATTTATTTTTTAAGTGTATTTCAGTCATTGCACATTTGTATGAAATTTTTAATCAATTGCAATTTACGGACTAAACATCCAATATCAAAGATGCTTAATTTATTTAACTTCCAAATGGACCGTTACAGTTTCTGCCGTTCATTCACATTCTTATAGTGTCTGTGAATCTACACAAGTGGGCTGTAGGCATCATGAAGCGCACCAGGCCACCGATTCCTGTGACTCACCGCTCGTGCTGCATCTCCGAAATCGATCTTGAGTCGCCCCATGGCACGAATGATGGCGATGATAGACTGAATAGTGTTGCTGTAGACAACAGCTTTGTACTGTTTGCACTCTTCCTCCGAGTAGCCTGCCTCGTGGATGATTCTATATAAAGAGATATGAGTAACCAGTAAATCATATTCAGCATAAAACTGAAGTGTAATTAGCGTACTAATTAGAGCACTTACTTCATTTGTTTGACTATTGTGCTTTTCCCAGACTCCCCAGCACCTGTCAAAGAGCAGTTGTGTAAGAGTTAGCTTATTTGCCTACAAACAATAAAAGTAACGCAAGTGTCTGAACATAATGAACTTTAAGAACAACAAAATGTCTTAGTTAATGTATGAGCCCCACAAGACAAAATGAAAATGAAAAAAAGAGCGATTCAGAAGCCTTTGAAAGTTTCAGTTTGGTGCTTTGTTGCTGAGAAGCAAGCGTGAATTTTTAAAACCCTGTAGAGCGATGTAGACAAGATCCTGAAAACACAAGATCTAAGACACTGAACATTGTTGTACATAGTCATTCTAATGCTTTCATTATTGCCTTTGAATATTTCATTAACTTCTCAGAGTGGTGGATAAAGGAATAGTTCATCTAAAAACTTTAATTCTCCAACATGTACTCCTGATGTCATTCTGAGCATGTATGGCTGTCTAACTTACGTGAAGTCGTTTCAAAGAATGTTTATGGAGTTGAACAGTCACAGTCCCCATCTACTTTCATTGTATGGAAAAGAGCAGTGTGAACATTGTGCTAAAAATCTCCATTTGTGAAGAAAGAAGGCCTGGGCATGGGCATTGAGCTTGACATAAGGGTGAATAAATATAATGCTGAGTAGATAAAATCATTGGACCACACCTATAAGTCAAGTGCCTTGTATGTTTATAAATGTGCAATTCTGGTAAACTCTGTTACCTCCTACTGCTGCATTGATTAGTTCAATAATGAATCCACTTATAGAATCCAATTTAACCAACCAGCTTAACTACTGGGATATCGTTCCCTAGCTATGTGTGTGCTGTCTTGATCTGAACAGAAAAGCCCTACAGAGTTAAATGAACAAAAAAATTAAGGTTCCAAAAGGGTGTTTTCGCATTGATGTCACAGCAGAATAACCATTCTGTGAGTGATGAGTTCTTAAAAGAACCATTTTTTTGTGTTTACATTTAGTGTGAAGTTAAAGGTTCTTCATGCAACCATAGATGCCAATAATGAAACTTTATTTTTAAGAATCTGTTTCTGTAAATATCTTCAATTGCATTTTTGGATGGGAAAAAATCTATTTGTTTGACCAATGGCTGATGGGGAATGTGTTCGTCAGTACATAAATTAGATATTATAGTTGTCAAAATGGACTTTTAATGGTTGGTCCACCCTTCTAAGTAGATGAAATTCACCACACCACATGCTTTTCTGATATTGTTGCGTTTATTATTCAAACGTTACCAAGTTTAAATGGTCAAGGTACTTTCAGTAGAGTGTGTACAGCTCTTTGACAAATGCCAGCATCTGAAAAGCGTGATGGGTTACAATCTGGGTTGCTATTTCAGCACAATAGAATCAAATAATAGACCATCACTTTGTGGACAGTAATTGTTCTGGTACAACACAATACACAAAGGTAGCACATATTCAATTAATTTACATATGGCTGAATACAGTGTTTAAAATATAAAAAATATTGGTAACACTTTAGTAAAGGGTCCAATTCACACTAATAACTAGTTGCTTATTAGCATGTCTATTATTAACACATTGGCTGTTTATTAGTGCTTATAAAGTACATATAATGCATGACATCCATAATCCTACCCAATACCCTAAACTTAACAACTACCTTATAAACTATTAATAAGCAGCAAATAAGAGGTTAATTGAGGCGTAAGTCATAGTTAATGATTAGTTAATAGTGAGAATTGGACCCTAAAATAAAGTGTGACCAAAATATTTTACAAAAAAATTATTCAAATAAGTGTATGCTCAACTACATTTTCTGTTTAATCAAACACTTTTCTTCATTATGATATCTGATTTTTTTTCCCTATCACACACACACACACACACACAAATAATATTATTTATAGTGTACATTTTTACTTTTGTTCCATATTTTTTGTTTTTACTTATTTAGTTACTACTTGTCTTTTTAATTGTCTAATATTTTATATTATTATTCATACATGTATATTATTTGTAAGTAATGTTAAGTTACAGTTTTAATACACCAACTTAAAATTGTCAGTTCAGCCAAGAAAATATATTATATCTTATTTTAGTTCAGCTTTATTTCAATTAGTAAAAAGATTATTTTTTTTATATATATAGTTTTACTTTTAGTATACTGTAACAAGTCGATAACAACTCAGTTCACTGAATGTATGAATTACAATTTGAATGTATTTTTGAATAAATTATTAGACAGGAAAAAATGAGGGTTAAAACACACCCTTGTGTGTTTTGCTTCCTGTTATCTGTGTGTAAAATCAGCTCCTGCCATGGAAAACAAAACAGACATTTAATTTCTGTCCAACTGTTTTTAAAAGCTAAAACATTATTACACCTGTAAAGGAAGAATTATATTAAACCACTGAATCGGAAAATGGAGGTGCATGTTTTTATAACTATGAGCAGTGCTGAAAACAGCCCTCCAGGGCTAAAGCAACCTGGGAGAGATCTTAATAAAGCAATGGACAAACAGTGAAACGTGCCACTAGAGGAACCAGGAGCGAGCCAATTTCTATTCGTGAAAATGAACTGTGGAGAAGCTGTTAGCCGTGGCACAGTTACACTCATCTAGCTTTTGTCCATTTGACACATGTGATCGCGCACACAAACGCATCTATCTGTACACGCGCATGCTCGAGTCCAGACTCTCGTCACACAACCATAGCAACCAGACCTGTTTCTGAGGACGTGCTGCCAAAGAGGGCTCAGAGACCTGATGGGCGCTTGCCAGCGAAAAGCAGCTCTGCAGTGTATCGCTCATATGCATGCCTTTCCAGTAATGCACGATAACCCCCTGTTTGTCATAGTAACTTGCTCTTGGCTTCCTGCTGATTATGTGCATAAAGCATGTCATTTCATTATGGCAGATAAACCTCTTCTGTTGTACGTTCAAGGGTCTGGATGTAAATATGCATTGTAAATTGTTGGAACTTTAATGATTTGTTGATATAAGACCATTACGTTTGAAACTATAAAAAAGGATGCACATTTAATCGGACATTAATTAGTAATTTAGTTCTAATAGAAGATTTTAGCTGTGAGTTTTGACATCAAGATTCCAAATGAGAGCAAGCATCAGAAAAGCTTCACTTGGTTCGCCATTTATCTGCATGGTACTAAAAAATGACTGCAGTACCAAAATGAGAAAATGTCAACATTAATCTGCCTGGCTGATAATGAATTGCTTCCTTTGGTGGACTGAACAAATCAAGCGAACACCCACCATGATACACCTGAACACCTTGTAAACTTACAAATTAGGTGGAAGTTGTCGGGACACTGTGAGCAAGCCCGCCGAGGCATAATAAACAAATATCAACATATGCTGGAACTGCCTTGGATGAACCGTTTCCTTCTTTAGTGTGTCTCACAGAGACATTTTTGAGTTATTTTCACTCCAAAATTAAAGAAAACAAAATAAGAAATAATTATGCAGTAAAAAGTGTCCACAATGCCTTTTTGGTCGGTGAGATCCCATTCAAGAATACACATACAGTATCTTAATAAATAAAAATTATTACATTTACATTGTCTTGGAAACTACTTGTTTTGTAAAAAAGCATTCATGATTTTATCTATAAAATATTAATTATATGTCTGATTCTGTAATAGACAAATCAGCAGACTTGTAAATACCTTCGACTTTCTAAGATTTATTATTTCTGACATTTCAAAAATTTCAATAGTGCATCTATTTCCTAATTTGGAGGCAAATCTCATGATCACCTTTATTTGAGTCACTGCCACAGTTTACCCCGAAGCACCTGACATGATTTGCTGTACAGCTACTTTAAAAAAGAAAAAAATTGTGATTTGCCAATGTATAAAGTAAAGTAACAATTCATTTTACGGTCCAATTCACACTATTAACAAACCATTAACTGCAACTTTTGCCTCAAAAAATCTCTATTAATCTGTTAGTAAAGTAGTTGTTAAGTTTAGGTATTGGTTACACTAGGGATGTAGAATATGGTCATGCAGAATATCTGCTTTATAAGTACTAATAACCTGCCAATATGTTAATTATAAATATGTTTAGAGATTTGTGCTAATTCTGTTTATGTAACTGTATGTAAAGTATTGCCAATAAAATATGTGCAGGTAATGATTAAGTCTGGATTTCATGGTTTTATTAAGAACAACAACAAAGGAACACACCTTGTTATGCTTGTTTGCCGCCTTTTGCAGGAAGAAAAACATTATCTATTCTCCTACTTCTTTATTATGCATACACTGCATTTCACCTCAAGCATCATTAAAGTACATCTGTTCTTTTCGGCTCCTATGTGATTATGTAAGCCACTCAGTATTTTTCCTTTGATTAGTCTACTAATCAAATATTTTATGAATAGTTTAATCTCTATAACTGATAGCAGGCCTCAAGTTCGTCACGCTTCATAATTGCCATATTCCATTCACGAACTTTCCTTAAATAAAAATTCTAGCAACATTTAATCACCTTCATGTTTTTTTTGTTTTTTTTTACCTGTACAGGCCTAAATGTCTTATGTTGAACACAAAACAAGATGTTTTGAAGAATGCTGGTAACCACACAGTTGCTGTTGGTTTTCCATACTATTGAAGTCAGTGGCTATCAGCAACTGTTTGGTTACCAGCATTCTTCTTGTTTTGTGTGCAACAGAAGAAAGAAACTCATACAGGTTTGGAACAACATGAGGGTGAGTAAACGGTGACATAATATTCATTTTGAGGGGGGACCGCTGACATAATGACTATTTCTTGCTGGACCTCCCAGGATCCCTCTCCCCATTTTTGGACAGTTAGCAATCGATAACAGGCTTGCATCACTGCCTTATCAGTGAAACACAACTCCAACGTGTCCCAACACACTGACGCCATGTGACAACTCTAATGCAATGCTTTGTCGCACTGCCCAGTCTTATTAGATTACAGCAAACACACGCTACATATTACATTACACACTTCAAGCCCTTCTAATCAACCTTACATGCAGATACGTTTACTTTTCACATCTTGTTTTTGCAGGTGAGATCTGTTAGCATTTTAAGCCAGAATTTTCACTGGCAATTGTGTAAAGATGGCTTGTGTATTAAAACAGAATTGCAAAAATTCACAAGACTTTTTTTACATTTTGGTTAGGTTGATGGAACTGTCTTAATTTAGCATTTGTGAAAACACTGGCAGGCCAATAGAACAAAATTCTGACCAGCACCTCGTCTACCATTGGTTGAAAAACAGATAGCTCCACCCTAAACTCACACCATTGGTTAAATCATAAGTTTAACTGCTTAAACAAACAGAGCGATATTTTGAAAGCACTACAGAGCCATGGTGCTTACATTCTTTACAAGTCAACATACAAACAGCTGACTTGGATACAAATAATAACAATATTTAAATGGGAAAAAAATGATACTTCTTTAAATCCCAAAGCACAATCTACTGTAGCTACTCTGTTACTTTCGGTAACAGCTCAATGTAAACATTTGACCTGGCAGGGACGTAGATGAGCAGACACCTGTATTTGGAGAGTCTCCTTCAGAAGGAAGAGAACAGCAATAGAGAGGACACATTATTTTAATTATGTTTCACCACGGAGGCCTGTAGCCCGGAAGGGACTTATAAATCTACCCATCCAGGGGAACGAGAGCGAGAAAGACAGAGCTACACTGATGCATACACACACATTTCTGAAACAAAGAGTTTCTTAGACGACCCGAGATAAAAAGCTTGTTCTTTTGGAGCCCAATAAAATCATGACGCGCACACTAATTTGAGCACGTAAACACCTAATGAGGATTAACAATGTCTTTTGGTATTCCCAAAACATCTTCCACTGAATTCACATCTCACAAAACACACTGACTCATCAAACAGCAGACGCTCACAGGAATTCTTTGGCTTTTTTCAAAGAGAATTCTTTTTTTTTTTTTTTTACTTTTACTTAAAAGCGATTTTACAAAGACTGCATTACAGTAGCTGAGAATGCATAAATGGGAAGTAAATAAACTAAAACGTTGACGTAACTAATCACAGTTTTCTGTAATTAATCATGTTAGGTGCAATCATTCACACCATCAGTTAGGTGTCAATCCGTGAACAATGGTCAAACAAATATGCTTATATTCTTAGCCCTAAAAAAATCAGAAAAAGTGAACATAAAATGAAATGTCAGGCAGAAAGAAAGATAGTTATAATTTACTTTCATTTTTTGGAAGAAAAAAATGCAGAATGAATTGGTTACCGATGCTCTCTGTCACTGACATTCTTTTCAAACATTTCCTTTTGTGTTTGATGGAACAAATAAAGTAATCATAGGGTTGATTTTGATTCTGTGCTGACTTTAAAAAGCGTTAAATTAGTGCAAAACACTCATATGTTGTAGTGTTGACGTGCTTTGTGACGTTAATTTATTGAACTGACCTCTGAACTTTCCCTCCGATGACATCATTGGAATTTGAACGGTATGCACATCCTCTTAAAGTCCCTCAAACCGTGACGCGCCAAAAACAACCTATATTTTCACTCACCCACACATACTCTGTAACTGCTCTATAACAGATAGTAACACTATACACTAACAAAATGACCAAACTGAAACAGCTTTTCCATGACTGATAGGCTCTTCGTTAAAGGAGATATTTAAGGGTATAGTGGTGTGTGTGTGTATGTGTGTGTGTGTAAGTGATCAAGAGGGAGATGGTCTGAGGTTTGCATGGTTTAGACATTAGTTCTGCTACATTAGGCCCAGTCAGTTTGTTTTCACCTCCGTAGCTCCAAACACCAAACACACACACACACCTCCGTGAGACCAGCTGTCCAGCAATCAGCTAGTGTTATCACACACACACAAGCTTCAGGTTATGATCCGCAACACACCCCACCCCGATCTCTATGGGGTGCAAACACTAGCCATTTCCTGCCAAAAGCTGCAAAAACAACATGTAATGAAAATCAACCCAAACACCAACTGGAAAAAAACATCACTGGAGATTGGTGATAGACTGATACATATCAGCCAAAAAAAATGAATCGTTCAGCATTTGGCTAATTTGATCTTTTCAGCCAAACTCATCCGCCAAAAGCTGGACACACTTGGCTTCTGAAAAGTATTAAGAATTTTCTGTAAACATCCAGCCTCGTTAATGGACTAACCTTTGTTTTTTAAATAGGATAATGTTTTTATATATATATATATATATATATATATATATTTTGAGTACATTTTGAGAAAACACTGCCTAAATAAACTGATCATCACTAATCACCAGATTATATAATTTAACCTATATATTATAATTTTACATAAATTATAATAAACAGTCAGCCGATTAACATTGCAAAACATTTTATTTGCATATTTTGTGATAACCAACTGAAAATGTGTTTAGCAAACTCATTGACTTTTGCCTCAATAAACTAATTAGCTACTTATTGATAGTTAGTAATGTAGTTGTTAAGTTTAAGTGTTGGATAGGATTAGGGATGTAGAATATGCTCATGCAGAAAATGTGCTTTATAAGTACTAATGTACAGCTAATATGTTCATAATAGGCATGCTAATAAGCAACTACAGTAGTTAATAGTGCGAACTGGTCCCTATTCTAAAGTGTTACCAATTTAATTATATTTTAGCTATTTTTTATTATTTGAGAAAGAATATTTAAAATATTCCACCAAAGAATGCAAACAACAACATATTCACCGGTGACCATCTTATCTAGATATGATTATTGACACTAAAAGAAAATCATATTCGATTCACCGCAAATCTTGTGCAAATGTGCAATGTATGTATGATGAATTACTTTCATATAAATCTACAAGATTACTGGCCTAAAAATCTCATATCTTGCTATGAATGAAAAAAATATAAAACGGCTCTTTTTTTTCTAATGGATTAGATTTACAATATTATTGGATCGTATCACACTTGAACCGATTACTGAAACGCTCATATTGCAGCATTTTACGGCCAAACATTCGGCACGTTGAGCGATTGCTTCATCGTGTGAGTGTTCTTGCTGCTAAACCACGTCAGGTGTCAACGAACCCTAGCGAGATATTCACAGGCTTCACTACGACCCTGTGCCTGGTACGGTTGTGTTTGAGACAAACACATGAAGACACCAAACCCTCCATGTGCTGGTCATTTCAGCAAACCAAACAGGCTCTCCATATTTAATGCTCTGAGAGATAGAGAGAGAGAGAGAGTGTGTGTGTGTGTGTGTGTGTGTGTGTGTTGGTTCCTTCCTTTCACCAGACTCCATTGGTGCCACTGTTATGGGTAATTTGAACACATTGAGTTTGTGTGTGTGTGTGTGTGCGTCTGCGTGTTGCCTGGAGACGAGTGACAGCTTTTGAGATACCATCTCGCAAACATCTCGGTGGAAGCGGTGTGTATTGAGGTCAGGATGACTTCAGACATTAAATTACAGATGAATGCAACAAACGCACACTGTGAAAAATGCAAATGATGTATCTGTTGGCTGGCGTCTTTGTGATATCTAGCCATCTATTTTGCCTTTTCACGCTCACTCAAGAATAGAAAACTATTATCTTGTAGCCCTCAAATACATCACACTACCATTGGCTGAATTATGTGTATTGTACAAAGAGATGAAAACAGATAAATGTTTCATTTAATTCAATTGTTTCTATTATGCTAGCCTGACTGTCATAAACCATACTGCTATTTTATCCCTGCTTCATAAAAAGGCTTTTCAAAAAATGTATATTTTATAGCAGAATACTTAAAAACCGCCCATAACAGTTAACAGCTTATTAATAAATGAGGGCTGGTGTTAGTATTTATAGGTCAGGATTAGGGTTGGATTGTTACAGACACAGATACCACGACTTTTTTGTGAGAAGTTTAGAAAAATTATGTATTTTATAAAAAAAATAATAATAATTGTACCAGTTACAGCTACATTTTCAAATTCCGCTTTTCTAACTTTGACATTTAATTTAAATATTTTTCATACATATGAATGCTGCATTTTCAAATTTAAACTTCTTCAGTTTTACATTCACCATTTAATATTGCAAATATATATAATAATGTATTGCTGTACATTTTTTCAGACGTATAAATGGTTTTGTTTTTTGTTTTCAAAGGAAAATTAGCTGGTTATATGATATATGTGTTCAAAATTCTGGCCCAATATGAACAGCTAACTGGCTCCAAAGTCTCTCACAGTCTTTATAGTTGATTCATAGGCTAGAGTTGGATATTTATGGGTAGAGTTTGGGATTAGTTGGGATACACGTTAGATTTAAGGGGACTGGTTAGTTCTGGGTATGGTTTTAGGGTTTGCTACATCAGTCCAGAAGACGCCCACAAATACGCCCCATTTAAACAAGACTTGCCTTCATCTGTCATGAACCATGATAGATGCTGTTAATCTCAAATGTTTATTTAACCTATCACATTTACATGTGCTGCTTTAAACACATGTTGTGACATTTCAGGAAACTCGCAGATGCGTGAGACATCATGATCAAATCTACCATGATTTCACAATAAGACCAGAATGAAGCAACAGGTCGCCATTGTCAGACCCCTCCCACATATACACCATCATCACAGGACCCTTCAAAAAATGCATTTCCGCCCATTCAAAGCTGTGCTTTTAGCTTCCCGTTCATCCCGTGGTGTGTGTATGGATCTGTTTTGAGTGCATTGCGACAGTTTTCTATGACAGCTCGGTTACTTTGTGGCCATTTAGCCTATTTGGGACGATCGATAACGCCTTCAGTCCAAATGATTTGTTATTAATCATTTAAAATAATTCGGAACAAAGTAAACCGTTTACTGTTTCAACGGTTATAAAACATATAAAACAATATAAACATAATAAAACCATATAGTATACTATCAAGGGTTGAGTCGCCTAAAGGGTGGACATCAAAAGAGTAACTCCCCGTCACTTTTTTTAACTGTAACTACAGCGTAATACAGTTTTAGTGACTGTGTAATGCGGTTATAACAAAGAAACGGGACAGTTTGGGTCTCTCATATCTGTATTGTTGAATTGTTTCTTACCGAGCAGCAGGAGTTTGACCTCTCTGGCCGCTTTCTCTCCGTCGTCTCTCAGGTTTCTGTCGATCATTTTACTCCTCTCCACCGCCGCCTTGTCCTCCGTGCTTAACGTGCAGCCCATCCTCGCGACGATCCGAACCGTTTAAATCAACATGCACCAGCTCTCTCTCCGGGAAACCACACGCCCTTCTTTAGACACGAAAGCCAAGAACCGAGCGCAAAAGAGGGTCTTGAAAATCAAAAGACAGAGAATAAGGTCTGGCTCTTGCCTCGTTTGATCAAGACTGCTCCGTTCGCCCCCGTTATTTCACCGTGAATCCCTTCAAAGGGATGAAAAAAGGTCCGTAACGTTAAACGCGTCGCGATCCGCTCCCCAGTTCACGGGCACGCGCAGCTTCCTGTTCGCGACTTCTCGTGCACGCAGGCGCGTTCGCGTGTCGAGGCGGGGCCGCGCGCTTGGCCTCAGCATCAGCAGTAAATGGCATGAATGATCCGGGCATCTCTTGGTGCCAGCGAACTGCTGCTTTGCCCTTCTGGCCTGAGTCCAGTTTCAAACAGACTCGCAGGATGAATGGGAGCTATTCAATTCATTTTTGGGGGGTTATCCTAAACAGTCAACCAAAAATTTATTTAGACACCTTCAATATTTTTCACATGATCACAGTTTATTTGATATAGTTTAGGAAATGGTAATACAATATAACAAGAACTTAATCTTGATAATGTCAGATAGCTTTGATAGAAAAGTATTTAATAAATTAGGATGAAGAATTTCTGGGTATAATATGTCACAGATTACTCTATTTTGCTATCCACACTTACATTATATATATATATATATATATATATATATATATATATATATATATATATATATATATATATATATATATATATATATATAGTATTCTAATTGTTTAAGGTAGTGAATTGGTGGGTTTTTGTTAAATGTGAGCCAAAATCATCACAATTAAACGAACCAAAGACTTAAACTACTTCAGTCTGTGTGCACTGAATTTATTTAATACACAAGTTTCACAATTTGAGTTGAATTACTGAAATAAATAAACAACATTCTATTTCATTGTGAAGCATCTGTGTGTGTGTGTGTATATATATATATATATATACACAGTATATAGGCATATATACAGTTGCAATCAAAATTACTCAACCCCTCAGAGACTGCAGTACTTTACAAATACAAGCTTTTCTGAAGATCCAGGATAAAATAAAAATTGCATCTATAACAGTTCACTGGCATATTAAAAGTTTTATTGTCAATATATGATATAAGATTTTTATAAGATTTTTTAATAATACTGCTATGTCATAACTATTCAACCCCATTCAACGTATTCAACCACTATTCAACATTGCTGTTTTTAAATCACTTATTTGCATGGTGGTGAATAAAACACAATTAAGCCTTTAGAAACTATTAAAAACAGAATTAGCTTGAGCTGTTACACATACAGTTAGTGGTATGTCTGCTGCAAAACAGGCAAAGCTCATAAGCAGAAGAACACCATCTCCATCATCAAACTTGGAGGTGGATCAGTCCTGTTATGGGGTTTCTTTACTGTAGAAGGAAGTGGAAATCATGACTGTATGAAGGACATCATGGATTCTTTAAAGTGTCAGGCCATTTTGACAAGAATTGTGATGACTTTGGTGCAAAAACTGAAGCTGATGATCAATAGTCTTTCCTTCAGGACAGTCATCCCAAAGTACACATCCAAATCTACTTCTCCTTGGTTCAGGAATCAGTCATAGAATGTACTTGAGTGACCTGTTCAGTCTCCAGGCTTAATTCTCATTGCAAATATCTGGTGGAATTTGAAGAAAGCAGTGGCAATGTGGAAACCAAAGATGATCAGTGATCTGAAAGCTTTTTCAGGCGAGGAATGAGCCGAGACTATAGTAGAGAGGTGACAGAAGCTTCTGAACACTTACAGACAGCGTTTATTGGAGATTTTAAAGAATAAAAGATTCTGCACAAAGGGGGTTGGTTGAATAATTTTGAACATGGCTGTTTAGAGACATTTTGAATTTTATTACGATTCATCAATGCTCCATTCTCAGAATCACTCAAAAATGTATTAACAAGCTTTCTCTAATACTTTACTGATGCCTTTGTTGAATTGATTGCATAAAATGTTGTTCTCCGTAGCAAAACGTCTTGCAGGTCAATAATTTTGATTGCAACTGTATATAGATCAAAAATGATATCTGGTGTCTATAATTACATTTTGGTTTGACTATGTTAAAATTAGTTGTATTATGTTGTTGTATTAAGTAAATATCTTGGCTGAACTCATGTTAAACTGTCTTAATGACTTAAAACCTGCCTTAATAGTTACTTGTTTAGCTTAAAATTTTCAAGCAAAAGATTTCTTAATTTGTTTCTAGCCAAACAGCGCCATGGTTTTAAATAATCCAATATTTGGTACTTCATCATATGTTTTCTCATGCCATTGAGAGTCATGCTACATGTCTTAACCCTATAAAGCCTACAGGTATATTATAATTGATCAATAATTGATCAATTGATCAATTATTTATTTAATTATATATATATATATATATATATATATATATATATATATATATATATACATATAAACATCTGGCTTTTGAGTAACATTTATGGGCTATCTCTTAATCTTTTTATTGCATTACATTTCATTATACTTTTTGCCAATAAAAACACAATAATTGCTCAGTTTGTGCCTTTAAATAAAAATGAATGTTTATTTTTACTCCCTGAGTGTAATCTCCACATTTTCATGTGGGCCATAAAAGCCTGATATATCAAATACAATACAAAACAAAACACACATTTGTAAACTTTCAATAAACAAGCTAAGATTCAATAAACAGTTCCATTTCAAAGTCTTTGATCTTTTTGACTACTATTTATTTGTATGTCAGGGTTTATGGAGTAACAACATCACATAAACACTCATCAAACACACACACAAACAAAAAACAATAACTTAAATCTACTTCAATCAGGCCTCAAGACTTAAACACAACAAGGGTGCAGTAATCAAACTGACAAGGGGAATGTAAACTAAACGTGGCAACTAAATCAACAACAGTGTAAATAAAAGCGTCAAGTGGTCAAACAATGCACCCATATTAATTATTCATGCTCCAGTGCATGCTGGGAAGAAGGTAAATGGGACCAAATCACAAAACCCTTTTTGTAAGCCTCTTTGAGCTAGAACATTAAAACTTACCCTCTCTTCTTTAAAAATGATATTATATCTTCAAATGAGTAGATTTGCTTGAAATATTAGTCATTTTGTTTAAATACAACAATAAAGCAAATATTTGTTATTTTGTTGTTTCTGTTTTTCATTCCTTTCATTCCCTATTCAATATATCATTCATTCATTCATAAGGAGAAATATTGGCAGCTGTTTCTGTAAGCTGTTAAAATATATTAACAAAGCAAACTTTGAATGAAGTATTTTTATGCATGTTCTTGCATGCATGTTTATGCATTTCATTATGCATGCTCATGTGCTTGTTTACTGGATTTTCTATTCTATTCTATTCTATTCTATTCTATTCATCTCAGTGTCCCAGTTGTGTCTTCTCAGTTTCATGAGTTTGTCCTAGATCCATCACAGATGCCAGTTGCACAATGGACCATATGTTCCAAGGTCAAATGAACTGTGACCACATCTCACTGCAACATCAACACTGCTGACAATCCTGCGTAGCTTGCAGAAAGAGCCTCAAAAATCATTACACCATCACTCCTCGGTCAAGGATCAGCCTTTTAATATGCAAGCACGACTGTCTGTGTGGTTTAAGCAGATCAATTTGGAAGTGACCTCAGACCTTACAGTTGCTTTGAGCTGCTGAAAAAACACAACTGCTTTGAGTGAGCATTTGCATTGGATCTCCAAGGGTTACAACACTGTACCCACACATTTACATGTCACATGAGGCTATTACAGCTTGTATGCAAAGTGTGTGTGACTGTCTGCTACAGTTCAGTGAGTACACGAGGCAGGTGATAAAAAAAAATAATGCGTTTGTCAAAACTATGGAACTGAACATAACAATGTGTTAATTAGTGAGTTAAACTTTTTTTGGTAACTTTTGCCAATTTAGCTAGTATGTTTTAGAAAAAAATGCAACATTTTCAAATAAAAACATTTTTGTCTATCAAAAAATAAATCTATCAAAACTGTGATTGACACTGTATTTGGCAATGTTTTACATAATATGACACTTTATAACCCCTTTTATTTGTTGTTATTATATTAGTTAACATAAACTAACAATGAGCATTTATTAATCTTAGTTAATGTAAATTTCAGCATTAACTAATACATTTTTAAAAACTAAAATTCACATCAATGCACTGTGAACTAACATGAAACATAGCATTTCAGCTCATTTTTAACTAACATTATCAAATATGTATTAATAACATTAACAAATGAGATCTTGTTTTAAAGAGTAAGCATTTAAAAAAATATATTTTATAAATGTATTCATAAATAATCTTTCATAAATGGGTAAAATATAATTAGCATATCTCAACAATAGTGAAAGCCAACGAATGTAGTTTTATTTATTAATAAATAAATAAATCGATAAATAATGCCGCTATACAAGCTGGGAAGTTAAACTCTAGAAATAATAGTTCTGTGGACACTAATAAAGTTATTCTATAAATAAATCAAATATAAGCTACTGTAATACAGACAGATAGGTCATTGTGTTTTACACTGTGATTCTGAAAACTGCAATAATTCCTGCACCTGTTTACTGTGACGTCACGCTGCAGACCTACTGTTTTATGGCAATTTTGTACAACCTGCCAGCAACCTCCAGTAGTTGAAGACTGACCTCTAGTGCCCTGTCAATATAAACTTGCGTTGACTGTCCTGATTCCTTCGCAGATGCAGTTGCATGAAGCTCAAATAAAATGGTTGCACGGTAAAAGTTCATCCTAATTTCTTTTGCACGATTTCAAAATAAAGAAGAGATTTATATTTGTTTATGTTTACATTTAGATGTATGTGTTTTATTTTGCCCGTTTTTATGTGTATTCCTGAAAGGACCCCAAGAAGCCCACATGTACAGTAACTACCGTTACATTGACAGCCAAAAAACATCAACAAGAAACATCAACACACTGCAGTCTTACAGACAAACTGAAACCCATGAACACTAGAGGACAGTACAAGCTAAAAATCCACTCTGATAATACTACTTAGAGAAGACACTGAAAAACAACTCTCTCTTTATAACACACACACACAGAGAGAGAGAGAGAGAGAGAGAGAGAGCACACATGTGAGAGGGAAAGTAGCTACAATACGAGATAAAAAATGTAGTCCACTAATGCATAACAACAATAACTAGTAATAAAAACAACCCTTGAACTTTGTATTGGCTTACTATTTTGTGTATGTCCATCATCTAAGCTATACTTCCACTGCTGCTTATAAATATAAGAGCATTTTAAATGTCAGGGAACGTATTTATTGCACAATATGAAGTGCTTCATTGTGATTGGTCTTTGGGGAATTCAGTGGTCTGATATTCTATTTTCTATTTTAAATTTTATGTGTATCCCTTAAATTGTTGTCTGGATTGCTTGGATTGCTCGCTTCGGATTGGTATTAGTTATATACATAAAGAAATATATAGGCTATTCATAATAAGTGTACTGCAATGCTTGATTCTGATTGCTTAATTGGTAAATAGAATTTAGAAAATAGAATATTTCTTTCCCATTTTGTGAGAAATTATCCTGTTAGCTATTATAGAATGCTCAAAAGTAAATTTAAAATCAACATTTAATAAAACATATTAGATAATGTTAGAATGCGTTATTTTTAATCAAGAAATGACACTTATTCCCCCTTTTCTGATTTCTTTTCTATGTTCTTTTCGAGGCTCTAAAGTCTTATTGAAGTCGATTATACATTTCAAAGTGACTTCTGAGTCTTAACCTGTGTGAAAGCTCAGCTCTCGTCTGATAGTGACATTGGTCTTGGCTTCTGAATGCCGCGCGTAACGCGCCCGCTCCCCGCCCAGCAGTGCGTTATCGCGCTCAGATAACTCCGTCTTAACCGTATCTCCGGGTGTGATGCGCAGGAGCCCAGTCCTAAATCTCATCCTCTGCAACCTTCTATCCCTGGAACTTACATAATTCGTAGGACGACCTCATGCTCGCACCTGACGCGCCGCAGGTCAGTGTTGGTCCAGGCTGCTGCTCGCCATCATGACCTGCTGTGGTCTGAAATGCGGGCTCATCACAGGGACCTTGCTGGGCGCCCTGATCGCCTTGCTGGGCGGGATCCTCATCCCTGTGGGCAACATGTTCATTAAAAACACCGTGCTCACGGTAAGCCGTCGTCTTTTTATATCAATATTCGTCGCACATGCATTTGCAGATCTCCCAGAAAGGCATACAGTACATGATGAAGTTGCTGTGGAGAAATATTCTGAATAATTTAGGAACAGTCAGTGTAGGGTACAACGTACTATCAATGATGTATGAGAGTAAATAAAATGGGGTTTATGGGTCAAGGGCATTTCTTAATAAATGTATTTTCACATGTATTTAATATGCAATGTATTGATTAGAATTTGCTCTTTAATTACCTGTATATATTTCGCTGAAGGGCTATTAAAGAGCATTTAATACATTTGACATCAACATACATTGAGTATTTTAGATAGTATTTTATATCTGATGTATTTAAACAGCAGCTTCTCGAATTACCTCATGGTGTCAAGGTCAATGACAGCTTGTTAAATTAGCTCTATTTCTGTATTTATGCAAAAAAAAAAAAAATAATAATTACAGTAGCATTATTGTAGACTTAGAGGTGTTTGCCTATACAGAAAATGACTGAAAATAACACCATATTGAGAAACATTTAGTGGTTTGTGTCAACTTGCCCCAGCCTACCCCATTTTGAATTGAACACAATGTAATATGAAAGTGCAAAGAGTATCTAACACCAAGTATGTTTGTGTCTCTATAGGAAACGGTGTTGGAAAACGGGACTTTAGCATTTGACACCTGGATGTCTGTAGACACGCCGATGTACAGGCAGTTTTGGCTTTTTGACGTGCAGAACCCGGATGACGTTTTAAGTCAAGGGGCCAAACCCGTGCTGGTGCAGAAAGGACCGTACACGTACAGGTAAGACTTGCTGTATAAATAGATTTTCAATCGACACTCATTTAAACCAATCATTGTTCTTTTAAAGGTAGAGAAAGTCGAAGCAAATCGAGCAAATTGACTCTTTGAGCTTTAAAAATGCACTCACAAATTCCCTATCCTCTTAAACTACCTGCAATAAAGCAGAAAGAATCCCAAAGCATCAGTTCTTTGATAAAGTATAGGCCATTTTTACCTATTTCTGAGACTTGTGCTTAGAAATAGACAATATCAATGTAAGCGCTTTCATTTTTCTTACAATTTGAAGGCAGTAAATGCTCATAATGGATTGTGGTCTAATACGCTCTCATGCTCTCTGTTGTCCTCTAGGACGCATTTTACCCCCAAAACAAATGTCACCTTCAATGATAACTACACTGTGACCTTTGTGCGGCCAGCGGGAGCCATCTTTGAGCCTAGCATGTCAGTAGGCACAGAGGAGGATGTATTCACATCGCTCAATCTAGCTGTAGCAGTATGTATTGATAAAATGTTGATATATGTTATTATCTGTTATTAACAGTCAGCACAGCACCTGTGTTAAAATGTAACCAACAATGCAGCAAAGTCATCAGCCTCATATCCATTTTCATAGATTATATTTATAATTACAGGTGATGTGCAGTCGGACAAAAGTGCTTTTGAAGTAATAAATGCAAATACATTTTTTTAGGCAGATGAATTTTTGGGGTCTATGGTTTTGCTTTGATCAGTGTGAACTTCGTTTCTTTCTTTTTCAGGGTGTTTACAGTTTACTAGATCATAGACTTGCAAACTTGCTCATCCAACGCTCCAGTTCCACACTCTTCCAGAGCAGGACTGTTAAGGAATTGTTGTGGGGCTACAAAGACCCAATGCTGGGCAGCAGGCTTGGAGTTTTTTATCCAGTAAGGCTTCGTGGCAATCACTTCTAAACATTTAAAGCTTCATGATTAATAAACTGTATCATATATTCTAATGCAATTAGACTATTTGTATTGTCAATGATCAAAATAATTTGTAACATATGCGAATATATTACTTAAGATTTATGTAAGAATAAAAAATAACTGAGAAAGTAAGAGTACTTAAGGGGATAATTCACCCAAGAATGAAATTTGCTGAATATTTATTCCCCCTCAGGCCTTCCGGATATGTAGCGGAGTTTGTATCTTCATCTGAAAAGATTTGGAGAAATGTAGCATCACTTGCTCACCAGTGGATCCTCTCCAGTGAATGGGTACCGTCAGGATACGCGTCCAAACAGCTGATAAAAACATCAATTAAGTCCATTAATTAATGTCTACTAAAATTAATCTTTTAGGGGTTTTGACTTTAAACTGTCGCTTCTGGCCAAAAAATGAGTTCATTATCCATAATAACGCTTCCTTCAGGGAAGAGACTCATCCCCTGTTGTCCTCTCAAAGTGAAATCCATGTTTAAAACTCTTTTGGACTGTTTTCACTTCACTTCATCTGAACATATTTCTCTCCTGATTCAGACAGAATGGCTTTTTTTACTGGAAGAAGCATTTTTATGGACAGAAGTTTGAAACATCTTGATGAATTTATTATATTTTACGTGTATTTCTTTAATCACACAACAATAAATAATGGAATGGAAATGTGTGGATTATTGGGATGTTTTTATCAGCTGTTCAGTCTCTTACTTCAATGGCACCCCTTCCATTGTTGAGAAAGAAATGTAATGCTAAATTTCTCCAAATCTGTTGTGATGAAGAAACAAACTCATCTACATCTTGGATGGCCCGAGGGTGAGTATATTTACAGCAACGTTTTTGTTCTGAGTGCATTCCTTTAAAGACACCATCAATGTTTTAAGAAAAGCTTGTTATAGATAAGCCTTGAAGTTAATCCACACAATTTCTCTTCTCTTCTGTCTGTAAATCAGAATTTAAAAAACGCTTATGTTTCCAGCTTTTACTGCCATTTGTTGTTATTTATGCTCTTAACATTCAGAGAAAATCTTTTTTTTTCTTCTTTTAGTACAATGACACCATCGATGGACCATACACTGTATTCACAGGCAAAGATGACATCAATAATGTAGCCACGATTGAACGCTGGGCAGGTGAAACGTAAGTATATGAATTCATGTAACAGAGAATATTTACATGGTCCTTTGGGTTGTAAATAGGTTTGGTAAATAGGTCTCTAAAATGACCCAGACCTTAAATGTAAATACTGTATATACAGATCCAACCGTCAGTCATTTTGTTTGTGATTTAAGTGAGCAATGAATCAATCACATGCTTTAACACAATTTTAGTAAAACTCAGACTAACAATCTTCATGTTGTACAGATCGCTGAGTTACTGGAATGACCCTTATTGCAACAAGATAAACGGGACAGGCAAGTTTACCTCTTACATATTACATTGATATGGAACTCATTGTGAAGTAATTACATTGTTGTTGACATATACTGAACAAAATTATAAATGCAACACTTGTTTTTGCCCCATTTTTCATGAGCTGAACAAAGATCTAAGACTTTTCCTATGTACACAAAAGGCCTTTTCCTCTCAAATATTGTTCACAAATCTGTCTAAATCTGTGTTAGTGAGCAATTCTTCTTTGCCGAGATAATCCATCCACCTCACAGGTGTGGCATATCAAGATGCTGATTAGACAGCACGATTATTGCACAGGTGTGCCTTAGGCTGGCCACAATAAAAGGCCACTCTACAATGTGCAGTTTTATCACACAGCACAATGCCACAGATGTCGCAAGTTTTGAGAGAGTGTGCAATTGGCATGCTGACAGCAGGAAAGTCCACCAGAGCTGTTGCATATGAATTGAATGTTTATTTCTCTACCATAAGCCATCTCCAAAGGCGTTTCAGAGAATTTGGCAGTTCATCTATCCGGCCTCACAAAATAATTTCTGCACAAACTGTCAGAAACGGTCTCAGGGAAAGTCATCTGCATGCTCGTCATCCTCATCGGGGTCTCGACCTGACTGCAGTTGAGTGGGCAAATGCTCACATTCGAGGCCGTCTGGCACATTGGAGAGGTGTTCTTTTCACGGATGAATCCCGGTTTTCACTGTACATGGCAGATGATAGACAGCGTGTATGGCTTCGTGTGGGTGAGCAGTTTGCTGATGTCAGTGTTGTGGATTGAGTGGCCCATGGTGGCGGTGGGGTTATGGTATGGGTAGGCATATGTTATGGACAACGAACACAGGTGTATTTTATTAATGGCATTTTGAATGCACAGAGATACCGTGATGAGATCCTGAAGCACATTGTTGTGCTATTCATCTACGACCATCACCTCATGTTGCAGCATGATAATGCACGGCCCCATGTTGCAAGGATCTGTACACAATTTCTGGTAGCTGAAAACATCCAAGGTCTTGCATGGCCAGCATCACTGGATATGTCACCCATTGAGCATGTTTGGGATGCTCTGGATCGGCGTATACGACAGCATGTTCCAGTTCCTGCCAATAACTGGCAACTTCACACATCCATTAAAGAGGAGTGGACCAACATTCAGCAGGCCACAATCAACAACCTGATCAACTTTTAGAACTGCACATTTTAGAGCCTTTTATTGTGGCCAGCCTAATGCACCCCTGTGCAATAATCGTGCTGTCTAATCAGCATCTTGATATGCCATACCTGTGAGGTGGATGGATTTTCTCGGCAAAGGAGAAGTGCTCAAGAACACAGATTTAGACAGATTTGTGAACAATATTTGAGAGAAATATTCACATCAGCAGCGAACCGTCCCAGAGTTCTCTTGAACCCTACCCCAGACCACCCTTTTTAAGAGGACTCGGGTACAGTTCGTGGGTGCGTACCGAGTTCGGAAAACGGCGTTCACATCATCCAAGCGAACTGAACTCTGACGTCAATCGAACCTGGGTGCGCACCAAAAGCACTAGTGTCAAAGCAACCTTAGATATACGAAATGAAGTTCAACAAATGTAATATTTCACACATTAATCACGTTTAATTTTGTATTCATATGTCAACAGATGGTTCCTCCTTCCACCCTTTCCTGAACAAGAAAGAACCCCTGTTCTTCTTTTCTTCCGATATCTGCAGGTATTTCGAGATTGTTCCCTGATTATCAGTAGAAAAGTCAATCATATACACTTACGTCATAATATAACCCAAAACATCTGCAAACATCTTTCTCAAAACTAACTTCACTTCTCTCTCAGAACTAACTTTTAACCAGGTGGTCTCAAGGTGATTATGAGTCTTAATTGCTTATGCTTATCTTTCTTTTCATTAAATGCCATTTGTTATGGCTTTCATCCATTTTATTTGAGATATACATTTCCAGATATTTTCTGAGGACACTGTACATGTTGAAATGCCACTCATCAGCAATGTTCTCATTATCTATTGATTAAAGTCTCATTTTCTCCATGAGTGTTCATGGACTTTTATCTCTCCGCATCTGATTAGATTTGGAATCCTGCTGTTATACAGATCTAGCACATCTAAGTGGAGGTTTTATACATCCAGTTTTGGTTTGACATTACCACCAGAGGTCAGGCCACTCTTTCTGAAGGGTCACAGATGTCAGAATAAACTTTAGTTCCAGCAGTTCCTTACTTTTATCACAATACATCATGTGTGACTGTAAAGGCATAGCTGCAGAAGATCAAAGCTAGACTAGTCTTTTTTATATATATAGTCACATGATAAGTGTTAAAAATTTATTACTGAGACCATGTCTTGAGGCTTTTGAAATAGTTTTTCCTAATGTTTTCACTCATGCATATACAATGGCTAAAAAAGTATTCAGACACTGAAAACATGCTTAAAAATGTATGAATGTTATTGCATTATATGCAAAATATCAAATGAAATGTAGCATTTAAAATTTTAAAGGATACTTTTTAAACAGAAAATATTTCACACACACACACACAAAAAAATATATATATATATATATATATACACACACACACACAAACACAATTTTATTCTATCAGTTTAGTACTATTAATATACATTGCCTATAATCATTTTAAGAAATTATTCTTTTGTTGAGCAAGGACAAATTAAACTGATCAAAAGTGACAGTAAAGACTTTTTAGAATGTTACATAAAAAAACCTGTTTCAAATTGGTGCTATTATGCTCCTCTATTTTTGTTTTTTAATTCATCAAAGAACCCTAAAATATATATTATATCAAAAGTTCCACAAAAAATATAAGCCCTGTTTTAAAAATGGATCATGTGACAGTGAAGACTGGAGTAATGGAAGCTGAAAAATTCATTTTTTGCCATCACAGGAATCAAATGAGATTTCAACTATATTAAAATAGAAAAAAAGTAAGGTTGAATTGTAATAATATTTCACAAGATTCCTGTTTTTGCTGTCTTTTTGATTAAATACAGGCAGCTTTGGTGAGAATAAGAAATTCCTTATATAAAAAATATATATATATAAATAACTATATATATATATATATATATATATATATATATATATATATAGTGTATTATATCAATTATAAAATAATTGATATACTGTTTAATACACTCCTTCCCCCTTTGAAACGCATACATTTGTGATAGATATCATACTTGTCCTCTAGGTCAGTATCTGCTGAGTATGAGGGAACTGTTGACCTGAAGGGAATCGATGTGTATCGGTACATGTTGCCTCCTGAAGCTCTGGCCTCTCCGGTGGATAACCCAGATAACCAGTGTTACTGTACAGACTCTGTAATCACCAGAAACTGCACAACAGCAGGACTTCTTGACCTCACCGCCTGTAGAGGTCAGTGCTTTGGGCCTCGTATGAAGTCAACTGAGACTGACGTACTGTAGAAACTAGTTTAATTTACTGAATGCTTTCTTTGAGTTTTTATATTCAATATTTTTCAACAGGAACCCCAGTGTTCCTCTCTCTACCCCACTTCCTCTATGGCAGCAATAATCTCCATCAAGGTGTGATCGGACTGAACCCAAACTTTGATGAGCACTCAATATTTCTGGATGTAGAACCGGTGAGGAACCCATTTCAAGTTTGCTTTTCTTAAAAGGAAGAAGCTTAAAGATAAAACAATGCATCTTGTGTCATTTGTAGATTACAGGTTTCACTCTGAGATTTGCAAAAAGACTTCAGGTCAACATGCTGTACGGCCCGTCGGATAGTATTGTGTATGTAAACAGGCATCACACATCGTCACTGATGCACTGCACTTTGCTAAGTTCATACATGCACAACATAATATCCTGTGTCTTTCTTCCACATAGAATTTTGAACAAAATCAAGGATTACACAGTTTTCCCTATTTTATGGGTAAATGAGGTAAGCATTTAATGAGGCATCTACAGTATTTCATTAAAGCAGTTAGGTCCAGCTAAAGGGTCCTACTAAAATGTGTAAGTCCACTTAAAGCATGCAGGTCCAAAGAAAGCATTTGGGTTGAATTAAAGGATATAGATAAAAAAATAAAAAATAAACTATTTTTAAACCATTTAGATCAAACTAAAGCATTTATGTACATCTAAAACATTTAGGGTCAAATACAGCATTCTGGTCCAAATAAAGTATTTATTAATGTCCAATTAAAGAAAATTGGTCAAAATAAAGCATTAGGGTCCAACTAGTTAATTAAGTCAGTAAAATCTTATTTATTTTATTTTTATACAGCATATATTAAATAGTACATACAAATTTGATATGTGTTTATGATTATATGATTATATGCTGTGGGTTTTGATTGTGATTCAGCTAAAGCATTTAGATAAAATAAGTACACTCTAGATCCATTAGCTCATTGGGACCAACAAGTCATTTCTGAAATCTTACGTCTGATATATCAGAAGAATTATTACATTCCATAAACAGCTAATCTTACACATGTAGGGATGCATGACAAATATCGCCAATATTTAATGCACATTTGGTCAGTAATGCCGGTTCTGTAATTAGCAGTAATTATCTACATGTGCGTGATTTTACATGGAGCATGGAGTTTTTCACTCACAAGCTGCGCAAAACCACGATCATATTTTGCGCATTTTTCGCGCAGCTTGTCAGTGAATAATGGCTCTAAGTAATAAATGCTGTCATACATGAAATCACGCATGTGTAGAGATTTACCGCTGATTACAGAACCGACATTACTGACCAGATGCGCTTTAAATATTGGACGATATTTATCGCGCATCCCTATATACATGTCTGACCCCTGGACCATCTGATTGTTTCATCAGAGCAGGATTAGGTGCCACCTGACTGTAAGATTTTGTCTTTTATTTGTGTTAGACGGCAGTTCTGGATGATGAGACGGCCGACATGTTCAAGAAAGAGCTGACTGCTCGGATCGACCTGTTGGAAGGGTTTCAGATCGGACTCATTGTGTTCGGCTTAGTCTTATTCGCCAGCTGTTTGATCGGATTGATTGCGGTGTGCACGAAACCGAGCAATAACAAACTTTCTTTGATTGTTAAATAAAAAGAGGGATGCTTGGTGCTTTTTGTGTTTGATTTTTTGATAGCGCACTTTGTGGGAATTGTATATTGTAATTGTCATTTGCGCTCAGAGTACCGCAATTCTATAAACTCTGCATTTTTGTGGAGCAAAATGATTTCTTTCTGTATTTCGCTTGATATTGTATCAAGTCATACTTTAAATAGTTATTAAGACAAAAATTCTGCCATTTTGTGGTCGTACTGTGGTTAATTTAAATATGAAATAGTTTTGTATGTCAGCACAATTTCAGTAAAACAAAGAACTGTGAAACTTGGCCTCATTGTGATTTGTGGTTTCTGGAATTGTTTTTTTCTGTACTCTTTGCGTAGTTCTTGTCGTCTACACATCTCAAATCACAAATCTAGTTTTGCCTTCTCATGTGTAAGAACAATAACCAGACTGATAAACAGAAACAGAAGAAATCCTGTAAATCCTTATGATTCACTTTCCATTCTCCAAATGGCTGCTGAATCAGAATGGGAGGTTTTGTAGAACGAGAGTCTTGGGGTTGAGCAGGGGTTTGTTTAATATGAAAGTAGGCCTGGGAGCTACCTCCCTTCTTCCTGCTTTATGAATTATAAAGCACAACTGGTCACCTCCGACTGCTGCTTTTCTGCTGTGGTTTGACCCATGGGTTTTAAACTGCTAAAGGCCAGAGCAAACAGCAGGTTTTTACTCTACTTTGGAATAAAGGTTTGACAAATGCCCTACTAAGTCGTACTGTATGTGTGTGTTTATTAATTAATTTTGCATGCTCGTTTTTACATTTACCTTTGCCACCATCATAATAAAAATAATCTTTACAAACAATTTAACGCTAACCTTAAAGGGATAGTTCACCCCAAAATTTTAATTCTGTCATTAATTACTCAACCTCATGTTGTTCCAAACCTGTGAGACCTTTCCTAATTTTCAGAACACAAATTTGGATATTTTTGATGAAATCCAAGAGCTTTCTGAACCTTTAATAGACAGCAATGCAACTGAAATGTGCCCAGGCCCAGAAACACAGTAAGGACATCGATAAAATAGTCCATGAGACATCAGTGGTTCAACTATAATTTTATGAAGCTACAAGAATAGTTTTTCTGTCCAAAGAAAACAAAAAAAGTAACGATTAAATCAACAGCTCTTCTCCTCCAAGTCACGTATTCCGTCATTATGGAGAGTACCAAGACACATGCGCATTGCTTTCCTTTGCACATAATCAAGGCTTAGTGCATGCGTGTTCTATGTCAGCAGCATCACGCGCATGCATTGTTTACGTGCTCTCAATAATGGCAGAAGATGTGATTTTTTAAAGAAAAAAAAATGTTAAATAAAGTCATATTTTTTTGTTTTATTTGCACACAAAAGTATTCTTGCAACTTCATGAAATTAGATTTGACCAACCTTATTTCATTTCAGTTAGGCTACTACTCTCTATGGAGGGCTACGACAGAACATGACGGTGATTAGCAAATCATTTACATTTTTGGGTGAACTATCCTTCAAATGTAACCTTTGGCAAATCTCATGCTGTACAGTGCCTAAATTTACTTTTAGCATCAAAAATTAAAGGCAAAAAAAAGAAGAAAATTAATGTAATGTTTTTTTGTTTGTTTTGGGATTGGCAACCCACGTTTTTTTATACAACTTTCTATTCTCGCGATAACTGTGAAATCACATGGAGCATGTATGCGCGAATTCATCAGTCAATTAATTAACAGAGAGCAGCTTTTATAACAGTTTGAAGCTGACCGTAAAACTGACACAAGCTCGTTTTGAAGACTGGATCTACAGTAAAAAGCTTCAGACGACACAAACCGTTTCTACTTCTCAGTAAGTTATCCAAACCGCACATGAAAATACATATAAAACAGAAGACGAGCGAGTTTGCGTCGTGTTAACGTGATAGACAACCACCGAGTACGGTTCCGTTAATACAGCACATATTAACTGAAAATTGAGTAAAACTGTCACTGTCGTAAATAACTGAACTGTGAACATAACCATAACTTATTCTGCTGCGTTGTGAATTATGCTTCAGTTATGTATCATGTAATGTTGCTATCTTCATATTTGACTCTTTGAGTTTAATCGGATTAATATAATTTAAGTACTACAGGTATTAATCAATTCTCAGATTGGCTTCCTTTGTAAAGAGTCTGTAACACATGGGATGGATTAAAGTTGTTTAATGCAGTTGTTCAGGCTTATATAATTAATAAATAGGAATACACAAATCAAGACATAATAAAATAAAATTATCATTAACATTCACAGGGAATACATATTTGCTATAGTAGCCTATTATATTAAAACATGTTACTCCAAATGCCCTTTTGGAGAGGGCAAAAATGTCACAGAAAAAAAAAGTGAACATGAAACATCTGCAAAATGCAGATTCAGTCAAAAACATCTGAAATTTAACTAAATTAAACTAAATTAAGTTCGGCATTTCAGAGAGAGAGAGAAAACTACAAATGTGAATTTAAATTATTCTAATAGGCATAGAGAAATCTGAAGTGTGACTGAATTTCTCATTTGTTTTTAGAGCTGCATGTTTCACTATTTACAGATACTCAAAATACAAAAAGAGATAAGTTACACAGACATCGAAGAATCCAAAATTGGAGGCTGTACAATGCTATACATCATCTAAAATGAGTGACAATCACATTACAGCTGTGCACACTGAGCAAACCACAAAACATTAACATGACATTCACAATATACATGATCACATGCCTTTTTGGGCCTATCCTTATGTGATTTAAACACTGCGGTATTTCTGAGGCTGGTGTAAGTCTACTTTACAAAATATCTACTTTAAAATGATTTCATAATGTAAGATCGGATGCAGCTATTTGAAACATGAATGTGCATGGCTTCCATTGTTATATGCTTTCAGCTGTCCATTTTGCGGCTTGATATTAAAAACAATGTCATTTTCTTATCCCAATATTTGAATGTATTGTTGTAATAATGTAACACACTAGTTTGCAGCACAGATTTGACTGTTTACTGCATTTTTGTTGTCATTTTCCAATAAGGCTTCTGAATCAGAAGCTCCAAACATTCACAGAAAACAGTTAACTTCTGTGTTGAAAAATCTTTGTAAAAGATGAAAACGTGCACATACAATCAACATTTTTATCCAATAATTCGCCTGTGAAAATTTACCCTCATGTCATTCTTTCTTTCAGGAATACAAAAGGAGATATTTTGCAGAATTATCATGCTGCTCTTTTCCATATACTGAAAACATGACTACTGCCTGTCAAACTTCTTAAAGGACAAAAATGTTTCATAAAAGTGGTCCATACGACATATGCATTATATTCAAGGGCAAACGTTTTTGGAAGGCCATGAGGGTGAGTAAATGATGACCAACAAGTAATATTTCTTAGGAAAAACATGTGTTTTGGATTTATGGTGTTTCCCAAAGCACAACACATGGCACAAACACAACTCTCTTTACAGTATTATGGGCTGAGAGAGCCACCTGTCTGGTACAGTTTGAAACGTCTCCAAACCCTCTCACTTCCCGTATGAACATCTGTGCTGCAGCTGGGATGATATACTTTGGTGGATGTGTTATGTTTTTATCTCCCAAGAAATATTCTCATGACCTGTTCAGTGACCATAAACAATTCATTTGCTAGAAAACAAGCTTTTGCAAGCTTGAGATGAGCTCTTAACCACAAATGATCATCTCAGTGTAGGAAGGCCATTGAGTGACTTTACAAGACCACTATTAATATTTAATGTAGCCTTGTAGTTTAATTATGGGTATTTGAGAGTTGTAGGTAGTAGAATAGACAAATTTGTTCCATTTTATGGAAATTTTCCAAAATGTAGTGCCCTAAAAATGGCATGTACTGAATTTTAATCTTGGATTGCTAGAATATACTTCTAATCACAGTGTTCTGCAGGGATATTAAAGGAAATGTAGAAGAAATCAATAGTTTAGAAGATGATTCAACTTTACATCTATAAATTAACAGAATACTCTCAAGATCCATACATAATAAGATTGAATCCGATATGAACTAGAAAACAAAACCTTTTCTGTGGGTTGAGGCTAAGGCTAATGCAAATGTAGTCCTAAAATTCGACAAACCTTTAGCAGATATGTAGATTTGCAATTTACAGTCTTTCTCTTTCAGTAAACAACCCAAAATATTGATGAGTAGACTTGTTTTGGGTTTTTTTTTTGTTGTTTTTTTGTCTGTTGAAATGCGCTCTATAATGATACTGTCCCTTTTGGTAATACTTCACTAGCATTAGCAAGCAGAAATAAATGTTCATGGCTGTAATGTAAACTAAAGGCTGTTTAAAAGGGACGAGTCCCTCCATATGTCCCGTCCCATATGCCTGTTTCGATAAGAAATGCATCAACACAGGAAAAAAAAAACCTGTTTATCAAGCTATTTCATTGGGTCTTGAAGGAAGTGGTATTACTTTATGGTTTGTTCTGAATTGCCACATTCACATAAATTGCTAACAATACTACCGGATATGATATATAGCATTTTGTATTCTGCTGCTTGAAACAGGATGGCTGTGTGTGAGGATGCGGATGTCTCCGAGTCCTCTGCTCTGGGTGTTCGTGTATATAAGACTGCTGTACAGGAAGCACCTGAGATGCTTTGATCTTGAAGAACCACAATTGAGGTTCATAACAGAGGAATCTTCTCCAGCATTCTCCTCCTTTATTTTACACTCGAGTTTTCTCCTTGTGCATGTCTTTTTTTTTCTTTTCGTCTTCTCTCCACCCATTTCCTTTGTTCATGTTTCGACTCTATTCCTCTTGTAAGTGGTTTCGGCGGTTCCTGCTCTTCCTGTGGTCCAGCAAGGGCTTGAGTTTGCCCAGATCACCTCTCATGGGGCTCTGTATGTTCTGCAGACTCTGCATCTGTTTGCGTTCCTTGCAGTATTGGTGCATGGCCAGCGTCTCAGCAGGGCTGAAGGCTGACACCAGGGCTTTAGGGTGCAGTGAGGCCGCCCAGCCCCAGGGAGAGTGTTTATTGCTCAGAGCGCTGACCAGAGCTTCGCTCAGAATCTGGAGACGGATTTTAGCAAGTGTGCGCTTGAAGCCATTCTCTGTGGCCAGGCAGTAATACACACCCTGATCCGAGGAATGCACTGCACGGATGAGCAAGCCGTGATTGGTGGACAACACACGATCGCTCAGCTTCACCTGCATGCAGAGAAAAGAATGACCTGTCAATATGTGGAACTTATAAAAGATTATTGAATATAAAAATATATTAAAAAAAAAGCTTTCAAAATAGGGTTTATATAAAATATGTTTGTTTTGGTGATCAAAATACTATTTTAGAACAAATTTTTCAATATTCTCCCACTGTCTGAGAGATTGTTTCTGATCACCGCCAGAGATGCACAGGCATGTGAAGACAGTGCTCATAGAGACGGGGTATCCGCGGGGTCTTGAAAAGTATTAAAAGGTGATAAATCAATTTTGGGAAAATTAAGACCCTTAAAAATTATTAAAAAGTCTTATCACGGCTTTATAAAGTCTTAAACTGTTGGACCGCTAATTAAGAAAAAATACTTTCAAAATTTGAGTCCCAAAAACATCGTAAAAGTGTGTGAATTTAGTCATTTTTATAAAAAAAACGAACAGGTACTAGGGCTGGGACAATGCGTCGAGGTCATCGATGAGGTCGACGCAAAATATTCGCATCGATTAAGCAACCTGTTTTTATTTCTCTAAAAAACGTTTACGTTTACCTTATGTGCGCTGAATATACGCGATGGCTGGATCAACATTCTGTCCAACGTTATATAACCAATCCAGGGGTTTTTCTGCATTGATCTTTTTTTCTGGCGGCTGTCAAAACCTTATTTGCGCCTGACAGGGCACGTACGAGAGAGCCCCGGCTGTGTGCGTGCACTCACAGTCTTCAAACAACACGAGCGCTTCTTGATCTCTCTCTCCTTTGTGCATATTAATCAAAATCATTAAACACGATAGAAAAAGGGCGAAACACCAACGTTTCACGCGCGCTCGCGCACTCACAGTCTTCAAACTACACGAGCGCTGTCTTGCTCTCTCTCTCTCTCTCTCTCTCTCTCTCTCTCTCTCCCTCCAAAATCATTAGAAACGATAGAAAAAGGGCGGATGAACACCAACGTTTCACGTGGAGCATTCTGAGATTTTTTTTCTCTCCATGACAGGCTGCCTGCTCCCAGTGTTAATTTTTTTTTTTTTTTTTTGGAAAAGCACTCTCTGGATTAGCTTAAAGCCCTCAAGTTTACATTGGTTACTGTATTCTTTAAATTGCTCTAAACAAGTATTTTGGGTGACCTTTTTTATGAATGCTAGACATCAAGTTGTTGTTACTTTCATCTGAAAGAAGAACTTTTTTTTCAGTAAGCTAGGCCCTATGTGTTCAGTAAGCTTGTTTCAGTAAGCTATGTGTTTTCAAGGCTTCAAGGTTTTATTGAATGCTATCTCTAAACAATTGCAAAGTAATGCATTCTTAGTCAGTCTTTTATTTTGTAATTTTAAGAGCAATAAACATATATTGCAATGTTAAGGAATTCATGTTTTTTCATTCAGATATGTAAATCAACATGTATAAATTGTTAGTAGTCAATTAATGGGGAGATAATCGAAATCGAATCGGTCTGAAAAATTAATCGTTAGATTAATCGATGCATCGAAAAAATAATCGCTAGATTAATCGTTTAAAAAAATTATCGTTTATCCCAGCCCTAACAGGTAAATAAACTAGGCTATTGTGGGTGTGTTTGTAAATTGCCTCTGAGATCACCAGAGCAGGCAGGCGGGCGGAAGTTCAAAACCACAAAGTACGCTCTGGCGTTCCCAGTGCGTATTACAACGCACCGAGCTGATGGGAACAAAATCAGAAGAACTGAGGCACATGTCAGCATGATTGTTGTTGAGGGTGGAGAAAAGTTTTTTTTTTTTTTTTTATATATAAACTTTGCTTTGATTTACTATCCCAGCCTATTTGATTTTTTTGTATCAGAGTGGTCTATAGTCTTTATCACAAACTAAAACTGTTAAGTTAAAAGTATCACTAATATAAATGGTTACAGCTTGAAGTGGCGGTGAGGTATTAAAAATATTGAGAAGGTCTTGGAAAAAGTCTTGAAAAGGTATTAAAATTAACTTCAAGATTTCTGCATATACCCTGAGAAATATTTTTGCTGCTTTATACACACACTTGTACAGTATCTATCAAAATGCCTTTCTTTGCAAGTATCCTCGTAAATACAGTAATTTAGCTCTTAAGTGAAAAAAAAAAAATCCATGAACAAAACACATTTAACAGTATATTGGATCTGGGCAGCTCTTAAAGTGACAGCAGTCTTATATTCCTGCTGGCTGGCATTCATGTTAATTAACAATAGTTAATTAAACAACAATAATTCTCTAAATAGATATAATCTCTCACTGATCTTGACTTGATCACATTTGTAAATGTAATCAGAAGAAATGTATATTTCATTTACACAGTGAAGAATATGCATTGTTTTCAAAATTTGATTATACAATGTACATGTAGCATTCCTTATTTATTTGTTCTACTGTAGTAATAATTTTTTTGTCCTATTGCTTTCAATTTTTTTCTTATTTTAATTTAATCGCTGACTGTTGATTTGTCTTTGGCGAGCTTGTGTTTTTTTTTTAATATAGGTTAGTTAATTTTTTTGTGATGTTGACACTTGATGACAAAAATTATGAAATTTCTAAGTATCAAACATTTTGATATCATTAAGACTTAAAGCTGAGATAACTGTATTGTGATATATCATTACTGTGAAATTTTTATGATTTAGATTTTATGATTTAAATTTACATTTATGAAATTAGCAGATGCTTTTATCCAAATCAACTTACAGTGCATTCAGGCTATACATTTCTTTTACCCGTGTGTAAAACTATTTTAGTCATATCGCTCACCTCTAATACTACTATTATATATTTTTAAATAATTTAGACCAATGAATTTATTATTTTATAATTGTTTATAAATGTAGTAATTATATTTGCATAAACGTTTATAACATCTAAGACTGGGAGATCATGTTTATGTAATATTAGCTCTTCTGTTATCGATTGCATATTGTCTTCTGTTGTATTTAATTTTTTTATTATTGTTAGCCAGACCTTAAAAGAAGTTTTGAGCATCCCTGTGCATCTATTTTATCCTTATTTTTCACCATTGGCAGTTTAAGAGGAGTCGGTCTGTTTGATGATTACAAACATGATATTTCATTGAAATGAAACAATCAATAGCCTTGAGCAATGTACTGTGCATTGGCTGTTGAGGATGAGGGTTTAATGTTATCTCATTTTGGACAGGGTTGTCAGACCTCTTTCCTGCGATCGTTGTCTCTCTGAATGAGCCATTTAACTGAGGCCTGTGGAGATTTGGGCTGACACTCCAGGAAGGTGGTGTTGTTTTTGACTCCATACTGCGTCATCTCCACTGCATTCCTGTAGGCTGAAACAAGACTTGAAGCGTTAGCCACAGCTCTCGAACACTTACCGCATGCTAATTGTAATTGTACTGCCATAATTCATCTGACACGCTAACATCTGCGGATGAGGGTCACGATGGGGTTCCAGTTCACTGCAGTCAAATATACTCTGAGTAGTGGGCCACATTAGTATGTAATTTGATAAGTGACCTTGTACACTGGCCAATGATGACATGCATTCAACATCTGTTTTGACATTGCTACTATTGTTTAGTGCATCCAGCTGGGATAACGCTTCCTCTCATCGTTAAGATTGCTATTTAATAATTCTGATGCATCTGAAGTGTTGAACTGAGTCATCTGGATCGCTGACAGTATCTGTGCCAATTGTATTCAAATTAACAGGTGTTCTGGTCCCATGACAGATTCTTTCACGAGGAGAGAGAATCAGACAAACATGAGAGAAGGAAGGAAACAAGTGGTGGAAGAGGAGAAAGAAAGGTGTGAGGCTGCATGTCAATTAGCATTAAAGTTAGAAAGAGAAATGTGTGAATCTTCATGTCAATTAGCATTAAAGTTAAGCATCACAAGTATGAATTCATATGGAAAATTGTATGTGCATGAAAATAGAATGCAAGTGTTGAATAACTGTCAATATATCATAAAATGAGGTTGATGAATAAGCTTTTTAGCAGTAGCATTGGCTGCGTTCACGTTCGAATTAGCATAATTACAAGATGACAACTTTATGATTCTGCTCTGAGCAGTTCAAAATGATTCGTTTCTATGACAACGTCCATAACGCCAAAATGGTACATTTGGGGCTGTGTTGTTGATGAGTAAAATACTTAGTCACTAGACTGATTCAGCTCTAGATGGTCTTGCAAATGATTATTCGTGTCCCAACCAGAAGTGACTTAGTTCCTAGCAACACACAATTCGTCCTTACAATTAGAAAGCAAAAATGCAGTACAATGTGGCAAAGCCAGTCATTTCATTAGAAACCCATGTGATCAGGAATTCCACGTTATCTTCTGAACAGAAATTAAGATATCTTTGATGAAATCTGACAGCTTTCTGACCCTTCAAACAGCAACGCAACTGACAATATTCAAGCCCCAGAAAGTTAATAAAGACATCATTAAAATAGTCCATCTGTGGTTCAACCTTAATTTTATGAAGAATAATTTTTGTGTGCAGTGAAAACAAAAATAACATTATTAAATTAATTTCTCCTCTTTCAGGTTTGGAACAAAATGCGAGTGAGGAAATGACAGAATTTTCATTTTTAGGTGAACAATCCCTTTAAATTTTCACGAGATTTCAACTTGCAATTATGCAATTAACCAAATGAAGCTGCAGTTATAAGAAAAAAAGCAGCAATTGTCAGAAATAGATGCAGTTTAATAGTTGTTTATGAGAAAATGTTGCAAGAAACAAAGGTACAATTGTGAGATATAACGTCTCATTATGATATATAAAGTCGCAATGACTTTGTATCAAAGAAAAGGAAATGGTTTTTCCAGCATGCCAGTAACAAAACTGCTTATTGAAAACTTAAATCCTTGTCTCTGCACATAACTTTAGGACTTTATTTGCCTAGTTGACATGCAGGTAGTCATTACCTTTCAGATTGAACCCTCTGCACTGAGTTAGTGGATTCCCATGCATAATATCCTGCCTTCTGCTTCTCCTGGAAAAACATTTACATAGGATTAATCCAACAGATTTTCATATATGCATTCTTTCCTTTCACTTTTGCATTCTCTCACTGCCTGAATGTTTGCCCAATATTATTTTTATAATGCACATTCCTTGTCATGAAATTCAAATTTGAGCTTTTTTCCCATAATTAACTCGATTCAGCTGTTACAAGTGCAGTGAAATGAAATGTCTGTTTTTCCACTTCAATACTCCGGAATGGATGCTTTGATGGCTGTGCCTTCCATCAATATTTTCCGTACTCCATACATCTGGCATCAAGTAAAACTGTTTGGCTAAGGTGTCAGATTAACATGTCCCGTTCTGAAACAAGCCACAGTGTAAATACTTTTGAATATGGAATATGTGGACTGTTCTGTTAGAGAGACAAGCCGTATGTGTGCAGAGTTCCAGAGACTGGATGGTTTCTGAAGTGTTGCCACACAGTTGCCAAGGTGTTCGGAGTGATTTTTACTGCATTGCTATGTACAGTTGCTTATTGGCCCAAGTCAGAAATGCCCACCCGCTTCAAGTCTCTGTTATTGTAGTCCCTCGATATTTAAATCTGTTTCATCGTCTGCCAGGAAAATCTTAGGCCAGAACTCTTTAAAATGTAATTGTGACAAAATGAATTTTAATATGTAGGTTTAGGGGTTTGCACAAATTCCACAAATAATCTTTCAACCCAGACTGTGTCTCTCTGCTTTATGACTAAATGAAACCAAAGCTGCGTTTCATAATTTATTTCTGTCCCACTGCTGCTGCAGTTTATGCCACCCTGTGTGTGTGTGTGTATGTGTGTGTGTGTGTACCTCTTGCCAGTAGGGTAGAATCGAGAACAGCTGAGCCCATCCCAGGCACAGTAAGGGTCCCGCGCTAAACAGCAGTCTGCACAAGCAGAGCCGTATGCCATGCAGCGGTGCAAAGACACCTGGGAGACTCCGTGTTCAGAGCTAACATACAGCTGTTGCTGTAACACATACAAGCCCGATATCTTAAAAGCTGTTCCTTTAACCCACAGGACTGGTGACGAGATAATTAACCAGAATTAAAGCAACAACATTTCCCCCACCACCCACACTTACTATATGTAGCACTTAATCTCACAAATGGAGCTATAGATGAAAGCGCTACGAAATGTAGTTACCTTTTTAGATGAGATTCTTAGGTTGGTGATAGGAGATTGCTTCTGAAAATCAAAAACGAAATCGGGTGAATGGTTAATTTTTAGTGTTTTTTTTATTATTTGTGTATAAAGCCCTCAAGTCAGTCCTTACACCCCCTTCTAGAACATTTGAGATCCAGTGATCTTTGTTCACTCATTGTGCCTAGATCTAGATTTAAAAAAAAAAACAAGGTGATCGCACATTCACAACTGCAGGTCTAAAACTCTGGAACAGGTTACCGCTTCATATTAGATCAGCCCCCTCTATTTCTGCTTTTTAAGTCTGCTCTGAAGACGTCTTTATTCTCTCGCTTTCAATACCCCTTGATCATTGGTTCAATAAAGCAATAAGCCCCAAGAAGCTGTGGTCTATAATGGATTTAAAACATCTAAGGGGTGTTGTTAGGCACGACGCGAAGTGGAACAAGTAATGTGTTGGATATTGAATTCAATTTTTTGTGTTGAAAAAAGTCAAGGTGGTGTAACTAAGAATTTTATGTAATTCTATACAAATATTTTCAACAATCTAGAGTCAGTGTGGTACAATCATGGAATATCTGTTGGTAGCTGGTTTCATTTCATTTTCATGATTTTTATTGAAATACTCAATTCTATTTCATAATTCCTTTTTTTGTGGCAGTGCATCAAGCTTGTCACATGACCCTTCTCAGTCACAATATATTCATAAGCTTGTTAACTAGATTGTGAAATATGTGGTACTCATATTTGCACGTAAGTGTGAGAAAAATAAGTAAATATAATTTGTGCTTTAAACACCTTATTATGATCATGTTAGTTGAACATCTATAGATGCCATAATGTTTGTTTGTATTGCAACTGCAAAAATTGCAATGTCAAATGGTATAACCCCAAGGAAATTTCATGGTATTCATGACTCAAAAATGTATAATGTTTTTAAAAGGAATAACAAAAGTGTTAACTTTTGGATGGAAAATGTGTTTACTTTTCACTTGATGGTTACACCATTTGACAATTTTACAAATATAACATTTCTGAAAGCTGGACATACGTTCTAAAATACATTTGTAAAAAGATTGAGCTTTTCATTATAATGGACATCCTTAGGCTATTTGCCATTTGAATCAATCAAACGAAACCACAATTTTAAAGCTAAATCGCCTATTTAGGGTGGTTTTGAGTTTCTATGTGCAAATTTGTGAGCGTGTGTGTGTTCAGATGCCAAATTAAACATCCCACTGAGCTGTGTGTGTGTTTGGCATTCCATGGTCCATGAATTGATTCAATATGCCCTAAACCTATTTTGACAATTTCGAGCCACTCAAAGCAGATCATAAGAAAGCTGACAGAGTAACCTTTTCCTCACCTCATGCCCAGTCTTTGTACCCATTAAAAATCTGCCTTCCCTTAGAACAACACAGAGTTTTAATAAACGCTTTGTGGCACTGCCAGCTCTGCTCCTCTAGATACTTTGATGTGTGATGTGTGGCGAGAACTCAGACCTTAAACACTTCCAGCTCCTCCAGGATTAGATCCTCATCCAGAGAGCCGTTTGACGGCAGAACCACGACCTTCTGTACCGTGCCTTTATCTGTGAGCAGAATATCAGAACATCAGGAGAGCATTGGACAGTCTGGAAAGCAAAAACAACTTTGATAATGTGGTGGGCTTTTGAACTGCTTATGAACTTTCCATCAGTCTTCGATTTTCTCTTTTAAATCTTTTAGCTTGTGTGTGTGTGTGTTTGTGTGTCTAGGTTGGTTTATGATGTTGTTGAGCATCTGTTCTGAGAGACAGTTCTGCAAACTAGACTTCAGAGGAAAATGTGTTGTTGCCAAGGTGTTCTGGGTTGTTGCTAGGTGATTTTTATTTACGTCAAAAGAGCCCACCATCTAGTCCCTAGATATGGCCTGTGGCCCTACTTCAATACAAGTCTAAGCATTTTTAGGGTTTTTTGCCATCTGCCTGGTGGAAATAATTTATTGGATATCTTAAACCGTAGAAACATTGAGTGATGAGTTTGATGGCATTAGCAGCTTATGAACATTAAGTGTCAAGCTCATCCATTCTGTGAGGTCATGATAGGTGTGTATATTTAGCTCCAGATCCTCAGAGAGAAGGACGATGGAGAATTCAGCTCAATCTCTGGAAATTCCCATTTTAAATAGCCAACATTTCTAGACGAAACCCTGCCAAGGAGCAGACAGGCCACTCCGCACAATGCTCCTGGCTTTCCGTCAGGAATTTTGATCGGCAAATACAAACAGCTGTGATTTTGATTTCTCTCCAAACGTCCCTATCCCCGTTCCCTAGTAACCGCTGAGCCTGTCTGCTGTCGTGTCTCTGAGTCTGTTCTCAGAGAAACACACACACACACACACGCTTTCTTTCTTTCATTCTTCCATCGCCATCACAGAAGTTAATACCGTGTCTTGTGCTGCGACACAGCAGGAATCATAATATCTCCCATTTAAGTGATACAGAAGAGAGAGAGATGTTTTCAGTATGTTAAAGATGATTAGATGATGATATTTGTGCAGCTGGTGTAGACTCTCTGCCCTCTAGTGGCAGACGGATTTATGTCTGAATGATGGTATATACTATATACTATATAGAACAACTATTTTTAAAATTAAATTTTATATTATTGTATTGTATATACTTTACAGTAGTGAAAACATTTCCCACAATATTTTTGCTTGTGACAGCTAAAGATCATTTTTAAGAAATATTATTTATTTAAGCATTATAATCAAATTACTATTAAATACTTAATCATAATAATAATAATAATTTGAATATGAATTGTATATGGACTTTTTGTCTCGCAATTCTGACACCTTTTCTTAATTCTATGATACAAATTCCAACCTTTTCTGTCAGAACTGCGTTATATGAACTTTTAAAAACCGTTCTGAGAAATAAAGTTCAAATTGTGAGATACAAGCTATGTCAGTCTTTTTCCTCTTCACAATTCTGAGGAAAAAAGTCACAACTGCAAGATTAAGACTCACTATTCGGAGAAAGTTAGAATTGCGAGTTTATATCTTGCAATTCTGAATTGATTTCTCACATTCACGAGTTTGTGTAACGCAATTCTGACTTAATTTCTCGCGATTGCGAGTTTATATCAAAATCCTGCAAATTTTGACTTTTTATATCTTGCAATTGTGAGTTTATATCACATAATTCTTAATTGATCAAGATTGCGATCATGCAAGTGTGAGCGGAAAAAAAGATGGGAATTTTGAGAAGTTATTATAAAGCAATTACCTTTTTTAATTTTTATTCAGTGGCAGAAATCGGCCTTCCATTAGAATTATACAAAACTTTTAAAGTAAAATAATAAATATAAATATAATACAATTCAAATATTGTTAAGTCATCCTGTGGCCCCCTTGGGAGTTTGAAGTTTGTTGGACCATGGCCCCCTTACTGAGAATCACTGCTTTAAAATATAGTTAGTATAGGGGGAAATGGGACATGTTGCAGGCCAGATTCAAGCCTGCACCACCCACCAAAGCTCAATGGTTGATTAGCATGTAAGCTAACTGCTGCAATGTGTCTCCTAAAACGCAATTGGAAAAACAGATGAAGATAAGATTATATTGATATGGTATTTTATATAAGATCATAAGGAACATGGCTCTGGTATGTTTTGTATAATGTGAACTGTATGTTATGGTATGAAGCGGTATAACAGTCGAGTGCGTGCTTACTGCCATAATTTAATAAAGTGCAGTATAATTTTAAATTATTTTAAGTGAAATATAATTTAACTGACAAATCACTTTCAGTAAAATGTTATCAGTCAGGAAAACAAATTCCAACTTTTCTGCCTTTCTCATTTTTAAGTGGAAAGAGCTGTTTAGTCTGTTGAAGAGGTCAACAGGCAGTCAAGCAAAGCTAAGTGTTCCAGCTCCTTCCATAAACAGATTACATGAGGTGGTTGTTGAAATATATTGTGGAACATTTGAACTGGCGGTTGTGACTCGGTCTGGTTTCATTTTTAGAATGGTCATTTATTTTTCTTAAGATTTGTCATAATGCGGGGTTTTACCTGTGCCCAGGAATAGAACCTGGTAGTGTCCGTCCACAGCAGTGACCTGGTCCACAGCTATAGAGGTGTATTTATAATCGGCATGTGTCCGCACCACCAGAGGTTTCCTTCCGACTGGGTAGATGGGGTTAAACATGACGGGGTGATTCCTCACGAACGTCACCACATCATCTGGAAACTCTTTAGTGCTCTGGGTATGAGGGGTGAACGCGCCACCAGGACACTGACAGGAAGAGGAGAAAACGGTTTAAAGCTTAGACAATCGTGCTGTAGATTATGAAAGCTTTATCACATCAATTAGGTCTTTTTGTCACTCAAACTAAAACCTAATATTAGTTTCTGAGTCTTTGTCTCAAGCGAATGTGGACACATAATAATAATAATAATAATAATAATAATAATAATAATAATAATAATAATAGTTTAGTGTTGCATTAATAAAATTACACCATTCTATATTTTTTTATGGAAAATATTATTAAAGATTCTCATCTCATCATTTATTTGACAAATAAGTGACCATAAAAAGTCTTTCCAACAGGGGATAGACCTTAAACTACAAATTTCATGTAAATACTAAACTGGAAAAAATGCTATATTTAAATAGTTTTGTTATATATTATTTTATATTAAATTGTTTTGGTAAAATTATCATATCTAAAAATATATCTCTTCTTCTAAGATAGAAGTTATTCTGATAATCCAAAACAGAAGCCAAATCTACCAATTCATGTCATTGAAAAAACGTATAAATACAAAATTTTTATTAAATGAATAAATGGCAATAAACGATATATTTAAGAAATATTTGTAAAATAATAAATACATATTTATAAACAGTAGTATGGTAATATTCTATATAGTAAAATATTGTTTAAAATGATCACATATGCATAAACATTTTTTTTAATTACCTTAATTATAAGCTTTTGTAACCACGGATTGACCAGAAAATAATGAGTGCAAATACTTAATCGATAACTCAACTTGAAAAACTATATTTTAGATTATATTATTCAAATAGTACTATTCTATATAATTTTGGTAAAATATTATTAAAAGGCATCACAAAAATGAACTTGAAATATAAGCCTCACAGAGGATAGACCAGAAATAAAATGATTATTTCGGGAAACATTTCTCACCTACAATTATTTGTCTTTCAACTAAACTGTGTAAATTGCAAATATTTACTTCGTTTAATGGTGTTATAAACAGAGTGACTGTACCAAGGCAGGACATGAATGTGTGTGACTCACAGTTCCCGGTCGTGGGTATGGGATCCGGCCCTGGAAAGCCACCCACTGGAAGCTGGGTCCTTCCCTGTGCGCGAACGGTCCGTTAAAGACCGTCAGGATGTCGGCCATGTTGTACACACAGACAGCAGAACCTCTGAACACAGAACTGGATGAAATAAAACAAAACACACAGAGCTATTTAACATGAAGCAAAAGACAGTCGTGCACTTCCTTTCTAAGCATTTGGATGGAAGGGATGATGTAACATGGTTACACTGGAGACTCAATCCTCAGAGAGAAAAATGCCACATAAAGGAAAGGGGACACCACTTTGGTTACACTCTGGGATGAAGTGTGGTTTGGCTGGACATCCTAGATTTTTATCAGACAGCAAGACAAAGAATTTCTTTGTTTGGTCACAAAACAAAGGGAAAGAGACTAAATATGATGATTAATAACAGAGCATGGCACGGACAAAGAAGCTGTCGCTGTTTGGATTGGCCTCATTAGGAAAACCACACCGATTTAACGTGGATGGAGAATGAACCACGGCTCTGAAACCTTGACCGAAATCTCACCTCATTTAACCACAACTCACGTACACACACGCCCGACATACACTCGTTCAAACCCACCATAACAAACATATCTGAACTCTTTCACCTAAACAATGAGATAATCAATGAAGAGCATCTTTCTCTTGAGGAAGAAAAAAACAACAACTCAAAAAGACATTTCAACCTCTTAAACTTTGCTAGAATCAAATGAACATTTCTTATCCAGTACTTCAAAAGTAAAATGATTGGAGTTACGCTTGTTGGTAGTGTCCAAATGTGCCGTTACTTTATAATCATTTTTAAAAGGGACATTTTTAGGGGCACTTTGGACCTTTCTCTAGTTCCCTTTCTCTAGTAGATTCGCGTTTTCAAAGGAGGAGTTTGGAAAAATTCATTGCTGAGCAAATAGTTTGGTAGTCGTTGAGCAAGTAAAAAAAAAATGCATATAAGACAATGAAAGCGTTTTATTTTTTTATTTTTACTTGCATGTCAACCTGTTGTTGGGGACTCCCAAAACCAAAATATGAACTTTTCATTATCCATAATAGGGGCACTTAAAAAATAAATAAAATCACGCTGCATATTACACACTTTCTTGCTGCGTGACTGGCCAATTTAAATGATTCAGACCACCCAGATGTCCGTTTCATCACGGTGAAAAGCTGTCGGATGAACTAAAATTAGATATTTGTTTGTAAAGGAGTGACCGTTCCCTTCCTTTACCGCCTTCAGGTGTGATCACATTGTCCCAGAAACCCAGTCATCCCCTCCGCTCCAACCCTGTCTGACCTATACTTGGGAAATACACACACAAACATGCGCACGCATATACACACACATTAACAGTAAGCTCGGTATTGCTATTGGCTTTACCTTGTAGAGGTGAAAACTCCAAAGATGAGGAGGCCCTTTGGGTGGTCCGTCTCCAATAAAAACACATTCTCTGGAAGGAAGGAGACAAACACTCACTCAATAGCTGAACATCTGTCCCACAACATTGTTACACGGTTCTAGCTTGACCTAACGAGAATAAAACAGGTGCACGCGTGTAAATTCATCACAAGCTTTAACCCTCCAGTGTAAACGGTTTGTGCTGAGTGTTTTATGATCGTAAAAGGATTTTAATGAGGTGAAAAGCTAGACCCGTTGTTGGATACTGACAAACACCAGTTCATGGTTAATGACCAGTAATTATAGAAAGCTGTTTAACTAGAATGTGAAATTTGTAAGGCTTTTGATGGAGTGCTTTGGGTTAAATACAGGTTAAGAACTAACAACACCGTATCTAATTAGGGTACAATGGGTTAAATGCCCCTTGGGATTTTTTTCTAGTCCTAATATATATATATGGCAGTCAAATAAAATGTATATCTTGTTGCTGAATACAAATACAGAAAATATATGCATTGTATAAAAATAAATTTGTTTTTATTTTAACAATTTTAATTATAAAGGCAGCCTTTATATCGACTGGTACCGCTTGGGTACTTTATTTTAGTGATAAACATTATCAGAATATTTGAAGTCTTTTGATGTCTAAGATTTTTTTTTTTTTTTAATTTTCGGTAACATTCGGTGTGGATTAGATTACAGTATTTGTAACTAGATGTACTTTAATAACAATATATAACAATAGGAGTCTATGCAATGACCCCATTTACTGTAGATTTTGATGAGATGAGGAAATATATATATATATATTTTCAAATCTAGAAAACAGCAGAAATTCTTGAGTGAAGTGTAGGGTTAGGGGATATTAAATACAGTTTAGACGGTATAAAAACTATTGCATTTTGGCAATATCCCCATAAAACTTGGAAACTCAATGAGTGTGCGTGTGTGTGTGTGTGCGCTCTTGTTTTTGTGACATATCGGAACATAACTCTGTATAATGACATGGGTATGACACAGGTCTTACAAGGAGAGGGTGACTTATGAGGACATGACCTATTCAAAACGCTTCTAAACCACACAGAATGAGTTTTTTTTTTTTTTTTTAAAGTAAAAATGCACAAAGTTTCCTGTGAGGGTAAGGGTTGGTGAAGGGTGATAGAATATACAGTTTAGTACAGTATAAAAACCATTACGCCTATGGGATGTCCCCACTTTTCACAAAAACAAACGTGTGTGTGTGTGTGGTCTCACCGAGCTCATCAAAGTGGGTCTCTGTACCGTCCTCCTCTAGAACCGAACAAACCAGACGAGCCTTCAGAAATGTGGTCCACTTGTTCACCAGACTGCGTTGACCACCAGTGTCATTCTAAATAGAATGTACAACGACTTAAAATAAATCATTAATACATTTATATATTATATGGTTCATATTAATGATGTTATTGTTTAAAAAACTTATCAAATTCCTAAAAAAAAAAAAGTACCTCCCCTGAACACGATTGACATGATACTCAAACACACAAACTTACAGGGCAGACTCGAGCCACCATAGCGTGGATGTTCTTAGTGTTTCCACTACTGTCCGTCAGTCTCTCACGCAGGAAGAAGTAAAGCTTGGCGTCGTTTGGGTCTGAGCCGTCAGGAATCAAGTGTGCATCGATGAACACTGGCTCTAGTCAAAATAGAAGAACAACTACAGCTTAAACACTCAATTTGCTCTACGTCAACCACAAAAGAGAAATAAGTATAATTTCATGCCTGAAGAATCAAACATCTCTGCATGGTGCTAATGCCTAAGTTTATATGAAACACAATACAGCTGCTGGTAAACTGAATGAAGAAAATCTCTCTCACAGATCCAGGCCTAATATGCGTTTCATTGTGTATATTTGGATTGTATCACACAAAACATAATGTGACCTTGAGAGAACCGTTATGCATGTACAATATGTTTTCATTTTCCTGGTGGAATCATCGTAAACCGATACTGAGTCTATCCTGTCTTCAGCTATTTCCTTTGACGTGGGCAAAGATGGTTTTTACTTCGTGGTTTGTTTATTATTAGACTGAAATGGCATGGAACATGAACATGTAATTTAATGCGCCACATAAATAATTATTTGTAGCTTCAAGAAAACATCATGCACAATTTTCTGACAGAATCGTCATAATAATGCAGATGGATCAAATAAAATGTAGGGTTTGTACCGCTCAGCCATTTGGAGTTATGTTGGTCCGTCCTCACAGCGTTCCTTGTGGTCAGGCTCCTGAAGATGGCCGCGTCTGTCCCCATGAAGTCAATGTACATGCCAGAGAACAGCTCCTGATCTAACCACAAACAGAAACGGGTCCTACAGATTTAGCATGTTCAGTGAAAATCTTTTCACAATTATATGACATTACATTACATTAGATTGTCATTTAGCAGACACTTTTTATTGTGCTAGATGTGGATTTTATCTTCTCAGATGAATAGTAAGGTTGGGGAATTAAACTAGGAAAGACAATAGATTAGAAAAGTTATCAGGATTAATTTTATGTAGTTAATGGTTTTTAATTGTGAAATGTGGTTTCATATTCAGTTATTAATTAATAGTAGTGCTGCCAAACGATTTATCGCGATTAATCGCATCCAAAATAAGTTTGCATAATATATGTATGTGTGCTGTGTATATATAAATACACACACATGCACGTATATATTTCAGAAAAATTGTTTATATATTAAATATATGTATTTATAACATAAAGAACATGAATATAAATATAGATGTGAATACATGTAAATATTTTCAAAATATGGGTGTGTATTTATATATACATAATAAATATATATGCAAACAAAAAATACAAATACATTTCTGGAAATAAGTTTTAATAAATTCAGTTCCTCATTTTAAATCTATTGATGTGGATGGAAATTAAATAAATAATTAAATAATATAACTTTTCCATGTGTAAAATGTTTTTGCTTTAACATTTCTATGAATTTGCAGCGTCTATAATATTGTAATTCAATGTTATTAAAATTGCACTCTAAAAGAGGAAGTATAAATGATTTTGCTTGTGTTAAATGTCCCTTTCTGGCTATTGATTTATGAATCAATTACCCATAAAAAATAGAACTTATTTTCCAATGATTGCTTCACTGTGTTCACCAATCTGTTCCAGTTGTGTTTTATTAATCTCACTGAACAGATCGAAACTATTATGATGTCAACTTTAATAAATGCATTAATGTACTGTAGTTAAAACGTTTTTAAACATTTACTTATATGCGTTAACACTTTAAACTTTGACAACCCTGTTTAAAATACATTTTGTAAGCACACTGCATATAACGTATAAAAAAATGGCTAAAACACATCTGTCTGTTAAATACGAGATCTACGGATTTATTGTGGCTGTACATTTCTCTGCAGTGCGCTTTACTAATGACCTGCTCAAGTCTCCATTCCCCAAATCTCTCCTTCCTTTCATCAGTGCACTACTCTATCACTTCATCACTCCATATTGCTGGGCCCTGGGGTCGACGTGTGGATGGGGGCCAAGTGTATGATGGAAATTGTCAGACGGACATCAGACTGAGAAAGCTGTAGGCGATCAAGTCAAGGACCGTCAGTCTTTGATGGCGTCTAGACAGTTAGGAACTGTTCTACTTAATGGAATAACCACTTAAAACTTTCTCTTACATACAGATGACTCAACAATGACCTATAATTTATATTTAGGTATACGTGTGTGCGTTTGTTTTTGTTTTTGTAGGTGAGTTTGTGTGACACATGCAATTAGTTCTTATGAAGAAAAACTGGGAGATGATGGCATGTGTGTTTCTGGGTAATTATAGTTAATTCAAATTAAAGCGTTAAAAAGGGAAATTGAAGTAAACCATAAATTTTACATGAAATGATAGTTGCCAAGGATACATTTTTTGTTTTCATTTAGTTTAACATTCCGCTAGAAGACCTTAACTAAAAATAAAATAATAATTTGAATAATAATACAAAAATGAATACACATTTAAGGAAAAATAATGACAAAAAAACGATTTGCAAACTATAATAGCGTTTCAGTGGTACTTAAATAACATTGCTGTGTTAATGTAGCAGTTGTAATGGCTCTCTGGTGTGTGAAAGCATGAATGTGTGTGTAATTTAGCCCATTGGATGTGTCAACAGCAACCCAACACCAGCTAGCCAATTACAGATCAAAGGATTATGGAGGTGGCACTGAGTGACCCAAAGTTGTCACGTCAGAAGGGGCCAGACAGCCACAAAATGTGGGTGTTTTTATGACACTATGGGGTCATGAACAATGAGATCATAGAGAAAGTCTTATAGTACGTGTCCGAGACAAAATGGCACCTGTGGATAAAGACACAAAAGACAGCAGCACTTACTGAGCATGACTGAGACGGTGTTGACTTGTGGGTTAAACGAGCATCTTCCTTTCCCTGACTCTGCTCGGGAAGAGATTTGGAAGACTTGCTCCTGCCAATGACACCAAAAACACAAAATCTCTCATTTCACCCAAACTATTACTGTGATATCAACAATTTCAGATAAACCTGTCCCTAAATGGCACACAAAACCAAAATGGACTTAGTCCCTATATGTTGGTCTTTCCCTGTTTAAGTGGGCTGTTTTTGCCAAGAATAAGCTGCAAAGTTGACTTCTTCTAATCAAATCATATGCTTTATAAATATATATGACTGACATATGCTGTTATCATTGTATCCCATTTACCATCATCAAATCTATTCTCAACTTTCAGCTTGATCCGGAATGTTTCGCAGCCAATCTATATAAAAAGATTTCTGAGTAATTTCCTAGCACTCATTAGTGCAGTGGTTCTGGCTTTTTTCTGATTGGTTGGACAGACTTGCTCGAAGGCTTCCAGGTTTCCGACTATCAGACCAGTCTATCCTCTCCTTTGGTTTCATGATGTTGGCCAGTTACATGAAGTGAGAGAAACCAGAGACGTAGAGAGCCTCCATCAGGACATACAGCCACTGGTGGGGGATCTTCTAATTTGTCATGGGAAGCATGTATTCATTAACTAATATATTGGCCCTTTACATCACACACAACTATAGGCAAAGATGTGAATCACATGGTGACTCCAGGGTGGCCCAGTCATTGTTGTCACAAAACTACTCTGCACACTTTTAAAGGTTACAGGTCACCCTATTGCAGTTTTCTTCTTCTGTTATAGTCCAGCTGGTGTGCAGCCAAGAGAGATGGACACAGACAGAGGATTGAGAGAGGAAAATGCTTTTCAAACAAAAAAGAATTATAGAAAACAAGCTGTTGGACTCCGAATGACTAGTAGGGCTGCTTCTTGTCTAATCTGGCCTCGCCCTGTCTCTTCTGTAGTATTTTTTTCCTTTATTTTGTTTCATATAATCTGCTCTCATCTCATTTAGTTTTGTCTTGTTTTGTCTCATCTCATCCAGTTTTGTTTTGTCTCATCACGTCTCATCTGCTCTCATCTCATCTAGTTTTGTCTTGTTTTGTCTCATCCAGTTTTGTTTTGTCTCATCACGTCTCATCTGCTCTCATCTCATCTAGTTTTGTCTTGTTTTGTCTCATCCAGTTTTGTTTTGTCTCATCACGTCTCATCTGCTCTCATCTCATCTAGTTTTGTCTTGTTTTGTCTCATCCAGTTTTGTTTTGTCATCACATCTCGTCTGCTCTCATCTCATCTAGTTTTGTCTTGTTTTGTCTTCTCATCTCATCCAGTTTTGTTTGGTCTCATCACATCTCGTCTGCTCTCATCTCATCTAGTTTTGTCTTTTTGTCTCATCTCATCCAGTTTTGTTTGGTCTCATTACGTCTCATCTTCTCTCATCTCATTTAGTTTTGTCTTTTTGTCTCATCTCATCCAGTTTTGTTTTGTCTCATCACGTCTCATCTGCTCTCATCTCATCTAGTTTTGTCTTGTTTTGTCTCATCCAGTTTTGTTTTGTCATCACATCTTGTCTGCTCTCATCTCATCTAGTTTTGTCTTGTTTTGTCTTCTCAACTCATCCAGTTTTGTTTGGTCTCATCACATCTCGTCTGCTCTCATCTCATCTAGTCTTTTTGTCTCATCTCATCCAGTTTTGTTTGGTCTCATCACGTCTCATCTGCTCTCATCTCATCTAGTTTTGTCTTGTTTTGTCTCATCTCATCCAGTTTTGTTTTGTCTCATCACATCTCGTCTGCTCTCATCTCATCTAGTTTTGTCTTTTTGTCTCATCCAGTTTTGTTTTGTCTCATCACATCTCGTCTGCTCTAATCTCATCTTGTTTTGTCTTCTCTCTCTCATCCAGTTTTGTTTGGTCTCATCACGTCTCATCTGCTCTCATCTCATTTAGTTTTGTCTTTTTGTCTCATCTCATCCAGTTTTGTTTTGTCTCATCACATCTCATCTGCTCTCATCTCATCTAGTTTTGTCTTGTTTTGTCTTCTCATCACATCTAGTTTTGTCTTGTTTTGTCTCATCTCATCCAGTTTTGTTTTGTCTCATCACATCTCGTCTGCTCTCATCTCATCTAGTTTTGTCTTTTTGTCTCATCCAGTTTTGTTTTGTCTCATCACGTCTCATCTGCTCTCATCTCATCTAGTTTTGCCTTTTTGTCTCATCTCATCTCATCTCACCTCACCTAGTTCTGTTTTATTTTGTCTAGTCTCATATCACTTTATCTCCTCTCGGTTCTCATCTATCGCCTCATTTTCTCTTCTAACTCTTCTCGTTTTGATAATCTTTACTCATCTCATCTAAATTTCTTCTCTTTTAAACTTTATGTATTCCCATCTTGTGTAGCAGCTTGTCAGCTCTCATCCTATCCCATCTGGTCCTCATTTTTTCTCGTCTCATCTCATCTTGCCTGTCCTTATCTCGTCTCTTGTCTTGCCTTGTTTTGTTTCATCTTGCTGTGTCTCTTTACTTTATTTCTTCTCTTGCTTTCTAAGGTCTTCTCATTTCATGAAATCGTCTCATTTTGTAAATTCCCTCATCTCATTTTATCTCATCTAATCTAATTCTCCTTTAACTTTTTATTATGTATTCCCATCTCATGTCATCTCATCTGGTTCTCATTTATTTTTTGTCTCATCTCATCCCACCTGTCCTTATCTTGTCTTTTATTTCATCTTATCTCATTTTGTCTCAACATATCTCTTCCCTTTACTACTTATTTTTCTCTTCTATTATCATTTTAATCTTATCTTGTGTTTAACATTAAAGTTTACTGTTTTTCTCACTCTTTTAAACTCTATCTAACCTTATTCCCATGCTGGTGCAAATTGTCATGAGCTTTTTAAAGGATGTATGTTGAACTTTACAACTCAACAGTAGATTAAACACTTTTTTTTTTACCATGGAAATGGGAGCAATATGGGCCTACTGTCCATTTCCTAGTCCAGCATTTTAGAATTCTGAAACAAATGTAGTAAAATGAAGGTGAAACTGGACTAAATCAGCCTCAGTCTGACTGCTTTTCATTAGTGAGTGTAAACTGACCTCAGGACGCCTGCCACGGTTAACATATGCACACACTGGGCTGTAGGCTCCACTGCCGCAGATGAACAGATGAGTCCTGTTATAAGGCTGAATCACTCGTAAGAAGTTTCCACATCCATGCTGAGGAGAACAAAAGAGATAGATAATTGTTTTCATTCCTAAAAGTTATACTAAAATCTATTTTAATGTAATTTTAAAGTCATTCGGTGCTACATAATTCTATTAGCAAGCTGATTCGCTCTCTTCTTTCATTTTGAAAAAAGACAATGCCAATTAAAATTATGACAATTTATTTTGTTCCAGACCTGTAATTGAGGAAATAAAAGTGTATATAGGTCAGGAATTTAAGGCCTAGCTTAGAATACAGGAATCCCAAACTAAAGTGGACGCCAAACCGACTGCACATGATCCAGTCCTAAGAAAGAGTGAGAGAGGGATGAGTACAGAAAGAAAAGAAGCGCCAGGGGAGCAGTTAGGAACTTGGCAAAGTGTGTCAAAACAGCAGCTGCATGAGCTCTCGGTTAGCATGTGCGCACGCAGGTCCTTCAAGAGCAACTCCAGAAAAATAACAGCAATTCCAATAGCACACACCCAACCATCCACTCCTCCCCTTGATCTCTTTCACATGTTTGTCATTACTAGTTCTGTGGCACATATCAACATTATCCTCTTCTGGCTTGTATTCACTACTAGATTTATGGTATGTAACCTTTTTCTTCCGCAAAGGCAAAAAGACATCTTGACAGCTTACGGTTCACGTACAGATCAGGAAGAATGAACAAGAAAGAGCTCCATAAACACGTCTTAATATCATTTACAGCTCTCTTAAATAAACCCCTCAGTCTTTCCCAAATGATGCAGATGGATTCGGATGATGTGAGGTCATGCGCTGCCGCTCCTGTGGCTACAGGTCCTGTCAGGGGAGAGGGATGGGGTATACCCCTGTGAGGGGTGAAAACCTGACAACCTGACAAGAGGCAGTGCTGCAGATCCGTAGATACAAATAAAACGTCCAAGGAAATGTGTGGCACAGACCCTATAGTTTAAACACAGAGGAAAACAGACTGTAGGAAAGGCTCAAACACAAATATTTGTCAGAAGCAACTCTGCAGAAGCTGCATATATCACCATTTGACACGGTGCTCTGTACCCCCGCTTTTTTCTTCTTCTTTTTATTAGTGAAATATTACCCAGATATTTTTCGCAGGATTCACCTTGATACTATACACATCCATAGTGTGCAGTAAATTTAAACTGAGCAATGAACATTAAATGGTTAATTTTTTTTTTCAATAATCTCAATGTTAAGAAATCCAACGATTTCGAAATTCTACATTTGCTCTATTTTCCAGTTACATGCAATTAAAATATACAATACCTAATTTCATATTTGAGGGCAGTGCACGTGTAAATGAGTGCCTTTTTCATATGCACATGATCCTTTATGGTGTGGGGGGTGTGAAGTACAATATTTATCTTTAGTCAGTTGAGAACTTTGCTCCGTCCTGCATTTATTTTGTTTAAACGTGTAGTTGATGACAAAGAGAAGGTGTGATCGCCCACTGCGCTTCAGACAACATCTTTTGCTCATGGGCACTGGGGCAAGAGCCATCTGTTTCTGATCCAGCCATGACTGTGAGAAATTGGAATAATACAATTATTTTTTGAATAAACTCATGCATCTGTTCCTGATCCAGCCATGACGGTTCAAATTTGGGGACTAAACACTGATTTAAAATCAGCTCATGCTTGGTACTCTTTTGATTGATTTGGGCCAAGTTTAATTAATTGCTGTGATTGTAGGGAGAATAATGCATGTGAAAACAGCTCACTGGATGATCACTTCACCAAGCAACAGACAAACAGAAGTCGAATCAAGAATGCGTCTGCTTTCACCGTGAAACAGAGGCATAAAAGATCTGGCCAACCATTACATGCCAGGAGTTTAAAAGTGTCAATGTTCTTACTGTGGGGTCTTTGCCAGCCATCTGACACTCCTCGATCTTACTAGTGGATGCCGGCCAGAATATCTGAGAAAAAATAACAGGACAGCGATGAGAAAGTTGCAAATGTGGACAAATGAACATTAGATATAAGGTTTTTAATTTGTTTGACTGACAGATAAATACTTTTATTCAGCAAGAATGCAGTACATTGATCAAAATCATTTTTTTTTTCTGTCATCAACAGCCCCTGTCACCTTTTCATTATAAGCACATGGAGGAACACCCTGGACATTCTGTAAAATTATTCTTTTTGCAATAAATAACAACTTTAAAGCCTAGTAGTTATTTAGCAAACTTAAGCTCTTAAAATAGACACAAATCATGTTGTTTTGTACTCTGATTTAGGTGGGGCTTTTTACTGGTGAACTCGTGATTGGGGTTGAGCCCGTCGGGATAGATGGGCAGCATAAAATGCACTGGAATGTAACAAATCTCTGAAGTTTTGCCAGCCTTAGCTAGAAGAGGAAAGAAAAACTTCCATAATTTTTGCCAGTTGTGTTCAAGCTGTCTCCTCAAAAGCCAACACTGTTTAACCAAACTGCAAGTCTCCCATTAGTCAAACATGAAGGAAAGAAATGTGGTCACCATTGGTTTCTACCACTGTTGTGCTACATTTCATATTGATATACAGTAGAGAGGTTTGACTGCTCTCTTACCTTTAGCAGGGTCTGGCTGATGTTGTTGATGTCCATCGAGAGGACATGGTCTTTGCAGCCCACGTACATACGGTCTTGATCTTCGTCCATGAAGAGGATCCTATAGTCCATGGCCTTCTCAGACAACGTGTAGTGCTCAAAGGACTGGGTTTTCTGTAATTCTGTAATGCAGACACAAACATGTACTTTGCATTTGTTTACTTGCTTACTTGCTGAACCCCATTCTTATTCCAAAACACACACACACACACACTTGCTCTCACAAAGGTGTTAGGCCCTTCAACATACCATCAAAGTCTCTTTAATGAAGCCCAGACTCATGAATATTCATTGTTGTTTCTCATTAGTCATTCACTAATGTATAGAGAAGTGGAGGCCACATTGATACCCTCCTCTTCTTTTTTTTCCATTTTAACACTCGTTTTAAAACCATCCCTTCTTATTTTTCTCTTCAATGACCGGACAACTCCCTCTATTCCCAATTGAAGTCACATTTCTCTTATATACAGCCACTTTCTTTTAACGTTTCTGCTTTTCATCTTCAAATAAAGAGACGTCTGAATTAAGTACCTGCCAAATAGGTTTGTATATTCACCAAGCTGCCTATAAACACAAAACCTGTTCAATTCCCACCTTCCTTAATGGATCCAAAGACAAATAACTGCATCCATGGCTTCCCGTTTAAACCAGCACGTCCAAAGCAGCGTTGTGCAAGAATTCAAGAATGTATAATAATAAAACTAAGATACATTTAAAACATTATAGTTTAACCTAGATTAGTACATACATTAATTTTTAGAGATTTTTCGTACTTTAGTCCTGTCAACCATTCAATTTATATTCATTTTGCCATACAGCACAATCATTTTCCATCAAATTGTTTTCAGAAAATGTTATACATAAATATTAACATCAAAATTAGCCTCTATATTGAATATAATATATTGATTAATTAGGGTATTCTTAGAAATACCACCATGAAAATGACTGAAAATTAATGTCTTAAATTTAAATAAAGCACAAATTTCTGCTGGTGGCATTTTAAAGTTATAAATAATGTTAAATACATGATTTAATAAATTCTTAAATATTACCCGCTGTATCACACAAGTACCATTGCAGGCTGTATATTGTGTATTTGGCGATACACAGCCATATCGCACTGTAATATTATGTTTACACAACAGTTTTGATGGCACAAGTGTGTAAATGCATAAGAAACCACAACAGAGCATCTTTAAAAACCATCTTTTGTGGAGAACTTCTCCCACCATGGATTCAAATCTTTCAAATCTCATGTTGGCAGTTTAACAGCTTCGAATTAAAATGTAATTTTTTTTTTACAAATGTAAAATTCCGTAATTTAAAAGACATTCTAATTATTCTTAGATTTAAAGGGACTAGCTCACAAGATTAGGTGGAGATCCCCCAGGTTCTCTGAACAACATTGACAGTAGACAGCATGTCTCAGCAGACTATTATGGGATTATATTGGTGGAGAGGGCCTTGTCAAACTTGTCATTCTAATGTAGCTTTAATAAAGAGATGTGCAGAAGGCAACAGATTACATCAGCCAGGCTTCAAAGCGCCACCGATAGCATCTCAGTAAGATAAGAGTGGCGTTATTATTGCTCAAAGAACTCATCAGGGCAAAATTGAAATGAGTGCATGAGAACTAGACAGAGGGGAGTGAAGACATAACGTTGTAGAAGAAATGGTCGAGAAAGCATGTGAGGAAAGAAGTATTCAATAAAATACCTCAAAAGTGGGAGCAAAAGCAAGAAATCCCACTTCTGGTTAGGTTTCAGCAGACTAATTAGAAACATGCATCCCTCTGTAACCTCAGACAGAAATCACAAAATCCCATTTCACCCCATTCAGCTGACTCATGCCATTTAAAGACTTTCATAAAGCTTTTCTTTTTTGAATAATTGTGTAGTTAGGTGAGCCTTTCATTTCAGCACTTTTCAGCTTCTGTTTCAGGTTCTGTCCAATATAAAAATGCTGTGTTGCCCAAATGTTCAAAAGTAACTTCAGGTTAAGTGTCTTTCTTGACGTGTGTGCAGCACAAAATATTTCCCAGATGTTAAATTCTTCTTAATGGCAGCTTTTATAATGTAATAAAAGTCTTTACTCTCACTTTTGATCAATTTCATGCATCCTTCTGGAGTCAAATTCTTATTTTTTATTTAAAAAAAAGAATTTTTACTTGCCAAAATTTAAACAGTAGAGTAAATAAAGATTTAGTTTGAGTGTGTTAGGCTGACATCTGAACTGTTTATTTGTGTGCCATTGTGTAGAATATGACTTTAATATTTTCTTTCTGTCTATAATAATTCCTAATATGTATTTGAGACAGTGTTTGTTAGTCTACATGTGGGAAAGTAAAAGACAGCACAGTGGGAAACGTTCACAAGATCTTCCCATCCACAGATAAATGGACACGCGTTCCGCCTCTCAGGAGGATTCTGTGGTGTTTTGTGTCCGCCTGTCCTGACCCCTGAGCCCTGAAAACATGAATCATACTTAGTTACTTAGACTCACATCTAAGTCAAGATTCCCAACTGACAGGTGCTATCACACCTGCTAATAACGTGATTAGGGAAAATTTTGTCGTTTATATCATATTTGGGTTTCCATGACGGGATACAAAAGAATGATTATCTAATTTACGCTAAATGTAAAATAAAATTTGACTTAAGTTCAAAGGTCACTTAGCGCATTTCTCAGTGAGGGCAGACAAGGGGCAACATGCTGTGCACTAAAACTTAACACTTCAGTGAAAAATGTGAAAGTGAAGGCCTATACTTTTGAGTGACTGTAGGGAAGACTGTAATTCCAGTTTTTTTATTTATTTATTATATATATAGAATGTCAATTGAAAAATAACAGCAACAAGGTGTGCGTTTAAAAAAAAATAAATACAAAAAAAAGACATTGGCTAAAATAACCAACTATCTGTATTACTAATCCTACACTGAAATTAACTACTATAAAACTGAAAGATTGCACAAGCATTCAAAACCCAAAATGTATATTTTCATATTACGCATTTTTCTAGGCAGATTTACTCTAGATAGCTTAAGTTGGATCGTGCTTATGCATGTTTTCAAATTGTGCCAAGTCAGTTGGACTGGGAACAAGGCTTTGACTGCATTAATGGAGAACATTAATCTTTTTGTTGATGAGCCACTGAAGTGTTAATTTGGCCCTGTATTTGAAATCATGAACTTTCTCTCAAGCTGAAGGGTGCACCTCACAGAGCAACACTGATTGTATCACACTGCAAGAAAGCTTGACGGCCTTAATCAAAATGAGACTTAATTAGGGTCTGAATGCTTTTGAAAAGTGTTTTCATATGCCATGTGATATTGCAGTATGACAAATAGGATTACATAATATATATGGGTCAATGACTAATAAGAACGTGCATAATAATAAAACAAGAAAAATTCAGTTTAACATGATGGCCAGCGTTCTTGTCCCAGTGTTGCTTTCTTGTGAAAAAGCATTAGTGGTAGGGATTTCCAGTAATTCTTCTGAAGGTTTACATCAATACTGTTCAAAATGATTTTATTAGGGGGAAAAACATATGAGCTATTTATGGAGTTATTAACTCAAGTGATTAGTTCAAAAACATGGATTTCTTCCAAAGTTCATTGTTAAGGTGTGGTCACTTTTGCCATTGCTCTGCAAAATTAAGTTGGTTAAATCCAGTCATCTCAATAGGAACTGTAGCAATCGAGAGATTTGCATCAGGACAAAAATGTTTTCACTCGCGTATAATTTGGTTACATCAATTTGCCGCACTGACCAAAAATAAAGCTGCTGATTTTTATTTAAAATCGACTTCTGTGTGCGCTGTGATTCATAAACTGCTGTGCTATTGACAGTGGGGCAGTAGTCCTTTTTTGAAAATTCGTCTGAAATGTGACAACAACAAAAGTTAATTGGGCTAATAATTGGCAATATTGTTTCCAAAAGGTAAGTTACTTGTTGATTGAACTATTGCATAGAAACATCATATTTGCTTTGTATACAGTGACTAAACATGACGTTACTAACGATACAGTATATTGCAATAGTGTGTTCAGCGACAATGCAAAACTGAGCAAGTTATCAACTCACTATCCTGTACTTTCTCTCATGTGTTTAGCATTGGAAGGTGGTTTGTTTCGATGATGGGATAAAAATTCCATTGTATATTTTTCAGCATTTTATGTTTTATGGAAGTATAGTTAAATGCTACTGTTCATTTCCATTCGTTTTTTCAGAAGCTTCACTGTCGACGAAAAGATTTCAACACCCAAAAACTGAGTATTTGTTGTGTTTTGTGAATAAATGAATGACTCCAGACTCAACAGTCAAAAAAATGGGAATCACGTCAGGGATCTATCTACACACAGCTCAAGCAAATGCCTGGAGAACCGAGTCATCAGCGAAAGGGAATTACAAACCACATAAGGATTTTTGTAAAGGTCAACCACAATTTAAAGCATATAATTAATTCAAAAACATAGTTTAGTCCAATCATGACTACTGTCAAGAGACTATTAATGAGGGTCCTGATCTCAGTGTGGATAAAAGATGAAGAATGCATAGTTGTGCTACATCGTTGAAAGTTGGCAGACATCAACCCAGACGAAAACTTTGAGTTCGACTGCTTCCAGAAATCAAACTCACTGTCAAATATCAAAAGCGGCGCACATGATGAATATGAATAAACTACAAGCAAATCAAAACCATTTTCCATACTTTAAAGTTTGATATGTAACTTTAAACCCCAGGCTAAATCACGTCAATAGGGCTTTTGATAATGAATACATTTTGTTTGTGATATTCCCCCACATAGTATTAGTCATGGGCTTGACCACATTCCTGCATGGTTGAATCAGGAAAATCAAGACGAAGATGTTCGTCACACATTCTAGTAGGATCAATCCTGGAGGAGACATGCTGGGTGTTGCTTTGTAGCTACAGTTGACCATGACATGGCTAGTGTTGTTTGCCCAGTAGGGTGCTCTTTAAACTGGCGATGGTGTGGTGTTCTGGAAGGGTTGTCTTGAGAAGAAGAGCTGGGAACGTTTTTGTAGAAGTGTTATGTCTAGGCCTTTTCCTGAGCCCTTAAGTGGTTTGATATTCGATATGTGGATAAGTCGTTTATGAGCTTGTGTAGTCAAAACCGGAAACTACTACAGTTTGCCTCGTTTTAAATCAGCTGTGAAAGGAACCGAGCTCTTCCATTGCTGAAAGCATTCAACTACAGTGGAATGAAATGCACAAGGAATATGATGATGAGCAATGCAAACAGTTTGGTAATTAAGCCACAATGGGTAATTCCAAAACAGACAGGCAGGAAACACACGTATGGACTTAGTAGACTCCATTAGCAATGTGAACAAGATGATCTTTTTCAGCCCTTTAATATGAGCAAGCTTTGAGCAGCCAACCAAGAGATGAACTCAGAACCTCAAGTATGCTATCTTGTTATAGATGAGCATCCTCTTCCTCATTCCACTCACGACCTTTTTGTTTTCATTTATTCAGCGCAGTGGAGCAGAACTGGAACAAAGCCTTTTTGTGCTAAGAAACTTCTTGAACATCCATTATTAAATGGCAGGAGAGGGCTATGGGTCTCGATCTGCTCAGAGGAGACCATAAAGACATGCAAGACCACGTTTGATCCTAAAAAAGAAGCATCCAGAGAAATCCATACTGGATGTACAGGGCACAAGGTTACAAGATTAGAGAAACGCTGGTAGGTTTAAGAGTTTAATGAGTACACATTCACCTTGACATGGATCAAATAATCCATATTTTTTGCTAAACCCATTACCAGCCCATTGTTGTCAATACTGGCTTTGCTTTGTTCATGAATCCACTACAATGACAAAAATTGATGGATGCTTAAACCTAGATAAAATTAAGAAAAATAAGTTGGTCCCGTCAAATAAACAAATACAAATATCAGCTGTCACATTCCAATTAATTTAGCTTTATTAGACAATTGTAGAATTTTTTTTTAAATAAATATGTTGATGGCTAGTTCTGGGATATACAGTGGCTTATGGAAATATTCCATACATCCATTTATATTACTAAGTCAAGTCTGCTTTATTTTCAATTCTTCCACATGTACAGTACATACATACAGAGAATTGAAATTGCGTTACTCTCAGACCCTTGGTGCATACAGATAACACTAACAGTAGAGCATAAAAATACAGATACAGATAATCAAACCTAGTGCAGAATATGTGTGGGGAAATATTTCGCCTTGACATAAAATTCCTGTAGACTGTATTTCACTAACATTTGAAAAATTCAGTGTTAAATGTGACTGCACATCTGGTTAATTTTAAGCTGTTTTATCAAAAAATCTGAACTCTTAAGTGGTTGCACATCTTTTGTCAAGTTGCATGATTCTGGATATGATTTTATTTTACACGTGGAATGAAGTTGAAAACAACAACAAACTCGTAAATGTGAGTAAATCAATCTAATGCATTAAATGGAATGTGAATTGGCCTGGTGAGAATATGATCAGCTTCTTAGAGCTGGTTAACAGAATAGCATCAGTCTGTAAGCCTTACAAGGAACACGTTTGCTCTTGGAAAGATCATAAAAACAGATTCCTAACAGCTGAGCACTTTTATAAGAGAAGCTGAAATGATTTTAAAGTCATGGTGCCAAATGTCTGGTTTAGGTTGCCCACTAATATCACTCTGAAGCGCTGCATGCGCTTGACTGCCAATGCTTTAACCAAAAATCAGCCTGCCTTCAGATTATAATCACTACTACTGATTTCAGACCTGAGCTCAGATTTTCCATGTAATTTGAAAGTACAACAAAGTAAATCAATCTAACTGGCAGCCGTAACATATTTAACCAGACTGTATGAACAACCTTGTTTCTGCATTAAAACATACTTGAGGCATACTTATAATGTTAATAATGTGTGGTTGTTGTTTCTTTTTATACAAAAAACAAATATGTGGAAAAATTATTATTTTCAACCCTCATTTTGACCCTCTGTCTAAAATGACCTGTTTTAAGGGGCGGGGCCTTCAAGGCTTGTCAGGAATTCACCACTGTTATGATTGGCTAACGTCATTGCCCCTCGCTATAGCATGTGAGTGTTTTGACAACATAATAAAAACAAACAAAAAAACCTGCACTTTGATCTAGTAACGCTTCATCTTTCAACAAATGATTTTTTGTGAGCTCTCCATGACACTGTGCCTAATTTACAAAATGAATGAGAAACAGAGCTTACTCTTTTTTTGTTATTATTATTTGTTTTCATTTTCGTATGTTTATCTATGGCTGAGAGGAGAATCTCAAGGCAATCACATGAGCTCTGCCGTCTTCTTTCCTATTGGCTGTCGCTCCCGAAAGTCAAAGTCGCTGCTAGTGTGAACTCCGCTTTAGTGCGCGCTTCTATTTAATCGCGTCACTTCATTGTTCAGTACATACTATTCAGTCTTTTCACTTATAGCTTTTCTACATTCGGTGCAACCCTAATTAAAAATAAGCTATCCACTTGTTCCTTAAGATGGGAATATTCTGATATCTTCTGTGTACTGTATCCAGTGTAGACAAGAGAGCGGCAGTGATTGTCATTTCTATTTGCTTTTGACGCAACGCGACACATTTAGCGTGATCAAGAGCCGTTAAGAGAGTGAATGCAAGTGGGCGGGGTCTATGATGAGAAGTTCACTATTCATCAATATCTTGCTCTGGTGATAGTGTTTATGCAAATGACTGCGCCCAGGTGACGTCACCTTGACCCCTGGATCCAAAAACGAATAATTTTTGGAGCTAGATTTAAATAATTGCTTTCTTTATAATGAGGAGGACATTTTAAATTATGAAACTCTTATGCCAGATGAAGAAAGCAGATTTCTCATGTCTTGACCCCTTTAAGATGCATTGAGATTGAATATGAAAATATAATTTTGTTACATATTGTGAAACATTTTTATATTGGTTGCAAATATTTAGATTTAGACTTTATTAAAATTTCTTGACAGCCCTAATTTATATTTTTAATTAATGAATAAATAATCTTATTAATCATACATATAAAAATTGTCTGTAAGAATACAATTGTGGCGAGTGGGGCGGGGCCGAGAGGCGTGGGAACGAGGAGTGAGGCCAGGTGTAGTGATTGGAGATGAGTACAAAGGTTGTATCGTTACAGTGGTGCCGAAAGCCCGGGAGAAGGAGGGACGCGCTGCTGAAGATCCCTCGCCGCTGTGGTGAATCCGCGAAGCCCTCGAGCAGGCGAGGTATGTGCCGCCAGGGACGCTCGAGGCGGTGGGCTGGAGCGAGTTGCCGGGGACGGGCGAGCTCGCTGCCGACCGCCCACGATATGGAGGGGCGGCTGCCGTCCGTGAGGGAGCGGAGGAGTCGCCGCCGTTCGCCAGGGGGCCGGAGCCTGCCGCCTCCGTGACGGAATCCGGAGGGGCAGGGAACGGGGGACTCCTGCCGCTGCCCAAAATCGGAGGAGCCGTCGCCGTCCACCGGGCGGCGGAGGAGTGTCGTGCCGTCCGCCGAGGGCCGTCCAGTGCCACCGCCGGGCACCGCGGAGGAGATCACCCAGCCGGTGGAGGGCCGAGCAGCAGTGCGTCTGGGAACCGGATTTTTTTTTTTTTTTCCTCTCTCCCCTCTCTCGTCCCTGTCGCTCCTCCTTCCATCTCCTTTTCTCTCGCCTCGTCTGTCCTACCCCCAGGTTCCCGCAGGTCCCCGTGAGCGGTCCCCCCCGGAGGGAAGGGTGGGGGGGGCTTGGGAGTAGAGCGCAGTCTCGAGGGTACCCCCCGGCCTGCGAGGGGCGATGGGGGTATGTGGCGAGTGGGGCGGGGCCGAGAGGCGTGGGAACGAGGAGTGAGGCCAGGTGTAGTGATTGGAGATGAGCTACACCTGCGCCCCACCGCCAGTATCGAGTCCCACGTAGGAGATGGAAGGATATAAAACTGGATCGACTATAGTGAAGGACGAGAGAGGACCAGGCCTGGGATATTATTTTATGTTTTGGCTTTTATTTGTGCGCGTCAGTCGCCGCGAGGGGCTGACGCGCTGTTTTGTTTATTTTGAATATTAAAGTGTTTTGATTGTCCGCCGGTTCCCGCCTCCTTCTTCCCGATGAGTACAAAGGTTGTATCGTTACAACAATGTTATGCAAACATTTTGAATCGAACAATAAAAAAAAAAAACTTGCATATATATACATTTTAGGACAACTCTGATGTAAATCTGCATTTGTAAGCAAACTCACTCTCAGAATGTCAACGGATTATCAGGTCTCTAACACAACCAACACCATGTGGACAAACGATTGCATGGACCTGCTGAGAGACACTAATTGTAGTTCAAAACTCAAGCCAAAGCTTTCCAGGCTCCATTAACTTTTCTGTACAGGCTTAAGCTCCAATTACAGCCTCAGCTTTTGTTAACTTTTCCCCCTCATCGCCTGAAAGCTAAAAGCTGGTGTGCATAAATTAACTGTATGCAAATATAAAGGCAATGTCCCATTCATTCAGAAAGCTACTGGTGCCAGTGTTGCTGGAGTACCCAGAACTCATGTTCTTCATGAAGATGGAGTGCCTCTGGCCTTCAAGACATGACTTTAAACCCCTTTCAAAAGCTGCCGCTGTGTAGACAATAACATGGTTCTTTGGTTTGGTTCTGCATGGTTAAACTCACATAATGTGATGTGTAAGTGATTTCACACATACTCGTAGACTCCTAGCCTCTGTCTAGGCAACCGTATATGTCATCCTCATTAAAGCTCACAATATCTTTGGCCCTAGTTCAGTGGCATGATCTATAATGTTGTAAAATGATTGGTACTTGCTAAAGTACCATTAGGGTTATAATCATATAATTAGGATTACAGTTTTTTTTTTTTTTTTTTTTACTTTTAAGCTTACGTATTATATAGGTGCATCTTTTAAGCTTACGTATTATATAGGTGCATCTCAATAAATTAGAATGTCATAAAAAAGTTCACTTATTTCAGTAATTCAATTCCAATTGTGAAACTCATGTATTAAATAAACTAATTCAGTCTGTGTGCACTGAATTAAAATCTTTGGTTCTTTTAATTGTGATTATTTGTGGCTCACATTTAACAGAACCCCACCAATTCACTCAATTCATCTCAACAAATTAGAATATGGTGACATGCCAATCAGCTAATCAACTCAAAACACCTGCAAAGGTTTCCTGAGCCTTCAAAATGGTCTCACAGTTTGGTTCACTAGGCTACACAATCATGGGGAAGACTGCTGATCTGATAGTTGTCCAGAAGACAATCATTGACACCCTTAACAAGGAGCCACAGACATTCATTGCCAAAGAAGCTGGCTGTTCACAAAGTGCTGTATCCAAGCATGTTAAAAGAAAGTTGAGTGGAAGGAAAAGTGTAGAAGAAAATGATGCACAACCAACCGAGAGAACCGCAGCCTAATGAGGATTGTCAAGCAAAATCGATTCAAGAATTTGAGTGAACTTTACAAGGAATGGACTGAGGCTGGGGTCAAGGCATCAAGAGCCATCACACAACTAGTTACATTTGTTGTATTCCTCTTGTTAAGCCACTCCTGAACCACAGACAAAGTCAGAGGTGTCTTACCTGGGCTAAGGAGAAGAAGAAATTGACTGTTGCCATTGGTTAAAAAGTTCCTTTTTTAAGATAATAGCATTTCATTTAGAAACCAAGGTCCTAGAGTCTGGAGGAAGGGTGGATAAGTTGCTTGAAGTCCAGTGTTAAGTTTGGGCAGTCTGTGATGATTTGGGGGTGCAATGTCATCTGCTGGTGTTGGTCCATTATGTTTTTTTGGAAACCAAAGTCACTGCACCCATTTACCAAGACATTTTGGAGCACTTCATGCTTCCTTCTGCTGACCAGCTTTTTGAAGATGCTTATTTCATTTTTCAGCAGGATCTGGCAAATGCCACACTGCCAAAAGCACCAAAAGTTGGTTAAATGACCATGGTGTTGGTGTGCTTGACTGGCCAGCAAACTCACCAGACCTGAACCCCAGAGAATCTATGGAGTATTGTCAAGAGGAAAATGAGAAACAAAAGACCAAAAAAGTACATGTACAGTAAATGAACATACTTTCCAGAACAATTTTTTGTTATTTGAGATGCACCTGTATTTTGACATTGAAAAAGCTCTTTTATTAGTTTTATAACCAGTAGAAATTTTGGATTTTTGCCTTTTTAATATATTGCCAAATTCCTGGAGACATCATATTATAGAGACTTTGAAGAGAAAAAGAAAGAAAAAACTTAAAGGTTATTTTTTTAAAATTAAATAAAACTGGAAAAAAATTTAAATAATTAGAATAGCTAAGATTACTTAATCTAAATCTGAAATAAAAATGCTATCTAAATACTGGGGGGGGGGGGGGGACAATACCACTGACTACGTTTACATGCAGCCAATAACCCGTTCAAAACCGGGATATTAGCAATAACCCGGTCGCGCATGGCCATGTAAACACCGGCAAAAACCCGGATATGCTCATATCCCGGTTTTTAAAAACCGGGATATTATACCTGGGGTACCCCTTTTCTAACCCGAATATTTGGTCTTGTAAACGCGTTTCGGCATATCCCCATCAAAATGTGTGTTCTGCGCATGTTCTATTCGCAAGGAATCTTGGTCTTTTGAGTCTTTGGATACAGGAAGAAGAATCGGAAATGACGCATATTGCGTATTACGTCCAGACGCTAACTGTGTGTCGCTGTTTACATCGGGATATTGGTGACTGATTACATATTCCATGTATACAGGAGTAACTCTCTCTGCTCACGCATGTAAACGGGTTATCCCGAATGTTTCAGAAACCCAAATAGTGACCTTAACCCGACCATAACCCGAATTTTAACAGCATGTAAACGTAGTCAATGACAAAAGCACAGTTTGAAATGAATATTAAAATAAAATGTAAATCATAGTTTTATAATCAGTAAGTATTATCGATAATTGCCTGGTTGAAACATTGAAAAATCCTGTAGACATCATTTCATAGACACTTGGACCAGTACTTTTTTTTTTTTTTCGTTTTTTTTTTTTTTTTATAATTAAAATAAAACTGGGGGGGAAATGAAAATAACTTAAAGTACTAAAATTATTTAATCTAAATCTGAAATTGAATCTAAATACTAAACTAAGATAATAAAACTAATAAAAAGGACAAAAATCGCAATAATTTTTTTTTCATTTAAAATGAAAACTGAAAATATAAAAATAAAATCTTAATACTATAATAACATAAATAATACTTATATAACAGTGCCTTGAAATCACCCAAAACACCCTAGCAATCATTAGGCTTTGATTTTTCTTTTATATTTTCTATAGACTTTGTGATAAACTTTGATTTAGGATGAACACAGGAAGCAGGTTGAGATGTGCTCAATGAACCTTGACCTCCCAGACTGTAGTGTAACATGCGACAGAGTCGTCAGACAGTCTGTCCTCTTGACATTAGCCACATTCCTCCGGCCTCTAGAATGCACACATACACACTCACACATACACAAATACACTAGCACTCTCATTCGATAAGCTTTTATAAATACTGGCAGAGGGGAAGAAGACCTGCATGCATTGCATTTCACACTGACAGCCCTGTTAGCAACTGACTGCGTCAATTTGTATTAGCTGCCCTGCCATTTTGTTCTTAAATCGTTCAACACATCTGTCCTCCTGGGTTGCCAGTCAAAACTGTTACAATGGTTCTCTTGTACATGGTGGAAGAAGAACTTGATTGCACTCCATGTGTGAGTCCCAATTTGCCATATTCATAGTGCACATAAGTGTCATAAAATGTATAATACAGCCCTTGTTTGTGGCATATTTTGAGAGTTATACTCTAACAAAATTAATTTCCTTAAAATATATAATGTAATATTAAACTTTAATAAAAATGATTTTGTACCTTTAAACCAAGGTTATCAAAAACTGAATATAAAAACAGCTTTAAATGAATATATGTTTAACAAATAAAATTTCTAAAAATTAAAAAAGTTTGAAAAAAATAATTATTATTTAATATTGAATTATAATTTTTAATTGTTTAATGATAAATAATAATGATTTTGAACAGAGTATGTCTCATGAACCTTCACAAACATCCACAAAGCATGCAATGCAAAAAAAAAAAAAGGGCTTATTATTTTCAGCCTACTAAGAAAATTAATAATTTAACTTTACAGATCAAATTGTTGAAGTCAACAGAAGACAAGGCAGCTCATTTAGAAAGTCTGCAAAGGAAAATAAGTGCTTCCTGTTTAAATACGATTCAAAATGATTGGGCTTTAATTCACATTTATTGGTAATACATTTTACAGTTCTGTCAGATTCCTGCTTCAGATAGCATAACATTAGCACAGAGTTCAGATGGGGTAGCTCTCTTGGCAGCATTGAAGTTTATCAGCAATCTTAGATCCTCCGTATCTCTCTACGTCAGGTCGGGCTTGATTACAGTGCTGTATTTCTCTGGCACCGCACAGGGGCTGTAACTTTACACGTTAAACTACCCATCATGCTAATGGCTGCTTTGCCCCAATTAGCACATGGCCACATCTTCACCTGTCATTGATCCCCTTGGGTCCCCTGTGACCTTTCACCTTAATACGAGGCAAACCTCGCTTATACATAAACATGCACATGCATGAATGTTGCATGCTGATTTACCTAAAACAGTGACGATAAAAAGACTGGGGTGAATCTGACAAAAACTGTCATTTTAATGCAAAATTTCCCCCAAAAACATTCTGAGATGGAAATTCTGTCATTAATCCTACTCACCCTTGTTCTTTGTGCACAAAAAGTATTCTCGTAGCTTCATAAAATTATGGTCGAACCAGTAATGTCGCATGGACTATTTTAACGTTGACCTTAATACCTTTCTGTGCCTTGAAAGTTTCAGTTGCGTTGCTGTCTATCAGTGTTGGGCAAGTTACTCTCAAAATGTAATTAAATTACTGATTATTTCTTTTAAAAGTAATCAAGTTACTTCTGTGTTAGTATTAATTAGTAACATGAAAAAGTAGGTTTTGTGTCACCTAGCCACAACATCCCAGCATAAACACTCCCGATAAATATTTGTTATTAAAGCCTTCACATTTACAAACCACTTATATTTTTAACTAAATGCAATAGGATGTTGCGTACATGGTTTGGCATGGCAGAATGCCAGCAAAGGGCGCTCCCTTCAATCTCAGTTTATCGCGGTCTCACAAAGATCTTTTATAGTCTTCTTCAGCTCTCTACAGAACACATAGTATTTTAATCTCTGAATTTTGATTTTGGTGTTATGATTTATGTACCCTAAACTAAACTCAGCTACAATATAGTTATAAATCATTTGTATTTTGGTCATTTCTTCTGTAACCATGCAGGCTGAATGTAGAAAAGCCAAAGCCCAAAGTAATTTGGAAGCATTCAAGTGAACACAATCATGTAGACTAAAGTGAGTCTCATTTGGAAAATGAAATTCACATTTGTGTATATAAAAGAACACAGGAAGGACCCGTCTACTCCATTACGCCAATGTTTCCTTTCTTTTTCTCTTTAACCAACCTCTTTCCTTTTACAATTTAGAGTTTTGGCAACTCAGCTGGAAAACCTTTAAAACCATAAAACATATTTGGGCTTGAAACATTCTTTTCAAAGCTGTAGACTTGCACAGTTTGAGCAAACAGATAGCATGAAAGGCTTCGAAAGTCTAGGAGGATGAAAACATGGAACAGTTCTTGAATACATTAGCATGAATCATTAGAGCTGAACAAGCGTTAACTCCACCGTTATAACCGGTTGTTTTCAGTATTGACAGACATGGATTGATCATGGTATCTGCAAGCAAACAGAGTAAACAGTGATATTTACCCAGGTTAAAAAGGTGAACGAGAGACCTTGAGGCAGAGGTTAAATGGGGGCAAGAAAGAGAACAGATATTGCCTGCCTCGAGCACTGCGGTCTAAGCTCTAACTCGATCAGTACAGTTAACCTAGACATAGCCTGCAGATAAACACATCTACTGGCCTTAGTATGCCACTGCTGACAGCTTTGACAAGACATGTTTTGTAAAGAATGCCATTCCCCAACCATTCTGCACTGTTTGCGTGTGTTCATTGCTTAATATTTGACATGTTTTCAATGTTCATAGCTATTAACCTTAGCTAAAATACTCCGTTTTACCACTCCTAAGAACTCGGTCTGAAGATCTCAACTTGAAACAGGCTGATGCTCCATATATAATTTATCTGACCTCATTCTAACCCTAAAATGACTTATAGTAACCACGACCTCTTAACTTCAGACACCCAAAAAGCCAAGTTGAAGGTGATTGTTGATTGTTAGTACAGTATTAGACTTCTGTGTGTAACTCACCAAGTGATTGTGAAACTGAAAATGCGAAACGAAAAAAAACAAGATATATATAAAATGTTCAACTAAAAACAGATGCGTTTTGGCTGTTTGACACAGCAACATCATTTGGGGGGTTTGAAAATGCAAACTTTGAAAAACACTTTTTTGTTGTTTTTGAAATCAATATTGTTATTGTCTCTATGTAAACTACAAAAATGTGATTTGTGAACGTGTTTAGTGTAAGTGAACACAAAGTCACATCACCAACTACTGGCCTGGCATGCATAATACAGCGGTTTTAGCCGCATTAATGGTGTGTATAAATGGTGTGTATTGACATCTTTCCACCATTTAAAACAAGAGACTTTCTGATGTTGACTCAGTGTTTATTTCATGCTATAACGAAGTGGAAGAGATGATCGGTTCTCATGCCACTTGAACTATTGCACTACAGTGATCTGTCACATTTAAGAGCCACAAAACACTATTGATGGTTTGAATTTCTTATAAAATGACCAAATACAAAAGCAGAGGCTTTGTTTCATACCAAATGTAATCTGCTCTGTCTTGTCTGTCAGTGTGTTGTCAGTGTCCTCTTTGCTCCCCGATGTTTTATTCACTGCGTGAGAACATGGTGTGTGTCGTAAGAGCACCATGGCTTGTTGGACACAACAACAAGAGGGGTGGGACTTTGTGAAGGGTCTGTTGTGTTGTGTAAATGTACACTTAGTGTAAGATATCAGATGTATCATGGCAGGAACATCATTATTATGGTCAATCCAAAGGTTTTTAGTCTTTGGAATGGATTGTTCAACATCACACTTCTGGGCTTCACCCACAACAACAGACATTACCTTATAGCCGATGAATGTGATGTTGGCTGAGGTCAACATTGTTTAATCCTCAAAGTGATATCTGGGGTAGAAAATTCTGAGAATGTTTTACCCTCACCATGACTGGGTTTGAGCAAATGTTACTCTTGATTTTCTGCTGTAAACGGACTGTAATTAAGATAAACATCAGACTTTCATAAATGAAGCTTTTTTTAAAGTTTGAATGCTTAAAGGTCTCATATAATGGCATCAGTGCTAGTATATGGCTCACACACGCACTCATAAATGCTATGTTGTGGCCTGCTGGAGGATAAAAGTGTTTTAATACTGCATAATTTCATATGACCAAAACAATCCGAGGACTAAAATGTGTGGTGTGTGTTCTTGTGGAAAGAGTACATTTGTGAATCCATGCAAACTGGCTTTTTTTTCCAAAGATGACTTCCCGTCCCGACATGGAAACTATGCCGTGCAAAACATCTGCCTTCTCCATCCTCTATTTTTTTAAAGCATGGATTATATTATGAAATACAGTATTTGCCTCAGCTGATACGCTGTTAGATATCAGTTTATAAATAAAAAAGAACAGAACTGCCAGCTGATATAAACAGAGTTTGACATAGCTAGTAAAACAACATAAAGTTCAGACTAAAGCTGGGCAAATGTTGATGCTGAAAACATTTGCGTTTTCTCATGATTGGAATTAATTCCCTATAATAGATTCCTAAAATGCCTTACTTTTCTGAAAGTTAACTGAAAACCACAACAAACCACCCATGGACAGATAAACATGGGTATCAATTAAAGCAAGCATGATCTCCTTTATTTGCAAAGGGTGTTGCCTTGTGTTACCTGGCTTTAGTTCACACATGTGGTTTAAACCAGATTTTGGATTAGGTGGATTCTGGTCAGAACTGATAAACAGACATTATAAAAGGGGTGCGCCAAGTTACCACCCAATTGTTTGCGATTGTGTCATTATTGAAGTGAATGCATTATTATTCAGGGTGACTTCATGAATTTGCCAAATGTCTGGTTGTCATTACTGTTTGGGAGGAGGAGCATGTCCTCGTCATATTTCACCTCAAAATCAAAAGAAAAATAATAAGCAAAAAAAAAAATTTTTGCTTAACTAAATTGTGTTTTTGATCATTTTTTTAAAGTAAAATTTTATAAATCTTGTTTTTTTTTTAAAGATTTTTATTAGCTGTTGTCAAAAAAGATTTTTGGGAGGGACTGTTATAATGAGAAAAACCTGTAAATGTTTAACGGTAAATTCCTCTACTATATATGGTGAATAACCATAAATTGACATTCCCAGAATTCCCTGCGGTACATTTAAAATTGATGTTTTTTATTTGTTGTTGTTGTGTTTTGTTGAGTTAACTATGTTTCTTCTTAGTTTTTTCTCATCAGTTTTGTATATTAGGGTTGTGCGTTACACTTTATGCTGTAAAATTTATGTTTATTGCATTATTTCATTTTCACCGTGTTGGTGTTTAACGTTTGTGTGAATGACGCTGTGCACCTTCTATATATGTTAGTATTTAAAAGCTGCTTATGATAGGCTTTGGTTCATCATGTGACTTTCTCATCAACACCTGCATTTCAAGACTTCAATAGCTTAGTATATTAACATTATATTAGTTAATGAAATTACGGTATTTAACTGTAAATTTAAGTTAAAACTGTAAAAGGCAAGGCAAGGCAAGGCAAGTTTATTTATATAGCACATTTCGTACACAATGGTAATTCAAAGTGCTTTACATAAAAGAAAGTAAAATAATCATGAAGAAAAATAATAACAAAAATAAAACAAGTAATTTTAAAACTTTAAAAATGATTAAAACATTTAAAAACAGTTAGAAAATGATTTTACATAAAAATAATAATAAAACATAAAACAGTGAAAATATAGTGCAATCAGTTCGGACATTGCACAGTGCTCATTTAATAAATGCACAGCTAAAAAGATGCGTTTTGAGTCTAGATTTAAATGTGACTAGTGTTTTAGCACATCTGATCTCTTCTGGAAGCTGATTCCAACTGCAGGCAGCATAGTAACTAAAGGAGGACTCCCCTTGTTTTGTGTGAACCCTTGGTATTTCTAACTTACTTGATCCTAGTGATCTGAGTGCTCTGTTAGGTTTATATTCAGTGAATATATCTGCAGTATATTTCAGTCCTAGGTCATTTAGTGACTTATATACGAGTAAAAGTACTTTAAAATCAATCCTAAATGTAACTGGAAGCCAGTGTAAGGACCTGAGGACTGGTGTGATATGCTCAGATTTTCTGGTTCTAGTCAGAATCCTGGCAGCACCGAAACCGAAAATGTTGCTACCAAATTTTTTTACAGTAAAATTAGTAACCAAAGCTGCTGTTTTTTACCTGTTTATTTTTACAGTGTACATCTTGCCTTATGCAAAGACACTCTCAGACTCGAGTTTCAAAAGAGCTCATGCCAGACTGACCACCAAAGTTAAAATATTCTGACTTTATATTGTTAGCAAAGAAAAACTTTACAGAACATCCCATACAAATGAAATGGAGATTTGTACACAATTTTCAATAGAATGTGCTTATGAATTGATATCAGAAAAAGGTTTTATCTTTAGCTTTTCTCAATTAGCTTCCATCCTGCTATTCTTTAATGGATAACTTCAACTGGAATATTGAGTTTTTTTTCTTTTTCCATTCTTCTTATTTTTCATTCCATTCTTCCTGCTGAGAGACACCCATAGCTCCCAGCTCTCTCCATAAAGATACTTTCAGATGTGACTTTACCGGAGCTCCTCAAACACCCCAGAACATCTGGAGCATTCCCAGTCCAATCCAGTTGACCTATTCAGACCCTGCTCGCTGCAATACTCACGTTTTTTAACCTGTACATCTGTCTTCTTCTAAAACTCTCAGAAAGATGAAAATGATCCAGTAGGTCTAAGGGACTAAAGGGATGTCTAAATCATGTAGATGACAAACCAGGACCTCGTAAATCTTTTCTGTTGATACATTCCCCGGTTATACATTACACTGTTCATTTACTGTGAAACACTCTACAAAATACAAACGCATCTGATTCTTCAATAGTCAGGATGTCTTTGGCATTTACGCTAAATCACCTAGTGAAATCTTTTCTCAAATGAAAATCATTTGCAGAGGTCTGAGGTCTGAATGACTTCTCCAGAGGCTATCTCAACCTCACAAAGACATCACTCAAATCCACACCTGCTGTGAAGACACATAGTGTAAGATGAAGCTAGCTTGATTAGTTCTAACTAATCTGGCTTTAATTTGTTTGCAGAATAGTGACAGCCAACTGTTTAGGATGTTCTTATTAATGTCAAACAGAGCATGTTACGTGGCGTTCTTCAGAAAGATACAAAACCGTTCCAGAATACTTGAGTCTGAGGGGAATTTTTCCATGGCACGATCTGCTCTGACACTATTACCAAAGCTTCCCGCTGTTTCTTTTCAGTGCATAAGACATAGACTGATGACTACACTAGGGAATGTGCTGGAAAGACAAGGAGAAAGAATGGAATGACAAATTAGGCCAAAAACATGGATTGAAAGGAATCAGAAAGCTGGAAAGCATGTAAAAAGTGTTATTGTAAGAACAAGAAACAAATGTCCACCACTGATGAATCCAGACAATGTCAAACACTGAGAAACACAGCATAAATTGGGCTCCTATATTTGAGTCATTGACAAGATTTTCGATATTTAGTCCAGATCTAAACATTGTTTTTTAAATAAGTAAATTAATTTACAATAATTTACAATTTACAATTTAAAATAAAAAAAAGCAGTTTATGCCAACAACTTGAATGGTGAATTTGTATTTTTGGTACATTGTTGTTTGGTCAAAAAATCCCAGGTTGTATAATTATCATTACTACATGTGAAAAATCTATAAATAATCTTCTACAATAATCAATGACAGAATTTCTGACAGAAAGTCATTAAAGTAAATGTTTTCCCAGAAAGCAGAGCAACTGGTATCCTACACCTGACCATCAAGATGCCGTATGCACTGACACACCACCTATTCCCTTACTCAACTATGTCAAGTGTTTGCTGCAGCAGATAAGAGGAAAGATCTGACATCTGATATGAGACCAGCTCAGCCATTTCCAGTAGAAGGATCAAAGTCATGGAAACATTATTCTTGAGTTAGCACCCAGAGATAATGTTTCAAGCTCATAATATAAGCTATATGTCATACTGTGGATATATCAACAACAACAACAGATAGATGTATTAGATGTCACTGTGATATTTAGCACTTCAGTTTAAAGCAACTTTACTACTGCAGACCATTAAACTGTCTGCTATAGTGACACATTGAAATTAAATTGCAATTAAACATACTAAATCAGTATTGGGCAAGTCTGGTGTGGCACAAATGATCTGGAAAAATTATTTCAACCATTTATCTGAAAAATGTAATTCAACTAGTCTGTCATATTTTTAATAACAGTCCATATTTACCCAAAAATATTAAAAATTTCCTTGATCAGACTTTAGTTTAATCAGACTAAAGGATTTGACTGTGTCCCAAATTATAAGTAACTTTGCCATTTATGAACTAATCCAAAAATACAAATCTTTCAGAAAACGTCCACATTGGTCAACAAAGTTTTAAAATGATGTTAATGAATGAGATTATTTCTTTGCTAATCAATGAACAATAGACCAATAAATCTTTTAGAAAATGTTAGAAAATGTTTCATCCAATCCTTAGTATTTTAGCAATTTTGAACACATGGCTCAAAGCCAAAGTTGCATATTCATTTGAAGAGGACCCCATCTAAAAGGACTGGAGCTGACATTAACCATTCTTACCTTGAAATGACAGGAAGACCCGTGGCTGTGGCGGAAAAAGACCATGGATGCAGGTGACACAGAGGACGAGGGGAAGTAACAACCGCATGCTCGTCCCAAGCAACCAAACCCAGAGCGCTCCTGACCTCCCCATGACGGCTGAGGAGACACCAAGACCAGCGCACCTGCAAACACAAGGTGAAGGAACTGTACTGAGGAGAAAATACATTTCAAAGACTTCAGCTTTTAAAGTACATGGAAAGCATATAATATATGCACCTTGAGGGAAGAGGTGGATTACATACAGGAATAAGACACTTAAAAATCCCATTAATAACAAGTATTTATCGGTTAAATTATTTAAATGTAAATATATTTTAATGTTAGATACCTAAAATATCTTGACCGTACATTTTCTTGAGAAGCAAAGGTATGTAATATAGTTAAGAATATTTTTTAAAGAATGTATTTTAGTACAAGATTTTCCCCCAGTTTCACAGACTCAAACCTAAACCCTCAGTTTTTACTTGGAGGATATATATATAACATCTAAAATAATTATCTTACAGTGTACATCTATGGGGCATTATACCTGGATAAACACTAAAATTCACACGGTTTCAAATATACAATCATGCAAGTTAACAGACTTTAATACAAGACTATTAAGCCTACATGTTTAGAGTTATACTATTTTTTTTTTACTCATTTCTATCTCCTGACATGGTCGTGTAAAGAGACATGATGTAATGCAAGCTCATTTCACTGTAAAAAAGTTCATTTAGTTCATTTAGTTTCAATTTCTTGCCCCTTAGACTTCCATTATAAATGCATTACAGCACATGCATTTTTACAAACTGAGAAACAGTGTGGTAATTGACATCATACTGCAGATTTGGATAACGGTCAACCTTTATCAAACCCACGACATTCCTTTAAAAGTTCAACATTGTTTTGCGATTGAGACATTAGCCACTTTCTGTATGAAAAATGGCATTGATATAGTTCTTAATCAACAGTGTATCTAAAACTACATATTTCAACGCTTATATCATAAAAGCCATGCCTTGCTATCCATGAAAGCATTTTCCTTAAAGGCCTACTGTGGGTCTTAGTGCTGAGAAAGTGTCATGTAGTTGATGCATTCAGTCATGATATCAGCCAGTGCTGCATAAACAATGGTTCCTGTCCAGCCAGAGTCAATATTTTACCTTTACACGAGGAAGACTTGTACAGAGTAAAAGAAATGTCAGTGTACGGGGAGCTCAAAGAAATGGATGCTTTTATTTCTGAAAAAAAGTTCAATAATACATGGGGAGAAGTTTGATTTCCTGTGGAAGAACTCTTGCTTCGTGCTCCAGGGAGAACAGACAGCCTTCTCTGACCAGGACACTCTTGGAAAATAAGAATACATGCTGTTCATAATTATATATTAATGATATGTTTGTTTTGTAGCAAAGAGAGTGCAGAAGGACAAAGAACAGAGTAAGAATAGCGCAGTCTCAATGCTCATGTCTTATACATGGATCATGTGAAAGATTGATAGGAACTTTGTACAAGACATCTACAGTGCATGTCTGACTTACTGAGGTTTGAGCACACTCACCGTTGTGTTCACCGTGAACAGCAATGCAAGAAAACACCACTTAAGGTGACGTCTACACTGTTCAAATGCACTTTTGAATATGTTTTGTATGTAATCATCTGCTATATGGATGATCTTTGACACATTTCATTGTTTTTTCAGCTCCTTACGCCACGAGCACCACATTTTTACGAAGCCGTGTCATATCAAAAGTCTTTTATCTTTTTATTTAAAGAGAAAGTTCACCAAAACACAGTTCAAATGCACTTTTTAAGTCCTTTTGTATGTAATCATCTGCTATATGGATGATCTTTGACACGTTTCATTGTTTTTTCAGCACCTTACGCCATGAGCACCACATTTTTACGAAGCCGTGTCATATCAAGTCTTTTATCTTTTTATTTAAAGAGAAAGTTCACCAAAACACAGTTCAAATGCACTTTTTTAAAGGGGGGGTGAAATGCTATTTCATGCATACTGAGTTTTTTACACTGTTAAAGAGTTGGATTCCAATGCTAAACATGGACAAAGTATGGACAAAGTTTTAAAAATTAAGTTGTACGTTTGAAGGAGTATTTTTGTCCCAAAATAACCTCTACCGGTTTGTCACAAGTTTCTGAAAGTTTTTTCGAGTATGGCTCTGTGTGACGTTAGATGGAGCAGAATTTCCTTATATGGGTCCTAGGGCACTTCTGCAGGAAGAGCGCGCGCTCCCGCATAGCAGAGCACTGAGAGCAGAGGCATTCAGTGATCAGAGCGAGAGTGTCGCGAAAAGTCACAAAAGAAGTGTGTTTTTGGTTGGCAGGGCAAGAGAACCCTGCACAGATTACCAAAAGAGAAACAGCATTAAGGGACCAGTGGATGGAGTTTATTTTTACAGAGCATCAACGGAGTTGTGCAAGTGTTTTTGTTTGTTCCCTGCATTTCGAAGATGCTTGTTTTACAAACAAGGCCCAGTTTGACGACGGATTTGCTATCGTTTATTTCTTAAGGATAATGCAGTCCCAACGAAAAAGGGTCACGATCGTGTGTTGGAACCACATGCGGTGAGTAAAACTGCTTCAAATATCTCTGTGTTGTTAACTTAGCTATCAGCACGTAAGCACATCAAGTACAACATGCGATGTTGTCATCAAACTGCACTTTCCACATGTACAGCTTAAAAAAAAAAAAAAAAGACGACATAAAGTGGAACTTAGTAATTTTCCAAAACCGCTAAGCAAATATATACAGTTTTAGTACATACCACATAGAAAAGCCTTTGCTGATGCTGCTCTTGTTAAATTTCAGCCTCTGGATCTGTGTCACAGCTTCCAAACGCTCTCAACGCAAAAGCCTACTGGGGCTCGTGATTCTTTAGCTCCGGCCACACGTCACGCCTCTAGGCGCTCGTGTTTTTCCGGGAAAAATCGGTACAGACTATCTTTCTCTTATAAATATAATAAAAATAAAGACTTTTTGGAGTTATGAAGGATGCAGTACTACTCTATAGGTACTCAAGATTAACAGGATATTGAGTGAAAAGGAGCATTTAACCCTCGAAATGTCGTTTTGTATGTAATCATCTGCTATATGGATAATCTTTGGCACGTTTCATTGTTTTTTCAGCACCTTACGCCATGAGCACCACATTTCTACGAAGGGTGTCATATCAAGTCTTTTATCTTTTTATTTTAAGAGAAAGTTCACCAAAACACAGTTCAAATGCACTTTTTAAGTCGTTTTGTATGTAATCATCTGCTAAACGGAATCTTTGGAATGAAATCTTTGACACGTTTCATTTTTTTTTTTTTTAGCACCTTACGCCATGAGCACCACATTTTTACGAAGCCGTGTCATATCAAAAGTCTTTTTTCTTTTTATTTAAAGAGAAAGTTCACCAAAAAAATGAAAATTCTGTCATGTACTCACCCTCGTCAGAATACATTTTAGTGATTTGTGTGATTTTTAGTTATTTGATGGTAACTTTATCGCTCCCACTTAGTACTGACGTACCGTCACACTAATGCAAGAACATATAATGTCAACAGGACCGCATGAGTTTGTAAGCCTGTGTAGAATATGTTTATAAGTGAGAGTGTTTGTGATGAGGAGAATGAATAAGTCTCAGTGGTGTTTTGTATGAGTCAGTGCATATTTACAAGTGCGCGTGTGTGTATACATGTGTGCGTGTGTGTTCGTTTGAGCATATGATAAAATGCAACGAGCTGAAATGTCTTTGGCAGCGTGTATTGGAGAGAAGCTCTTAAGCTGGGTGGAGGCTATCGCTCTCTGGACAGTAATGGCTTTCTACTGCTGGTCAGGGCCTGTCAGACATATATACAGCTGTGGAATTCATCATGGGCCATCATAGATCTATCACTGAGCCAAAACTAAGCATGAGCTGATGCTCGAGCTTCTATGATCACAACGCTTAAACAAGACATAATCCCTCACTAATTATGTGTCTAATGACCATGCTTCTGATTCTGATTTGTCAGTCGCAGTTATAATAATAATATAAAATATAATATATGTACTAATGAGGTGTAATGATATATAATATTATTATTAATAATAATAAAATATGTAGAACATAACTACTGTAATATGTTGCAATTTAGTATTATTTGTTGTTAATCATTTCAGTTATAGGTAAGATTTTGGACCCGGCCATTGCTTATTACATTGCGGCTGGTTAGTAATAACTAGCTAAAATCAAATTATATTGAATATAAATAAATGAATGACAGAATTTTTTTGCTTTATTGCATCATGGCTGGTTAGAACAAGTAGTCCTATTATTAAACTTTTTGTTAGCACCTCTCACATTTCTGGAGGAAGTGTAAAGTCTGTGACATCTGGCTGAATTGTTTAAAACTATTTCACTGACATTTCCCGATTCCTAATGAATTCTGTCATGAGGTGATTTCTGACTGGCTGTAAACCACAAGCCAAGCTAGATCACAATGTCATCTGAGAATCTCAAACGTCTATCAAAGCTGTCATAATGTGCGTTCATACCGCTTCAGCTCGGAGCACAGCAGCCTGGAAACGTATTACGAGCGGTTTATCTTCAAGCTTATCGTCTTGTGTTTGTCATGGCTATCTGCGTAATGAGTTTTCCATCTATCTCCTTATGAGAGTGTCAGTCAAAACCAGTTTTTGCTCACTAGGAATATAACAGCTACCTTCAACCAAGAACTGGCTCATCTAAAATAAGTTAAACAGATGGAAGGAAATGAAGTGTCTTTTGTGATGTTCTAAAACAATGCTATGGAAATTACTGTGTATATTTATTATTTATATATAAATATACTAGTGCTGTCAAATGATTAATCACGATTAATCACATCAAAAATAAAGTTTTTGGTTACATAATATGTTTCTGTGCTGTTTATATTTATTAGATGTGTATACAAATACACACACTTACAGTAAATATTTTTTAAAAATTGACATTTATTTTGGTTGGATGCGATTAATCACGATTAATCATGACTGCACTAAAATACGCACTCTTATGTATATATATTAAAAAACTGATGTATGTAAATTCATATATATGTAAATATGAATAGTTTACATATCGATCTATCATATTTTTTTCTTAATATATACATGTATGTGTGTGTGTGTATATATATGTATATATATATATATATATATATATATATATATATATATATATAAAATGTACACAGTGCACACATATATAGTATTATAACAAACTTTTATTTTGAATCGATAAATCATGACTAAATGTTTTGCAGCCCTAAATTTCATCATCCATCAGGTGAAATTTGTCTCTTAATTGCAACTCAGATTGACGTTTGTTCAGTGAATTTTTGTGTGCACAAACCAGTAATTTCAATATGAATCCATGTTAAGTTGGTCACACAGAATTACTGTGTTGACCAACAGAAAGCTGTTTGGTTTGGAAGTGACTTCTGTGTTAGCTGTGCTTCATACATCACTACGCTATTGACCATAGACAATGGACCTTTTTTACTACCTTTTGCAATAAAAGCAAACTTTCACAACAAATTGCCAAATCATGTCTGTATCACAAACTGAGCAATACTGGAAAATTAATGTGGCAAAGTTTAATGTTAAAGATTCAAATTTTTAAAAATATATTTTATATTTTAAGTACATTTTATAAGTGCTGCCCTTTTTTAAAGAGAGATTTCCTTCACTATCCACACCCTGTCATCCACCAACTCATTCACACCCAATGCACTCACTACCACAATGTTACAGCAATAAAAGTCCCCATTCAATATTGCATTTTGTGTTGGACCAAATCCCAGATACTATCTTTAGGGCATACTTATAAAATAATAACATCAGTGTCTTAAGTCTCAAACTCCCTAGACTCATTCACACTCACTGCTGCCCTGTCTGTGAGACACACAGCACACATTCCCCAATGTCTCTACCTATAAAAAATGCTCAGGACGCACAAAATACATACCAGCGATCAGAGTGAGACAACTAGACAATAGCTCTTTTGCACAATATCTAATAATAAAGACATTTACTAATACATTAATAAATAGAATATCAGATTTTGTTCAAAATCACATCCGTGAAATTTGATTGAAAGCAAAACATCACTTTTTTTCTTTTTTTTTAAACAAGCAATCCACATTTCAATATAGCGATTCAGTAAAATGAAGCAAAAGCAATTAATAAAAAATGTTAATGGGGTAAGAAAACATACTAACAAGTCAATTTACATGTACAAATGACTGATATTAAGACTGTCTATTTCTAACATAAATATATTTTTTTAATATAGACTCTTCTCTCAGTGGCTGAAGCATGAGGTCTTATGATTTCCTGTCTCTGGTGGGCGTCTGCACCTGTTAGCCTGAGCCTGGAGTCCCCCCCCTCCACTAAATCTGTCCCGTTCGGTCCACACAGGAGCCCATCTGCCTCTAACGGGACTCACCTTCTGAGGCTTCCCAGCCGTGCTGTCCTCACTGAGCAGTGTAGAAATACAGTGTTGCTTGGACTTCCCCAGCGAGAGTGAAGAGAGGTGTTAGTCCGACCGGCTGACTGCGGGACAGGGGAGAGAGAGGTTGAGAAGATTGAGAGAGAGAAGGGTGGACTGGTTTCCTATTACACTCCTCTCCTCTTGAGCCCCCCTCCTCGTTTCTTTCCCCTCCTCTCCTCTCTCTCTCTCTCTCTCTCTCTCTCTTTATAAGTCACAGAACAGATATTCCAGACCTCTGAGTCTGACTCTGTCTGCACAGTGAGCAGCAGCAGCAGTCCAGGGAGACGGGGCCAGAGCTCCAGAGTCACATTCGGCTTACTGAGGCCCCTTCAGATCTACCTTCAGATTTACTTCATTTACATTGAATGACAACACAACTCAGTTGGTGCAATCACTATATATTTTTAAAATAAATTTAAAACCCAAAATATTAAAATTATGTCATTAATGACTCGTTCCAAACCAGTAAGACCTCCGTTCATCTTCAAAACACAGTTTAAGATATTTAAGATTTAGTCCGAGAGCTCTCAGTCCCTTTATTGAAGCTGTGTGTACGGTATACTGTCCATGTCCAGAAAGGTAAGAAAAACTGACAGAACCGCTTCTTGACTCAAGAACGTCAATCGTTCGTTTTTTCGTTATCTGGCTCGGCTCTGTGTTCATCTTCAGTTCTCTCTTCACAGCAGTTCAGTCAGTGTACTGTTTGTGTAAATGCATTACTCCGGGATTTTGGTTTGTTTTAACTCAGAGGGAGTGTCAGACACATTAAAAAAGTTAACAGCTTAAGTCATTTGTGGATTAATGCGTATTGGAGACACGAACCGTTTCAAACAATTCAGTTCGATTTGGTGAACTGGTTCAAAAAGATCCGGTTATCGAATTATTAGTTCGCGAACCAGTTATCACAAACTGCTTTGTATTGAACTCTCTCACAACAGACACGGAAGAGAAGACAATGCTGAATAAAGTCGTAGTTTTTGCTATTTTTGGACCAAAATGTATTTTCGATGCTTCAACAAATTCTAACTGACCCTCTGATGTCACATGGACTACTTTGAAGATGTTTTTGTTACCTTTCTGGACATGGACAGTATACCGTACACACAGCTTCAATAAAGGGACTGAGAGCTCTGGGACTAAATCTTAAATATCTTAAACTGTGTCCCGAAGATAAACGGAGGTCTTACTGGTTTGGAACGAGTCATTAATGACTTAATTTTAATATTTGGGTGAACTAACACTATAAGTAAATTAACTTAGTCAATATAAATTACAAATAAATATAAACTCCCAATGGGCAAAAAACATTTACCATCTACGTTTAAGACAGAAATTTAAGCCATTTTAACTTGAGTTAAAAAAAATTGTCACATTATCGTGTAATAAAATTATTTTTCTCATAATATCTTTAAGAATATAGAAAATAAAATAAGTATTTAAAAATTAAGACCATTTAACTAAAAGTACCAGTTCATTTCTGTTACCTGTTGACTGACAAATATATAGATAAAATGGCACAAAAAAGCTTTTTCTCCTGTTTAAAAATTATAAGTTTCAAAACCATTTAAAAGCAATGATAGTAAGAATACCAACAGGGTGATCAGGATCAGGAAGCCTATTATTTTGCATATTATATGGTTAGTAGCTTTTTATTATTTGCATTTAATACCCCTGCTATGTGCAGCTCTCAGAAAACAACCCTTTTGCGATTTAACAATTTGAGGCACAGCCCCCTTGTTCAGAACCACCGGATTAACCTATCATCCTGCCATTAATATAAAGCACCATTAATCAACAGTAAAATGTCTCCATACACGCATCCATGTCCCAGATTAACTGTCCAAGATTCCAGTTGCAAAGGGAGTGCAGGGAGCTGGACACACTGGAGCCAGCGTTGCAAACCACATTGTGCAGACTTCAGCAAGGAAAGTCGGAACTGCCCTCGCTACCGCAATTCCACTACCAATTTATTAATTACAGATGGTGAAAGCTGGATCTGTATCATGTGAATAATAGCCAAATATTCAATGCAATTACAAAAAGCCCATATAGAGCACTCTAAATTAAATGCATTACAGATACAGTGGCACCAAAAAGAACTTGGACACTTAAGTCTCTTAAAATTGTGCCTTGTTTTGCTTCCAAATGCCACTTGGTTTCAGACTGTGTGTCTAATGCAGTGACCTTCATGCATTTTTGGATGACTTAAGTTTTAGGGTATTTCAATCAAACTTCAGCAGACATAAAAGCAAATATGGTGCATGTACCAGTCAAAACAATCAAAGGATGGCCAATTGATTAGAGAAGACATTTTGTTCACCAATGTTGTGACATGACTTATAAAGATATCTTATATTCCTTTGACCATAAATGCCCTTTTTTAAAGAAAAAAATCTTTAGTTCAACTTAAAAATTAAATTATTTTTATTTATTTTATTTTTTTGTAAAAATTAAAATAATAATAATACTAATCAGTTATAAAACCAGTTGGGTTTTATAATCTTCCTCCTAGAAATTAAAATAAAATAAGATAAATACATAAATTAATAAGGCTATTGAACAGATATAATATGCAACGAAACAATGAAAAAATACATCTGAAAGTAAATATATTAACTATTCATATTTTAAGCAGTTCATATCGTATTTATTATTTTAATATATTTTCTGTCAAAATATATTTTTCTTCCTTTTTTTGTTCCATATTTCACATATCTAATAGCATAATTAATTTATTTTCTTCGGGAAGAGGATAAATTGAAGTAAGCAGACCGCTATTGTAAAATATCTACATTGTTCAGCTGTTATGAGGTCACTGATGTGTGAAAGGGTTTCCTGTGGTTGTAAGTTGTAATTAGAGGTTACTGTATTCCTGTCTTGTAATTACAGTCTCAAGTTAAATACTCTCAATGGATCTCAGGTTGCCGCAACTTTATAGCTTCAGTTTTAATACGTAAGCAGTCTGCCTGGCAATAAGACTAGCCGAAACCGTCTGTGTGTAAGTGTATGGGTGTGCATTAGTGTGTGTGTGTGTGTGTGTTGGGACAGCGGGAAATAATTAGCTCTTCTTTGACTCTTGAAGTGATTTACAGCTTTCCAGTGAAATGGTCAGAATGGAGGGTTGTTCGGTGGCCTGTAAAACCACACACACACCACGCTGCATTACTTACTTGAGTAAAGAAACAACAGCACAAATCAGAAACAGTAAATCACAACAACTTCAGGCCTAAATCAACAAAAACATGTGACTTGCTAAATACTTGACTTGTAATTATAAAGACTTTGGTGTGATAACTCAATCTGCTTTGGGAAGAATGAATTACAGATATCTGATGTTAGAAACTTTTCCTTAAAATGGTTGGGTTGGCTGCCAAAACACCACTTCGCCTGAAGGAAACATTTCTGGAATATTAAGGTGATTATTTTAATGAAAGGAAAATAATAGAGAGTAAATGGAGATCAAATCTGAGTCACACAGCAGAGAAGTGGTGGGTTTGCGTTGGTTCACTTGTACTAATGTGTGTGTGTGCTTCTTTAGGTCATCACAGATGTTTAGCATTTGTCACACTGATGTTAAGTGGCTCATACATAATCTGGGGTCAGAGGTGGCTTAAACTCTGCATTAGTAATGGTCATCACAAACAGACACACATACTTATGCACTGCAAAAAAGATTTTTTTGTGTGTGTGTGTCTTGTTTCCTGCCAAAATATCAAAAATTCTTAAATCAAGAAAGATTTTCTAGACAAGCAAAAACTGGCGTTTTCAGAAAAAACAAGCTAAATAAAGTGATGAAGTCAATAAGTGTGCCTGTAGCTCAATTGGTAGAGCATTACGTTATCAAGCGCAAGGTTGGGGGTTCGATTCCCCAGGAACACATGATAAGTAAAAATTGATAGCCTGAATGTACTGTTAGTCGCTTTGTATAAAAGCATCTGCTAAATGCATACATTTATTTTAATTTTAATTTAATTTAAATAATCTGCCAATGGGGTATGAAGAATAATCTTGTTTTCTGTTTGGGTAACACTTTATTTTAAGGTGTCCTTGTTAAACATGGTAAATGTACTTAATATTATTATAACAATTAATTATGCATTATTACATGCGAGTAACCCTAAACTAAACCCTAACCCTAATCATATAGTAAGTACATGTAGTTAATTAATATTACTCAGTACATAAATGTATAATTACACTGTAATAAGGACACCTTAAAATAAAGTGCAACCTCTGTTTGAAATCGGATTTTTCTTTTTGGCAGATTATTTTGATTAAATAATAGACTAAATAGATGATTTAAACAACTTTAGTGCTCAAATAAAACATTTAGTGGTTTATTTTTCTGCCTTCATTGCCAAGTCAAAATTACTTTTTATTATATAATGATAATCCAGCATTGAATAGCCCTTAAATACATCACAATTCAGGTTAATCTGCACTTTATACTATACACTTACTATACTACACTTTATATTATAGCTGAAACGTATCAAATATGGCCTTTTTGCTCCAGGGAAACTCACCAGCTTGGGCTCCAGTCACCCAGCACGGCCCTCTGTAGCGCTCCTCGCTGCACGTTCTTCAGTTCTAATGAGGTTCTTTGATGAGCAAGTCACTTCTAAGCGCCAGATCCGCTGATTGATAGCCTTGCATGTTAGCCGGTGACTCTGAATAGAAACACATTGTTCCCTGAAAGGCCAGGGGACCTAGCTTTAGCATATCTAGCGTAGCTGCGGCCAGGTCTGGAACCTGGGAAGCAAAGCTTGGATAAACAAAGAAGAAAAGGTGAATAATGAGAGCGCTAATAAGTAGCAGGACAAGAGTATAAAGTGTTAAGCTATACTGAAAGATTTTGTCAATGGGCTTAAAATTTGGATCTCTGTCAAAGAAATGACAGAACTGGACTTTGTTTGGCCAACAACTACATAGACAACGGTGTTATTCACAGATGTGAGGCATTGTTGTTTTTGGCGGCGTGTTTTAATTTGAATTTTAGTCTAGTCTTTGTGTGAAGATGTCATTTTAGTTTTTATTAGTTTTAGTCATGTTCATACTCTTTTTAGTCTAGTCAAGTTACAGTTGACTAAAAGTCTGAGCATTTTAGTCTTATTTTAGTCAGAATTATCCATGACTATTTTTGTCTAGTTTTAGTCAACGAAAACTGATGACATTTAGTCTAGTTTTAGTCAATGAAAATTGTATTTTAGTCTCTTTTAAGTAATGTAATTTCATTTAACCCAGTCAATATAGTATAAGTAACTAGTAGAATAGACGAAACCAAAATTTTCTTTTAGCCAAACTTATTTTAAACAAGGTTATCTTATTATATTATCATTACCTCATAGACTCAAGAATACATCCATTCCAGACACAGAAGATGCTCTAATATGAATTTACTACATTTATTATACCAACCAAACATGTTAGAAGTACACACATCGGTCCCTTTCTCTGTGTCAGACTTAACTTTGTTTGTTGTCGACTGCGTCTTCGCAGTGTAGACACATTTAGTCTCGTTTTTATTCGTCAACAGTATTACATTATATATTGAATTAAAATCATCGTCACATGACCAGCATATACGATGCGTCTTGTCTTGTTTTCGTCACGTAATAAAAGTTCGTTGATGCCGATAATTAGTCATAATTTTCGTTGATGAAAGCAACACTGGTGTGAGGGATGGTAGACATGCTTCAAGCACTGAGAGTTCCTGTTCTCTGGAATTCATGCTAAATCAAGTTGCTAATACCCTGGAGAACACACAGACCTGTAGGTTTAGCTGCAAAGAGCTTGAGTGAGATTTCCACTGACATCGGATTCTTGAAGAATGAAACTAGATGTTCAGGCTTGTGTGTCATTTGATGGAAAATTACTCTGTGATATCAACAGCACATGATTTTGGCATTGAACCAAAGGGCCGGGGCAAGTTTGTAAGTGAGCGATGAGGAAGAAAACAGACAAAGTCAGCTTTATACCAGAGCTGCGTGATCTTGATCTAACAAGATTAGCTCATCCTGACTCACTCAGCAGCCATTTCTCTCTGAGTGCGTGTCATGGTGTCTGTTTCTTTGCATACGGTTCCTCAAAATAGACAAGTGGCGCAAGTGGTGAGAGCATCAGAACGTGGAGAAATCCTAAACTCTATGCAAATGAGAAATGAAATTTTTTTCAAAACCTATTTGTTACTATTGTATATTTAATATAGATTTCAAATTTAGTTTCCTGTGGCTGGGTTATCAAAAGGAACTGGAACAGTGCATATAAAATGCACTAATAAAATATAGTATCTTTGCAAATCTAAATGTACTATTAAAAGACACTGTGCTTCAAATTACAATGAGTACTTTACATGTGCTTTAGTATGCCAATCAACACATTAAAACAAGTTTGCTTTAAAGCATGACAAAAGATTAAAACAATGGTTTAAAAGCTTTTAATTTGACAAAATGCACATTTTAAAAATACACTTATCTCTAATGTCATGAAAGTGTACTCTACTCTTATTTGGTGTTTTATTAATTATTACACTCTGAGAAATGTCAACATTCTTAAAATTAGTAATGTGTTATTTCACTTAAAGTACAGTAAGTGTTCATGCTTGACTTATGCCGCGTTTCCACCGCAGGAACTTTACCCAGGAACTAGGGACTTTGGCCTGGTACTCGGTGTGTTTCCACTGCAGGAACCAGGAACTAAATAAAGTTCCGGGTAAAAAAATGCCCCTCAGAAAGTCCCTGCTGGCGAGGTGATACTTTTTCAAAGTTCCGTAAATTTCGGAGGCGGGACTTGGGCACTAAACATCCTGATTGGTTGAGTTCACGCAGCATTGGTTGGGTTCAACCACAATTTATTCGGATCATTTTCAAAATATTACTGTTATTGTGTCATGAAATGTAATTTTTAGAGTATTTCAGGTGAGAATGTAGTTGTTTAAACTCAAATCTGTGGTTTATTTATAAAGACAGCGCCTATTTAAAAATGTGTTTCGTCGATCTTGGAGACTGTGAGCTCCACTCGATCAGAGGGAGCTCAGTCCTCATGAATCCACAGAGAGCAGCCTCACCTCGGCTAGACCTTCTGAGATGTGCCCCTGGCTCTGACGTCTCTTTAGTGGTTAAACATAAAATATAATTCGTTTTGGGTAAATCTAACAGGTTATCTTTGGTCTGTATTCAATTTATATGTTAAAATGAAAATAAAACAGGCAAATTTATATAATATTTTGTTTCATTGTAATGGCTGTTTATATAACGTTACACATTTCCCTGAACTAAGTACATTGCTGCAGCTGTTATTATGTTTAAATGAAAACGAAAGGAGGCAGTGGTATTTGATATCCTATTTCGTTTTAATGTAAATACAGAGAGGAAAATTGCATTAGTCAAGGTGAGCTGACTGAAGTTATCGAGTACGCTGCTGTTTGCAGAATTACCGGACTTGTGTCGTCGCAGACATCACACTCCAGAGTTGAATGCACAAAGTCTGAACTACCGAGGATGTACGTCCAAAATCAGCATACTATGTATTGAGAAACGCTCTCTGACCTACATCACCGGTCTATTTGCCTAATCTTCCCGGTACTTTACACCGCGGTGTATATTAGCATATACAGTTTAGATTTAGATTACAAGTGCGCAAGCAAAGTCATTTTTCACAAGATTAGAATGTGATGATGTAAAAAATGGCACTTCTGAGTCTTCTGAAGCACAAAACCATATAAATGTTTTACTGATACAGGAGTTTTACGACTGAAAGAACCTTTGTTATGTCTTAAGGCAGCTTGTTGTGAGGTTTCGACAGCAGAGCACATATAAAATTGACCAAATCTGTCAAATATGTTAATTTTCTGACCCATTAAATTTTATTTTCTCTGTACGCAGTAATCCAATCTGTTCGTAGCCAAACTGAAGCGTTGTGAATCCATCTTTTATTGTTTTACCAGTAGAAAACAAAACCCATGTATTTCCATAAAATATATGTATGATAGTAACACACTATATTTAATAACTTCATTCTCCTAGTGCACAGTGGGAGCGTTTATTTCAGCAGAATATATAGATAAATTAATTTTGGCCCATACAGCTGATTTTAATGTTGACATATTTCATAAAGCTGACAGCCAAAGACTTGCTCTCATGATTGAATAATCACTGGATTTTAAATCAATTCAGACTTGCATTAAAGTTAATATCCCTTGAATTTTGGTACTTTACCCTAATAAAGAATACGCTCATGGAAAGATCCCCTGGACAGATCACATTTCCTGCACTTTAAAGAGCGCCGCTATTTTGATTCATGGCTTGATTTGGCCTGCAAGACAGCGTGGTTGTAAGTCTCCGAGAAGTTTTCTGAATGCATTTTGTTCTTTGGCATGAACTCAATTTATATAAACATCTAAATGTTTTAGTTAGTTTTTCTAGGGCTGTCACATTAATGTGTTAATTTACTGCTCTCAAAGGTGTCTCGTTTTCTACTTTTAATTTTAGTTTTTTGCTGTTTTGTTTTGTTTGCCCAGAAGTATATCACACTTGAATCTGTTACGATCCCGTAAGCTCTATGAACAGCAAACAAAAATGCAAAGTGAAATGTTTAGCATTTGATAGAACTGCTCATTGCCAATGAGCAAGAGAGACAAAATCTAGACAGATTCCGACCTACATAGCACAACGCAGGATACTTGACAACATGTGAACATGTAGCGGACAATAGTCTTCCTTCATTTTTTTTTTTTTTTTTTTTACAGTCATTGGCACTTTTCCTCTTCCTCTCGCTCACCAGCTGTAAAGAAGCCCCATTCACAGCAGACACATCTGTGGGACATCACAAGATATAATTATCTACTAAAAGAGTTATGCAAATTAGGAACACGAAGATCCACTGGAGTGGGTGACAGAGAAGACAGAGTGTCTCTCTCTTCCTGTCAACAAATTAACAAGTTTTAAATCTTTATTGGACTTGGATCATTATGCAGTTCATATAAAAATAGATATTTCATGTATACAGATTCACATTTGCATTCTGTCAATTTCTTTTCGTCACTTACTCAACCTCAGCCATATCACTCCAAACATGATTTCTTTTCTTCAATGAAATCCAAAATATTCTCTTTTTTTAATTGAATTAAAAACATCATACAAGTTGTACAAACAATTGCACTACATTCCAAGTCTACTGAATTCATACAGTATTGTTCAAAATAATAGCAGTACAATGTGACTAACCAGAATAATCAAGGTTTTTCGTATATTTTTTTATTGCTACGTGGCAAACAAGTTACCAGTAGGTTCAGTAGATTCTCAGAAAACAAACGAGACCCAGCATTCATGATATGCACGCTCTTAAGGCTGTGCAATTGGGCAATTAGTTGAATTAGTTGAAAGGGGTGTGTTCAAAAAAATAGCAGTGTGGCATTCAATCACTGAGGTCATCAATTTTGTGAAGAAACAGGTGTGAATCAGGTGGCCCCTATTTAAGGATGAAGCCAACACTTGTTGAACATGCATTTGAAAGCTGAGGAAATGGGTCGTTCAAGACATTGTTCAGAAGAACAGCGTACTTTGATTAGAGAGGGGAAAACCTATAAAGAGGTGCAAAAAATGATAGGCTGTTCTGCTAAAATGATCTCCAATGCCTTAAAATGGAGAGCAAAACCAGAGAGACGTGGAAGAAAACGGAAGACAACCATCAAAATGGATAGAAGAATAACCAGAATGGCAAAGGCTCAGCCAATGATCACCTCCAGGATGATCAAAGACAGTCTGGAGTTACCTGTAAGTACTGTGACAGTTAGAAGACGTCTGTGTGAAGCTAATCTATTTTCAAGAATCCCCCGCAAAGTCCCTCTGTTAAAAAAAAGGCATGTGCAGAAGAGGTTACAATTTGCCAAAGAACACATCAACTGGCCTAAAGAGAAATGGAGGAACATTTTGTGGACTGATGAGAGTAAAATTGTTCTTTTTGGGTCCAAGGGCCACAGGCAGTTTGTGAGACGACCCCCAAACTCTGAATTCAAGCCACAGTACACAGTGAAGACAGTGAAGCATGGAGGTGCAAGCATCATGATATGGGCATGTTTCTCCTACTATGGTGTTGGGCCTATTTATCGCATACCAGGTATCATGGATCAGTTTGCATATGTTAAAATACTTGAAGAGGTCATGTTGCCCTATGCTGAAGAGGACATGCCCTTGAAATGGTTGTTTCAACAAGACAATGACCCAAAACACACTAGTAAACGGGCAAAGTCTTGGTTCCAAACCAACAAAATTAATGTTATGGAGTGGCCAGCCCAATCTCCAGACCTTAATCCAATTGAGAACTTGTGGGGTGATATCAAAAATGCTGTTTCTGAAGCAAAACCAAGAAATGTGAATTAATTGTGGAATGTTGTTAAAGAATCATGGAGTGGAATAACAGCTGAGAGGTGCCACAAGTTGGTTGACTCCATGCCACACAGATGTCAAGCAGTTTTAAAAAACTGTGGTCGTACAACTAAATATTAGTTTAGTGATTCACAGGATTGCTAAATCCCAGAAAAAAAAAATGTTTGTACAAAATAGTTTTGAGTTTGTACAGTCAAAGGTAGACACTGCTATTTTTTTGAACACACCCCTTTCAACTAATTGCCCAATTGCACAGCCTTAAGAGCGTGCATATCATGAATGCTGGGTCTCATTTGTTTTCTGACAATCTACTGAACCTACTGGTAACTTGTTTGCCACTTAGCAATAAAAAATATACTAAAAACCTTGATTATTCTGGTTAGTCACATTGTACTGCTATTATTTTGAACAAAACTGTACATTCATATGTTCATTTAAAAAAAAAAAAATTGAAAGCCCGTAGTCACTATTTGGCCATTTGCATTATATAGAAAAGAGCTGCATGCGCATTCACCGTAATATCTTCCTTTATGTCCCTCAAAATAAAATAAAAAACTCAGATTTACAACAACATGAGGGTGAGCAAAGGATTATACAGAGAATGGTGAACTTGACCAATTACCAATTTTCATTTGTCCCTAGCTAACACTCGAGGACAAGGATGATTTGGTGGTATATAACTTTACGAAGAACAGCACCTTGTCTTAATCAATGTGAAATTCTGCAGAACATGCTCTTTGCCCTTTTGCCTCCAGAACGCCTGTAAACAATCACCTTCTTCATGGTCTGTCTGCTCTCTGAGTATCTCTTGGACCAGATCCAACAACCTCACCTGAAAGGAAATTAGACTGGACAGAAAGAAGAGGGGTCGGTCCATCGGCACGGTATTGTTTGACTCGCTGGTAGACAGGTGGAACCTACAGCAAGTTAAAACAGATGAACATACCATGCAGACACCTCAGAAAGAATGTGTGTATGTGGACACACAAGCTGGAGACAAAGAAAGTGAACATTTTTAGACAGTGAAAACAAAAGAGTACACTGTTGAGGGATACCCTCAAGCTCAGGTTTTTACCAACTTGCTTGACATTTCTTGAAGGGGTCACGGTTTAGTCTCTATACATTTTAACGACTGTCACAGACATCCTTCAGTGTAGACACCTCTGAAACAAATGTGGTAAAGTAGACCTGTTAGGAACATTGTGCACCAGGTTCAACGTTCCCTTCAACGATTCATCCATCAGAATTACTCCCTTTATTCCATTCAGTCGGACAGGTCTACTGTGGTTTTGCCAAGCAGGACATGTTCTTGGATTCATATTGTTTTTGGTCCTGAAACAACATTCCTGTCATAGTCAGATCTGAATGTTGAGGCTTCAGCTACATTCTTGGGTCAATTACATATAATACCATCCACTACAAATTACAAGGAAAATGTAATGTAATCTCTTTAGGACACTGTGGTGGCTTCACTTTAGTTCAATTCAAGTACAGTGTTTGAATTTAATTGCCAATGCAGGATTATGTGTCTTGAAAAGCTCAAAAGGACACACCAGAGGTATTTTAATTTGCTCGTGTTAATGCAAAGATCTATTGAATGCAATTGTGGCCACCGTTTTAAACGAGAGTGGCTCAATACTCAGTTCGTCCATCTATGCAGCTGGTGTCAATAGATCTTGTAGTCTTTCTCTTTAAGAAAATCACATCAGAGTTGACTGCTCTGAATGCTTATGGTTCTTCTATTGAGCCTGTGGAAAGGTCATAGGTCAGCTGTCCATCTCAACTGGAGTGGCAGTCTCAAGGGTGACCTCCTCGACCTCAAGGGAAATAAGGTAATGAAGAATACTCTTCTGGTCAGTTGAGTAGCCAACTCTTGTTGACAGTAACCAATAGATTTAAATTGGTGATGTCAGAACCGACATGGAATGAAACTAATCAACCGAAATTTGAAATGCAACCAATTGTGCCCCTTCCCCAAAAACGCCAACCTGCTTGTGTTGAATTAATAGTTCGCTTTTATTTACTCACGTGCCTACCATTCCAAAGTGAATGGTAAAACACAGTTGAGATTCTATTTAACCAATAATTCAGAACATGAAACGTGAAAGGCTTTTGACATTCATAGTAAATTCAGAGATGTAGGCTAACTAAGGGTCAAGCCGTCTCATGGCTCTTTGAGTCAGTTTCCATTAGCATCCATTCATCATGGGCGGGAACGCCGACCCAGTCTGCCCCCGTGACTACCTGCCTTCTGACAGATGTTCCAGAAGCCTATTTCTGCATGACGAATGTTGGCCTTTCTGTTGAGGTCAAAGGACAAAGCATATCAGTTACCTCTCCAGCCATTGAATGGAGATGCATGATGTGACATTATTCAATCCTTGGGACCTTTTGTGACTCCGAGGGAGGGAGAACCATCCCGTGTGGAATAATTGATATATCTCAGAACCACATTCTGTATTCATGCAGCCACCCTTTTTGACCTTAATGAAACTTCCTACACCCAAACTATCCCCTAGATAGCTACTAAAACCTGTCCCGGCGTCCCCTTGACACCTACCAAGCTCACTCACCTGTGGTTAAGAATCCAGTGCAGGATGTCGGCTGCTTCTGGTTCTCCTGAGGGACGATCAGGTCAAGACGGCATTGTACTCTGACCTGAAGTTCACCTAGTCCAGCTGTGTATTCATTTCACTGGGAAATGCACAGACAGACGTACAGATGAAACGCAGATATTGTTAGATATCATATGGAATGCGTGATTCTGATCAAGCAATGTGATCATTGTGATCCAGTTCAATGTGAATTGTGACATTCTGTGGGCAAATGTTTTGGAATGATGAAACTAAACTGTGATCAAGTAGCAATTAATGACCAGTTTCAGTGATATATTTGAATGTGACCTAAAATGCGTCACTTTGTTTTTTTTTTCATTTATGAAATGTTTCTTCCTTCAGCTCTTTTGCTAAAAATGCTTTTATATTAATACTATTGAGTTGTACATGTAATACTGTGTTAAAAACATATATCCTTTAAAGGGAAAGTTCATCCAAAAACAAAAATTTTTTCACAATTTCCTCGCCCTCATGTCTTTCCAGACCTTTTTGAGTTTCTTTCTTATGTTGGACATAATATATTTGGAAGAATGCTGGTAATCAGACAGTTGATGGTCCTCACTGACTAAATATTTCTTTTTTTTTGGATGGGGACCAACAACTGTTTGGTTCTTCAAAATTCTTCAGAATATCTTTTTTTGTGCTCCGCATGTTCATGAACTATTCCTTTAGTGCAAAGTAACAGAATGCATACAAGTATTCTCAGACCTGGCAAACCCGTTTTCTACTGTACTGTATAATCAGTAGCATGTTATTTCATCTTATTATGCTTTTTGTGGAGAGCGTAACATTTTATTTCAGATTGCCACGCAGGGCTCTATGATGCTAATTTTACAAGTAGCTGCTGAGCAGAGCAAATTTTGCCTCTGGACAATGTTCCCAGTCTGCTTACAAATATTTTAGATTTATTTTCCACTCTCTGAGTCATTATGGTTTCAGTTTCCTCTATCATTATTCAATAAACACTCCCTGAAGAAGATGTGACTGTAAGAAGTCAGCGCTTCAGGAAGTGACTCCCACTGAAAGTGCTCGAACGTTGAACTAATCATATGATAACCTCGTCTGAAAATTGAATTGTAATTACAGCTATAAATTTTCTCCACTCTAGAGCCGCTAAGATTGCACAATCAATAACAATGCACTCAAATTGTACTATGTTTTTATAAGTAAGAATAAGGCGGCATGCATTATTCCTTTGCATACTGGGTAAATTAATGTGGGACAACGCTACATTTCTCTGATTAGTCTGGTTGGCTGGAATGAAAGCGTATTGGCTAAACATTCGGCGAGCTGTTATGAATCCGCCCTGTCCAAACATCCTGGTGTTTTATATGCTTCCTGGGGTCAGAGGTCATTGCAGACAGGCATGACCAATCATCATGTAAATCTGGATCTGAGCGGGGCCTGTCATCCACACAGTGCAATTCAATTACATTTCATTTACTGAAGAAGGATGCATGTTGACTTCAGTTGATGAATTGAATTTTTTATGGACAAGATTAACAACACACTTTCCGGATTTGAAAAAAAACAAAACAAAAAACAGCAAAATGTGTGTTTAAATTAAATAAGCAGCTACATTCCAGCACCAGTGCAAGTTTGTCTTTGTTTAAATAAATAAGTATATATTATAAATGAGTCTTGATTGAATATGTACACAATTGCAAAACAGTCAAAGATAAATATGCATTATTAGGAGTACAATTAGTAATTTTAACAAATCCCTGACCCTAAATGTTAAACACTGGAGAATAGCTCGCACATTATTCATTCTGTAAAGTTTGTGATATAGACATGAATGATGATACCTCAATATATATATAGAGAGAGAGAGAGAGATTCATGCTGTAACATTTCTAAACAATCAGACTTGAATATGAATTTCATACTCTACAAATAAAAAATACTACAATTTTATTGAGTACTAACCCAAACAAAAAAAATTAATTTGCTGATATTTATATCGCCAAAACATAAGATGAAATTCTGATATATATAGCAGACTACATAAATGTGTGAAAATATCAGTTCTCACTCTATCTTAAATTAATGTTTTAAGATTATATTTAAATCAGATGACAGAAGGCATGTTAGTAGACAGAAGGCATACATTTTGATGTTGATAATTTAGAGAACTTAATATGTCTGCACACTTTCCATATTTAATGCATGCCAAGAGTGTGTTCATATTTATGAAATACATGGGCGGAGAAACATTTTACAGCTTGTATTTTATTTAATGCACAAGATGCCTAACATGAACCATTCCACTATGCATCAGAGCTCAGGACGATTCAAAAACAATTACAACAGGAAAGGACATTTATTATTGAATTTTTTTATGCATCCAAAATGATGTACACGTATAGATACAAGTAGTAGCAATTTCCCATTCCTGCTGATATTGTTCTGTAATCACATACTCTGGAACACTGTGCACACTGATAAGTGAACTGAAACAAACAGTGCTATTAAACTAAATATCCACACTCATAAAGAACCCCTTCAATCAGTTTTCAAGCTGGAAACTGTTGATTTGAATGTTCAGAATCTGGCTAATAAACACTGATTGCATTTTGAACATTTTGTACTTTGAATCCAAGTAAATAACTTTTTATAATTCCAGATATTCACTTGAGTACCACCTTTTAAGAGTTCCAGGTTGGACCTGGTAAGATAAGACTGCAGCCAGCAGATGGACTGGATCATGTATTCATTTACATCAGGCTTTTATTTCTTTACTGGAAAACCTCATTGTGCCATTACCTCATTTGCTGATGAAAGGTTCAAACAGTGTTCGAGGCCACTTTGAGAATCCTGGGAAATTGGTTCATTACGGCAAAAAAAGGGCTGGCCAATCAGCCACACACGATTACAAACATATGTGACCAGTCTAAACCTGTGCTGAAAAAAAGTGCTATTATCTATGGACATAATCCCACACTCGGTCCACGTTTAATCTTTATTTCAAATATAAAGCAAAACTCACAACCGTGACTTTTTGCATATTCAGATGTACACTGCTGCAATTGATTATGATACAGGAGAACCAATGAGGCTTCCCATTATTGTTATGGTGTGCATGTCTTAATACACAACATTTGAATGCTTATATAAATAAAACCGGGAAGAAATATTAAGTTTCGGTCAGCTGTCCCACTTCAGATGTGTTCAATCTCTAAGATAATTTCAAGCTAATTAGTTAAAGGCACATAATTACGTCTCCAAGACATTTTTAATTACTTAAAAGGTTCTGAGCTATAAAACTGTCACTGCTATTGAGTTGCTCATGAAAAGAGGAAATGACATCATTCATCGGGACAAAAGACGTTGCAAATCATTGTGTATTGTTCATGAAACTGACATGAATATATAATATTAATTTGTTTACACACTTGATGTTTAAAACATTGTTCAGATTAAAATCATCAATGTACAGAGTTGACATACTTGTACATTATATTTAAAAAGTTTAATGTGAGAAGGGCAATGAAATATTAAGTTGACATTTAGCTTCTTAGCGTTAGCTTTGGTTAGTTACTCAATTTCTGTTTAACACAATATTTTTTTTTTTTCTTGAAATCAAATGATGAATTGATGATTGCCATTAGCATGCATTCAAACTTTTTCTTGAGTGAACATCAGTTGGTAATATTCTAAAACTAGTAATATCTGCACTATTTTCATTACTATGTAAATTAAAGTTCACCTGTGCATTCACTGTATTGTCTGTGCAAATGTAGGTTGTAATATTATGTTTTTTATTTTCTGAATATAGTTTACTAATGTCATCTAGAAAACATTTTTAGTCAGCTAATTAACTATAAAAGTTATCAGTTTACTAACAACTCGAGCAAATCAGTCTTCAGCCATTTTTACTTGGATTATTTCAGCTCTTCCCCCTGTAGTTTTCTTCTTGTTAATGCATTATTAAACCTGCTGTATGTATTTAATCAAAATAATTGAATTATCATCATAATGCATACATTTTGTCTTCATTATCGTCGATGAAATCACAAAATCCCTCATCAGCAAACATTTTCATCGTTCATTTTCTTGACAGGATCACCACTGAATGGCTCATTAACCAACAGACCATGCTAACATAATGCTGTTTTAGCATCTGATGCATTTGTCAGCTGTTGTCTACAGTATGATCTCTAGCATCTAACCATGACTGAATTCATTAAGACTGTGATCTGCTGCTCTGCTTGACTGAACCACACACACACACACACTTAGGTTACCATGCATATATCATATAAAACTGCATCAGCTTGTGTTTTCCATTTTACAGATTGACCCATCAACACATGCACAGCAGATCATATAATTCGTCTTTTACAGCCTCAGCATCTTGCTGACTTATGACCCTTAATGTACATGGCAGCATGTTAATGGATACTGACTCTACAGATGCACTTTCATATGATTTATACAGCTATCAGTAGAAAAACATGTTTGTATGTAATTCTGGCTGCACATTTGAGACATACGACACATTATGGTCTGTTTTTAGACGTTTGGGAACGTCCTTTGAATCCACAAGATTTCAAACTGCAGATTTGAAACTTTTTCACATCGTTTGGATTCCTTTTGATGTCAGCATCACAGTGGTAGAGAGATGACTGGCTGTGATGAGATCATTGTATGCGGATCCATTGATTATATTGTAAATCACTTGACATGGGTGTTCAGTGGCATGCTGGGTAAGCACGGTTGAGCACTTCAGCCTATAGAGCCAGCAGGGCTCCCTGGGGCCCAATCCAACATTTCACAGCCAGTTTAGCACTAAATACATAATGGCACAGTCTGTTTTGACCTGCCACTCTTAGGCCGTTTGTGTGGCATGTTTGGGTTTGAAGGAATAAGCTAAATTATTTAACTAAATACACTAATTGGTGTAACATGGAGACAATTTAACAAAAATAAGGAAACATGTATATTCATAAACATAAATATATGTATATACAGACATGTCATTATCAGTTAAAGAGCAAATTTGATTTTATATATTGCTGTGTGGCTATATTTTGCAGTTGTGTTTTGCTTTTATAACTCACAATGTGATTCTCAATCTGACAGTCGTGGCTTTATTTCACACAGTTGTCCCTTCATTACTGTTGCTATGTTCATTACTTCCATTCACTCACAGCTGCTGTTTGTGTAGAGTGGTCCAAAATTAGTCCCTTATTTTTATACACTTGGATGGATGTCGTTAAGATGCTAGCCTCTCTCGATCTGTTTTTCACACCTTTGAAGATACTTCCTTGTTCTTTTTCCTTTATCTTCACTCTGCATACACACATCCTTGGACACTATTTCTAACACTTTCTAAACTCTCTTCTCCTGAGACTTCCTCGATTATGTTCTCGTTCCACTCTGTGTGTTTATATGGGCACATTTAGACGAGGTGGCCAGACATAAAAGAAAAGAAATAGAGCCTATTGACTATTGGCTGGTGAGTAATTCAGTGATTAATTATAATGGAAACAAAGCTAAGATTACAGTGGAAATCAGCTTACCTTTCATCACAGAGGGCATTCATTCATACTCACATTTTAAAGGAAAGTCATACCATTTCCAATGTGGATTCACAAAGTGCGTTTCCCTCTTTACAGCCTTGAAGAGTAGTTCACCCCCTAAAAAATCACAATTTACTCACCCTTGTTCCAAAACGTATTATTTGCTTCCTTCTGTGGAAAACTAGGTATATTTAGCTAAATCCTCAACAAGGGATTGCCAAGCTCCATAAAAACGTGGTAAAACTAGTCCACACAACTTTATGCACACAAAGTCTTATGACGCCATATGTTAGCTTTAACAATCCTACGCCGATTTTTGACCAAATGGCACAAATAGGTAATACAGAAGCTATTTTTTTTTCTTCTTTTTCGCATTTAGTCAAAATATCTGCAGATTCTTGCTTTTTCAGATTCAGTTTTTTATAAATCTGCAGATTCTTGGTTGTTTTGATCTAACATGTACAATTATCTAACACTACTATGCAACACACTGTATTCTGAAGCTGTGTTGCAGGCAAGGATGGTCATCTTTGCCGCTCTGTTAATTGTTTGTGACATCTGTTCAACCCTAGACCTTAGTGATTGTGGGTCTGAGGACCTTTCATCTGCTGCTTAACTTATTTAATCAACCGGCCAAGGGTTTACAACAACAACTATTTCACTGAGTCAACCAAGACTCACCCAAGACCTCACTTTACAGGCCTCAGGCACGGCACCCTCACAGACGCACACACACACACACGTGGTACTTAGTAGTCATCTGGAAGGCATTGCAGTTACTTCATTCTTGACATATTATTTCATGTGCTTCCCGGCCCCATGCTCCTGTTGTCATTGTATAAGTGATACACCACTCACTGAGCTCAAGATGGAAAAAAACTATCACGCTGCAACATTAGCACTGATAACAGTGTAGTGTGAGCGGAGGAGTTATTACTGAGAGAGCAGCATGCTGCATCGCTGCACGTCTGGACCTCTGCCATATCCACACACTCCCCCTATCTGTCAGAAAACTTAACGCTCCGGTCTGTAAACCATTTACTATGAACTTTAAAGTTCCAGAACCAGACGTTTGACTGTCGGCAAAGTATGTCTCACTTTGCAGCTTCGTCTGGCCTTAACCTGCCTTTTTAGATGGTCAATGACAAATAAGAGTTGTCTCCAATGAAGATAAGTGAAAATCTTTCAAAAGCTATAGTAAAACGCTTTTTTCTTAGAAATGCACACTTTGCATTTGTGTTAGTGTCATATGGTTTTGAGGGATTTTTTTGTTGTTGCCATTTTCAAGAAAAGTTGAAAGTTTTGGTCACTCTTTATTTTAGGGTCCAATTCTCACCATTAACTAACCATTAACTATGACTTTTGCCTCAATTAACTCCTTATTTGCTGCTTATTAATAGTTTATAAGGTAGTTGTTAAGTTTAGGATTATGGATGTCATGCATTATATGTACTTTATAAACACTAATAAACAGCCAATGTTAATAATAGACATGCTAATAAGCAACTAGCTATAAGTGTGAATTGGACTCTATACTAAAGTGTTACCAAAGTTTTTTACTAGGTAGATGTCATGTGGTGTAACCGTGAAATAAAAAAGAATGCATTTTCTTTACACATGAATACAAGTGAGTACATACCTTAATTTTTTTCAACAACAACAACAAAAAAAGGTTTGTGATATTTTTTTCATGGTATTTTTTATTTATCTTTTGTTTATTTATTTATTACAAATATCATGAATTATTCATTCAGTAATATTAACATTTTGGTTAGTTGCTCCCCTTGAAATTTCTGAAGATATTTATTTACCTTGACACATAGTCATTCTTTTTCCTGTTTGTTTCTGCATATAGATTGAATCACATGACTTTGTTGGTTGTACCACATGACTGTTTGCTTTATTGTTGTTTTTTTATAAAAGTGATGATAAAACGTGCAAAACTGCTCAAACTACATTTTTCTTCATTATTATTTTTCTTAATTAAGATATCAGGAGAGTAGTAGCAACCTGAAAACTGTTGATGTTATGCCCCCAGAAAGATTTAATTTCTTGTATTTTAGTTTATTGGCTAATACAAAAAATACATAGCTATTGAAAATGGCTACTGGCTAATGTAATAGCTAATGGAAAATATAGCTACATTAGAACTACTACAATTAATAATTGTATGCCATTATGCTTCTTTTAGGGCAGGACAAAAGCTCTTCTGTGTTACAATATGCGTATAAGTTATTTAAATCGTTATAATCACATCTGTGCAAATGTGGCCTACGAGAAAACATCATACCTAAAAATATAATCAGTGAAGATTGTAATATCGAGGTCAGGGAAACTCTCACAGGAAGACGCCAAACACTTCTGAAGAGATAAATATGTGCACTTGTCCACAGAGACCCATAAGACGGATTTAGAGCCATTAGACGGGAGAAATACACCACTTATCTACGAGTAATGTGTTGATACACACCACTTACCTGCAGGAATATAGGGCTCAGATGAGTTTTTCCAGCTGTTTAGATGCATCAGAAGAGGAAATTAGGTCAAATATGTTTTGTTAAGTGTTAAAATGATCACAATCCTATGTGTCTTTTTTATATAGGCTATATAAGAAGCTATATAATTATGGATATGTGAGTCTTCAATGAGTGTTAAACGGATTGTATCCAGTCAACAAAACCACTTCAGGGTGGAGCCATGGGATACGGTTTGTCAGCACATCTATAGATCGACCGTTCCTGCGAGGTTGTGGAAGATTGTTTAACTTGCCTTCGAAGTGTTGGGTGTATTTAACATTATTTAACATTATCATTAATCTTGCAGGTGGTGCGATATTTGTTCTTGGGGCACTTAGCAAGCCCAAAGCAACACAAGCAAGAACATTTATCATTGCAAACACCCTAACGTATTATCGGCATGTTTTCCTACTTCAGAAAATCTAGCAATTGTGTGGAAAACATTCACATGAAAAGATATGAGCATTGCGAGAAGCGTGAGGTACACAGAATATCTAATTGCATAAACGTTTTTAAGAGATTGTGTTAGACGTTCTGGCCTAAAACTTGGCAAGTTGGGTGGATTTCAATCTTGGCTTGTTTAATGTGTTGCTACAGGGAGACTTTGACCTTTCTGTGTGTAAACAAGCTTTTTCAACTGTCCATTTTTCATAACCCTCTCATTCTCAACACACATTTGGACAAATCACCACACAAGACTTTCACTTTTCTTGAACCAGCATGTGCAAATCCACTCACACATTGCTACTACTTCTGTCTGGGGGAAACTAAATGTCCACTAATATAGTGTTTAAGCTATTCTTGAGTTATTAATGGTAAAATTAAGTACAGTAAATTCATGCCAATATACGGTTTCTGCACTGCAAGATTAAATGCACACTTTATAAATACCATTGTATTGCAATTTCAAGAGAGGCGTGAAGCATTTGTTTCATTGCTGGTTGTAATATTAAAGAGGCCACTAGATGGGTATTGAGATCCTAATCTTAATGTAATTTAGAGAAATATTACACCTTCTGCACATAAACATTAAATATAATTAAAAAAAATGTCATGTAATGTTCTTACTTGCATCATTTTAGTTCTTTTTTTTCTCTGTAAACTTTCAAGTCAGTATCAAGCGTGTGAAAGTGTCAAGTGTATGTCGTTAATCAATCCAGTGTTTTATGTGTTTTCAACCTTAGTTTGAAGAATGGGAATCATCTGTGGGAAAAAGAATGTGTTTGGTTTGAATATAGAAATCCACCAGTTTACTTTTAAAACCTGATAAAATAATAAATAACATATCCACTAACTAAATCGACGACGAGACACGGAAGGAACAGTGTAGACAATTTTGTCAAGAAACCAACGAAAAATCCTTCCCAATGAAAATACACACGAATCACATTCAGAACACGCTCTCAGCGACATCTAGTGGTCACTGAGAGAACAGCGTGCGTTTAGAACGCCATAAAAAAGCGGTACGTTCCTAATTCATTTCAATGCTGAGTAAATGAAGATATTTACTGACAGTGGTGACCTAAGTGAGCACATCCACAGTTCTAGGACCATAACTACTGCAGTATAGACTGTATGAAGGTATTCGCACATGTCCCAGGTGTCTCTGTGTCATCTCAGCGCTCCTCATCCTCTGGATATGTTGTATATTAAAATATTATATTATTTGTTTTGTTATATTACTTCTGGTGTGGCATATTAAGTCAATCGGTGCAAGCTTTTCATTATAAGTAAATAACATCGTCACATGCATCCATCCAACGCTAGATGGCGCACGTGTCCACCAATCTTTCGCTCTCATCAATTGCTGTAAATGTCACATCGTGAAGTTAATATGGATCCCTCCGCGGTGAATTATTCTCGAAACCATTAAAACTGTTCAGCTACTTCATGAAGACGGGACATATCTCATTATTCCACCCTCTTCATTTAGATCTTCTAATATGACTGCATATTTGTGTTCATTTTGTCATTTGATATCGTATTGTACATAAAGCAATGCTTTTTATGTTGTTTATTTGTATTTTGTCAGTGTTATGGAAACAGTGTTATTGTATTACATTCAAAAATGTATATGTATGTGTGTTTTCATAAAATATTTTTAATTATTTCTGTTTAATATAGCCGTTTAATATTTATTTTATTATACAATAATGTTCTTTTTTAAGTATTTATTTATTGATTACATTTTATTAAATGAAAAGTGTTAACATTTATATGTAATATTTTCCTGAAACAATTTAGGGCAAAAAAAAAAAAAAAGAAAAGAAAGAAAAGAAAGGAATATTTGCCCAGTGATATCAGCCTGTTTGTGTGTGATTTGGCGTAGCCCCGCCCTCAGGCCACTGCGCACGTCACAGAACGGTCCTGATCACGTAGTACACGTGCAGCACGCTGATTATGAATTCAAATAGAGAGGATTGTCGTAGATATCCTCTGTTCACTCTTCTGACAATTTATTTATGAATAAAGCGTGTAGTATGTATTTATGAAAGTCGCTTTGGATAAAAGCGTCTGCTAAATGACTAAATGTAAATGCAATGCAAATATAATATACACCTGCTTTACTTTTATTGTCTCGCCTTGGGATCTGTAGGTCAATGACCTGGTGTTTTTTGGACCCTATTAATGTTTTAACAGCATTTCAATTTATGAATTGATTTTTTTGTGAAAAGTAGTACGCCTACAATCTTCATTCATTGAAACCTCCAAGTGTTCGTGATTGAGCGCATGTCTGCAGTGGCAGCAGGCGCTGTGGTGTCGGATTTTCCTTCGGCAATTTCCGTTCGTGTTAACCACGCCCCTATTTCCCTTCGGGAGATTCCGCTGACCTTAATCCCGCCCCTAACAGTGCTCAGCGTTGTTTAGGGACATTAGGAAGATGGCGGCTGCCCCGCTCTACTGTGTCTGCCGGCAGCCCTATGATTTTAACCTGTTTATGATCGAATGTGACATTTGTAAAGACTGGTTCCACGGCAGGTAAGTAAATTATGGCCTCCTTAACAGATGTGGATCGGTTGATATGTACAGGCCACCTTGCCACGGGGGTATTTTGGCTCTAAATCAAGGCTGTCGTGAAAGTGCTGGTGACGCTCGATGGGGGTATTTAAATATGACGGTACGAGATCACGCTCGACTTGAATATGATTTAAGCGTTATTGATCGATTTCTGCCAAATGTTTCTGTGATAACTGTGTACAGGGAACTTTTAAGACAACCTGTCTCTCACAGTCCATTGGGTTTTTCTGCTTTCCTTTAGAAGTGAGCTGCCAAAATCCACATGGCTCATCTGTATGTGTGTTATGAAACTGACGTTAGACGTTTAAATCATCTGTCTGCTTGAGCTTGACGTGCTGAACTTAGAGAAAAATGATGTTTCTAATTTAAATTATGAGTTTTATGATTTATATGGTCATTAGTCCAAAGTTTTAATCTTTGTTTTGAGACTTGCCTCAACTGAGTGAGTTTCTTTACAAATATTGATCAAGGTAGTATAGTTTATTGAACTACAATTTTACATGTATATAGGTTCATATGTAAAAAAAAAAAAAAGTTGTTTTTTGACAGGTATGCATATGCTGTGTATGTATTTATGATAATCATGTCTGATTGTGCCAAAACAAATTATACAGTGTGTGTGTGTCAAGACAAGTTATGCAATATGAGCATTTTTAGTCCTTGGCAGAACAAGTATTTTTCTGATAAGCAGATACACAAACAAAACCATATCCACCTCGACATGCGAACATTTTTGACATATTGCCAAAGGTAGGTGCCTTTAAGCTTCAAGACCGAATCTTCTCTGTAAATGAGCCAAGGCTGAGCTTCCCTTCCTGTCTTGCGAAGTTGCCGGCAGTACAACAATGAGCGGTTCTGCGGGTGTTGAGAATTAAGTCTTGCATAACTTTGCGGAGCTGCCAGATTCCCCAAACCCTGTGAGAGTACGAGACGAAGACTGGCGCCTTTGCAGGCCAGAAGAAGAAGTGAAGGGAACGAGTGTGATTCCGCAGCGTCAGTGACGCACAAAACTGTTACCACATGCTCTGTGTGTCACTTCTCTCCGGATCGAAAAGACACAATCTTCCCCAAATCAGAGATGTGAAACTTCTCGGGTAGAGTTCGGACACCGGCAAGTGTGGCAGAATGAGGATGTCTGTCTGAACGCACGTGAGGTGAATGTCTGAACCTGTGAATCAATTACTTTAAAAGAGACTGTGAATCTAACCCTGAGGGCATCATGAGATTCTACGCTTCGTTCTCTTTAGAAGACGTGTCATCTGGAGAGATTTTTTTTTTAACGAGACCATAGCTCTTTGAGGGTTACAGGTGAGTTTAGGTGGCCATAGATCTGCTGATTGATGGAGCTGCAAGGTCAATACACAATCTGGAAAGAGCTCAGGTTGAGACCATCTTTTGTCCTTTTTCAGACTGAAAGAAAACCAATTCTGGGGATCCGAGTGTCATCAAAGTTTCAATTGGAAACTTCAAGAATGCATTGGTTTATTTATAGGCTTGGCGTTTCACCAATGGTCCACCTGAGCTTTGTCTTAAAATTAAACTCGCCTTGAAGTTAAAATGAAAATTCTCCCGAACCTACGAACTATTATGAACCAACATAACTTGGAACTTCTGGTGAAATAACAGATTTTAGTGACGTCTGCCGGACTTCTCCAGTCATTTAGCCTGATTTACACTCTTCCCCTTTCTTACAATCAACTTACAAACACTTCTAGTAAGAGTATTGGATGCATACTAGTGGGTGGATTCCCAAGTAAGAAAGGCTTAGGGGTCACACGGGGTCAGCAGATGCGTGCGTGTATACCCCATCTAAGTCTTTACTTTCCCAAATACAGACTTGTTTGGCTCCGAATTGCTCATAGTTGGGAATCCTTCTGCATTACACAAAGAATGGCTTGACACTGGCCTAAACTTGACTCTTTCTTGCTGTTTGCGGATCATTCTTAAAAATGTATCTGCCACAACAATATGCCTAACTTGAAAGTGTGCACTCTTGACAAGCCTGAGCTGTGGAGAGAAAGAGGGCAAGTAAAGGCAATGTTAAAATTCTTTCCCTCCTCTGGTCCCTGGGTCTGCGAGGATGTTTCGGTGTTCCACTCATTATGTCTCATTAAATCCTAAATGTGCTTCTGAGTCTCCACAAAAGCCTAGTGTGAGTCGCTTCCAGACCGGAGACGCCCTGAAGATTAGTGTTGACTTACCAGGGCCTGGTTTGTTGACCCCTGCCTGCTCTGTTGTGGGTTAATCCAATAAAACTGTCAGGTTTATTTGTTAAGGAATTATACAGACAATAAGTTAGAATTGTTTTTTTATTTTGTATTTGATTTTCCACTATTGCCACTGTCCAAGGTAGTAATGTGAGTAAGAACTCTGTTGTTCTACTCAAGTCCGAATCGTACTCCAGTTTTTATGAGTACACACTGTATTTTGGGCTTTAAACCACGGTTACAACTTTGTTTATTTTGGCCACTAGAGAAAATGAATCCGAGGGTTCCTGACTAACACTTTCTCTGTGCTTTTGCTCTCTGGTTGGTAGTTAATCAGTTACTCAGGTGACAGAAAGGCTGACTAAACTCCAGGCATGTGGCACACTGACCTGCTTCACATGCTGTTATGAAACTAAGGCAGGGAGATAAATGGAGCACTTGGTATATAATAAAAGCATTATGGGGAGAATGCAATCAGATGAAGATTGTTTAATGAGCCAGGCATATAATGTGAGTGAAGCTGGGTGAATGGAAAAGTGGAGAAGTAAAGATCTAGGTGTAGCTGTTCTTCACCACAACTAGGCAAAACACACAAAAATACTTTTCAATGAGGGATTTTGGGCTTATACCAAAAACATTTTGTTCTTGTGCAAAGTTCAAAGGGCTTTTCGATGGCTTTTATTATGACATTGTTGCGCCGTTCACATGGACCATTCTCATAAATGCTATTATTCTAACATGACTTTGAAGCATTATGGGATTGTGTGTTCAGTAGCGCATAGTAGGAGCCTTTTTGGCTGTATGGAACAAGTACAGCTTTTATATTTCCCTTAAGCTGATTGAATTGTGTTGGTTTTTATGTTGTCCAAACTGCTGAGAACTTCAGTCCATTCATCAACTGAGTGACAGGATCCGAGCGCCCTGTTGTCTCTCTCATTGTCTGGTTCACGAAGGAGAGAAGCGGAGGAGAAGAGTGGGTGTAGAGTCATTCATCCCTAAACCTTTCCTCCCCCATCTGCTCGTGTGTCATCGCTTGTCTGGCTGTGATACCCAGGTGACTTTATCGCAGCATGAGCTGGAGTCGTGGCACTGGTTCAAGCCATCTCATTTGGAGACTTGGATTTTATTCCAAGTGAATCATAGGGATAATAGACAAACATCCGATGAATTCTTCAGGCTTTGAATTGTTAATCTAATGGTTTTAGACCACAGTTGTACGATTCCACACTGTAATCTCTCTCGAACTTTACTGACAATATCAACCTTGGTAAATGTCGCCATCTGTCATAATGTCTGACAGATGGTCTTTTCTAATGACGGTCTATACACACCTGCGAGTATCAAACAATATGGTAAAAACATTCATTGGGAGGACTGTTGCCAACTGAATAGTGTTGATGGTATTGGCCTAAATATAAAGAAGATTAAGCCAAGTAACAGTTAGCACCAGCTAGACCTCGTCTGGTATGACAGCAGCTTTCTGCTTCCTGGTTTTACTGGTTTTTCTGGCTGTTTCCTGCAATAATGAGGAGATCAAAGCTGAGACAGCAGCACATTCAGTTCTCTGCCTGTGTTCAAAGGCTGTCTCTTTGAGGAGAATCACCTTTCTGCTCAAGTCCCCTGCTGATTTTAACAGCCCCATATAGCACAGTATCCACTCTTGATGTAAATTCTATTGTAATGGCGAGAAAGGAAGAGAGAGCCAAAGCGTTTACTGCAGCAATATTAGAAATCAAGGAAGACTCCATTTGGGGAACTGGAAGAGTTAAACTGCTCTTGTGATACATGGTTGCGGCAATATCCTGCAATCTACAGAACATGCGTCTATGTCCGGCTTCTTCATTACCAGCAAAGACCTTCGTACATCTTTAGAAAACACATTTTTTATATATATATATATATATATATATATATATATATATATATATATATATATATATATATATATATATATATATATAAAATCCAAGAGCTTTTTGACCTTCCATAGGAACTACCACGGGGTTGATTGACAGCCCTGCATTGGTATAGTTTCCACCCTCAGCGGTTGTACGTGATCCTCCATTATCTCCGCGTTGGAGCAGCTGTAACGTCAACAATGTCTCGCAAGCAATCCCAATGCTCTGTGTTTGATATAAGACTGAAAATAAGAGTCTTCATGTTCTCCCGACATCTGAGCTGCTTAAGAAGCTGTGGATAACTTACATTTTGCAAGGTAATGCACCTCAAAATCGACCTATTTGTTAGTACGGTGTGAGCTCTGTAACACTACGCGGTTTCGCTTCCCATATATACGGCTAAACACCGGTTCTCTCGCTCTGTTATGTTGCTTCTGCCGGCTGTTTATTCGCAGAGACGTATACGCGATGCCCTCTTCTGGAAACATGGTAGGAATATGCAGCTCATTTGCATTTAAAGCGATACACTCCAAAATCTCTCTCTCTTTTTTTTAGACACACCCCAAAAATAACATTTTCCAGCTGTTATAATAAATTATCTGTTGGATATTTTGGGCTGAAACTTCAAAAATACATTCTGTGGACACCCAAAAGCAATATTTAATGTAAAAAGGGGCATAATAGGTGCTCTTTTGTTACCTCAGTAGTTCATCTGTTATTTATTCATCTGTTAAGTAGAGCAAATATCACAGTAAGCGTCAGTAAACGTGTCTGTGTGAGTGTCAGCACTTTTCTGTGTTTTCCTGTGTGGCCCCAGTTGTTTGAGTAAATCTCTTGTCGCTGGACTGTCAAAACTCCGCTAGCTGATGTCACATGGTTGGCAGCGTGACTCTGGAATGTGTGTTTGTGTGGGTGGCTGAGCGTTATGTTTGTGGTTGCAGTTTGGCTTGTTTGGCGAGGTGCTTTGGCCTGCGGTTTGAGTGACATGGATGATGGTGGAAATCCCACAATTGTGATGCAACGCCCTGTTGATTGTATCATCACCCACCCACACAATGTTTGACGTACACAGTTGTAAACGATGTACAATTCTGTAGTGTTTTCTAAAACGATCAGATAGTAACACCATTGTCCCATGCAACATTCAGCTGTCTCTACATCATTGACATTTACTCAGAATAAAACCTCACTAGACCATTCATCGGGGTGACCCACTTTAGTATATAATAGAGTAATGTGGTGGTATCTGGTCATGCATTGATTTTGTTTATACTATGTTCATATGATGATATGTGTGGTTCTTTCTTCACATCTACTTCATTCAACTTTTGGATTGTACTATTGTGAATTTTATGTTTGTTTACCCTTGGGGTGTGCGATATACAGACATGATTAACCAGTGGAAACATATAATTTGCATGTTTTTATGCATTGCATTTAAAAAAAAATGATTCTAAGCTGTTTAAATGCACGGCAGCAAAAGGGAACTTATTTCGCTACATGCGCATGCATGTCAAGACGGTGCTCACAGAGCATTAGTACAAAGTATGTATCAGGTATTTTGCCACTTTATAGACCTCGAGTGGTTAAATGCCTGTCTTTGCATGTATCTTTGTAAACAAAGTGTGTAGGTCTTAAGTGAAAGCAAACAGCTGAGAAAGAAAACATGTATAATAATTTATTGGATCTGGCAGTATAATATTTCTGCTGTCTGTCATTCATGTTTAAGCAAACAACAAAAGCTCTTGACTAAATCACTTTTGTAACTGTAATAGGAAAAAATATACAGGCCATTTAAAGGGGTCATTGAATGCGACATGCACTTTTACAAGGTGTTTGAACTTAAATGCGTGTTGGCAGTGTGTGTACACAACCACCCTATAAGGATAAAGATCCACCTAGTGTTTATATATATATATATATATATATATATATATATATATATATATATATATATATATATATGAATGATTCTTGTCTTTGAGACGTCACACAGTCCAGGCCCTCCCACGATTGATGATTGACAGTAGCGTTTACCTTAGACCCGCCCTGAGTGAGCTGTCATCAGTCCTCCATTGTTTTGACTCTGGAGTTGATGTACACAATCTAATCGAAATAGCCTTTATCACTGCTGAGAACACAAAGGAATATTGTGTGCCTTAATTAGTCTGTTTAAGAAGCCACATCATCTCACATAAGTATTTATTTTAAACTCTCGACTGACATTATGTGATTTAAAAAAAAATTTTTTTTTATGTTTTTAAATGTGGTATTTTAATGTGCTGTCAAATGGAGCAGCATTTACTATACAGATAAAGATACGCAAACAGCTGTCATTATCACAAACAATTTAACATAGATTGTCAAAGAACTACGGCTCTGTGTAGTAAATGCTGCTTCACCTGAAAAGAGGTGATGGAGATTTACTGCTAATCACAGAACCGGCTCTGCTGTCAAAATGTGCATGGCGATTGCAATTAATTGCGTTCGATTAATCGTGCAGCCCTACAATGCATCCTCCGATCTACTTAAATGTGTTTCATGTTCATGCGAATCATTCGTGATCAGCCACATCTACAGAAGTGAGTATAAAGGCTCCGATATACTTCAAACTAAATCGAAGAATGAACTGATATGACGTCATTTCGAACAAATTCAAGCCTAAACAATGTTAGTTTTGAGTTTGTTTTGGAAATTCAAAACAGCTGATCAAAGCAAACATTCATTTTTTTTTTTTTTCTCTTCTCTCTGGTTCGTTTCTCATTCAACGGAGGTCAGGCAAGAGAGAACAGTATCTCTCTTAGACCATATCTAAAGCAATAACTATTGTGATCATTTTATATATATATATATATATATATATATATATATATACACACACACACAGGGTACGATTTGCCGGGGTGGATGCTTTATTTATTTTATTTTTTTTACAAAAAAAGCGACAAATCTAGTGGTTTTTTTTTGTTTGGTTTTTTTTTTTTTGGGCAATCATTATTTAGTCTCTGAGACTCTCTGGTGCTGCCGCACGAGTGTGAGGTCTCTCTTTCCCAACGCGAGCCTCTCTCTCTGCTTCTGCGGTGTTTAGCGAGCGCAGAGAGGAGCCGCACTTTCAGTAAAAAAAAAAAAAAACGATATTCTGTTGCTTCTAACTCTATTTTACAAGCAAGTATAACCGACATCAGTCACAGCACAACCACTGACTTTATCGTATGTGTATTTAATTTCATTAGTGCAGATTAATGTTTGAGAGCTGGTTATGTCGTGGACCGCGTTTCATTTTTTATAATATTCATTCCGTTGTCTGACAACAGAAACATTAAAATATAGTAATAAAAACAGTTTTATTGAGAATTTAATGAAATTTCTAAATTAAATTGCAGTATGTGAGCATAGGGAGGCAATACAATACGACGAACTTGCGTCATAAATATGCTAATTAGCGCATGACGTCATCTAGTTTATGTTTCCATGGTTTATATGAATTAAAATGTTTCAAAACACACACACACACACACACACACACATATATATATATATACACACACACATATATACCGTATTTTCACACTTTTTTTCATAGTTTGGCTGGTCCTGCGACTAATAGTAAGGTGCGACTTATTTATCAAAATTAATTTGACATTAACCGAGAGAAATGAACTAAAAGAAATGAACCAAGAGAAAACATTACCGTCTCCAGTCGCCAGAGGGCGCTCTATACTGCACAGTGCTCCTGTATTCTACACTGAGCAGCATAGAGCGCCCTCTCGCGGCTGGAGACAGTAATGTTTTCTCTTGGTTCTTGGGTCTAAATAAATGCGACTTATAGTCCAGTGCGACTTATGTTTTTTCCTCATCATGATGTATTTTTGGACTGATGCGACTTATACTCAGGTGCGACTTATAGTCCGAAAAATCTATATATATATATATATATATATATATATATATATATATATATATATATATATATATATATATATATATAGTGAAATACTGATATTGTGATCTCAGAATTTGGTCATATCACCCAACCCTAACTTGACACTATATATATTTTTGTTTTATTGTTGTATTAGTGTATGAATTGATGTTTAGTGATATGTTCTGATCCAAAGAAAAGTAAATTATGTGGCTAAAAGGATGTTGGCTAACCTCAAATTGACATTTTTAAGAATTAGATTAGTCTGTGTTCTTTGCTAGTAGGTACTGCAGAATTGTATTAGGGTACTTATTCTCTGTTTTTGTGTGTGTGTGTTTTAGTTGTGTTCAGGTAGTGGAGCACCATGCTGCTGATATCGATGTTTATCACTGTCCCAACTGTGAGCCCATCCATGGACCCTACATGAGTAAGTGTGTGCATCTACAAGCGTTTCTAAATAGCTTTTGTTGTGTTCCAGGATCAGTCATTTGAATGTTTCCTTCTCTTCCGCAGTGAAAAAGCGCAACAACTGGCACAGGCATGACTACACTGAGCCAAATGATGGCACACGTCCCGTTCAGGCAGGAACTGCTGTGTTTGTACAGCAACTCCAGGCCAGGAGCTTTGCCAGGTACATGCACCTCTGGATAAACACCTGATTAGACCTTGAACTTTCCTACTTTGACTTCTAATGTGTTTTTAGGATATAATCACAGTCCCTTAGTTACATCTAGTTATGGCTTTGGAATTTGCACCTACCTGATAAGACTTAAACTTACAATGATTTCTGTGCGTCTTGGCGGTTTCAAAGTGGCCATGAGATTCTGGTGCCAATGCAGGGGAGCCAGGTGACCCAGCGCTACCTGGAGAGGGAGGGCTTCCATTACCCCATAGTGGTCCATGACCTGGATGGACTGGGGCTTAAACTGCCCCCTCCCTCGTTCTCTGCCAGCGATGTGGAGCATTACGTGGGTAAGAGTGTGCACACTGCTTTTACTGTCTGTCAGATAACAGATTGAGAGAGTGTCTGACAAGTGGAGCACTAGAGCAAAAGAGAGACAATTAGATCAATAACACATTTGGACTCCTACCCCATGTGTGTTTATGTGTATTACTTATATATGCATGCATGCACACACACACGTATACACACCTGGTATTATATGCGCAAGTATATATTTCAAATAAATGCTGTTCTTTTACTGTTCTATTGAGCTTTCTATTTGTCAAAGATGTTAATTTAATAAGTAAATCTATGCATTTGCACATAATAAAATGCTTATTATATTATATTGACTACTTAGTTTTTTCCATCATGATTTAAATCTGTGATTTTCATAGCCTGAGTGAAGCTTAAAATAAAATCCATCCGTATAAAGGAAAATAAATTTAAGGCATGGTAAAGTTTCTGAGGTGTAGATGAAGATACACCCTTTTACTCAAACACATTGGACTGGAAAGCATTAGATTACCGAGTGGCATTGTGATTGTGTTTATCCGTCCGTGCTGGTAGTGAATTGGTTTAGACCCAACTCCTGACTGTACAGCTGTGGAGGTTATCTTCTCTCTCCTCTACATTAGGTCTTAAACATTTCATCTCCAGTTACAACGGTGTTGTACAGCACAGTCAGTCTGAGCTCAGATTCCCAACAGAGCTGTTTCATCTCAACGCTTATGTTACATGGCTCCCTCTTTCACACACCGCTGATCTTTAAGATGGAAGTGTTTTAATAGTAACAGGTGTTGAGGGAAAGAGGGGTGGGTGTGTGTGTGTGTGAGAGAGAGAGAAAGAAAGAGAGAGACTGAAAGCGAGGGGGGAGCGGGCCACTCATCAGATCATGTTACCCAGCCAGTTGGGCACAGACAAAAGACCCCTAACCTTTTCTGTCTGTCGTTTCCTCCATTTATTTTCCCCCTACACCTGCTTTTCTTTTCTTAGAAAAGATAAAAACACTATAAGTAACACTCATCCTTCCATATATGGCCAAATTTAGAGAAGCATATTTATGTGTGTGTGTGTGTGTGTGGTCAGACTTTCAGACTTTAACCAGTTGTGTGCCACATTACTTATCAGAACAATTTTAAACAGAAGTCAAAGGTATGTTTACCTTAAATTTCTGTCACTATCATGTCGTTCCAAATCTGGAATATTCTGTGGAGCATAAAAGAAGGTTTTGGGGAGTGTTTTAGGAAGCTGCTCTTTTATATTGAACGAAAGTTAATGGGGACTGGAACTGTCTTAAATTTCAGTCTGTTGACTGTTGTTAGATTTGACTTTTTTTTGTCATTTTTTTTAAAGCTCATTTTCTGTAATTGAAATGTAATAATAAAGCTAAAATAAACTAAAATATTGGATGAAAAACTGAACTTCAGTGAAAATTAGAAATGCTGCCTTGGAATTAAATTTGAAATACTAAAACTTTAAATAAAAAGTTAAAGCTAATAGAAATTATAAACTAATTAAAATGACAAAAGCACATAAAATTACTAAAACATACTGAATTTGAAATATTAAAATCTAAGCCACTTCAAATTATTTATATATATATATATATATATATATATATATATATATATATATATATATATATAAAATATACTTTAATAGTATAATAATAGTATTTATATAGTTTAATAGTATTTAATATTATAAAATAGTATTATAAAATACTAAAAACACTGATCCGTTCACTTATAATAATAAAATAATGTTAGATAAATAAATGATGACTCTTTTTGAGGTGGACTTTAAATGCCTTGCCTTTTAAAATGTTGTCTACAGAATTTTAATTTAATATCACTGGAAATAAATGATGACAATAACATTTTTAGATTAGATTCAAAAACAGTGCAGAGTTTTGCAGTTATGTCCGGTTCCCAAATTTGGCCTTGAGTCTTTCTCATTTGTGTTTGTGGGACTGTTCGTCCAGCTGTTCCCTGTCATCAGACTCTGGCCAGCTGTGTGTGTGTGTGTGTGTGTTGAGGGATTGCAGTCACTTCACCGGCAGCTGTCCAGCGCTGTTTCCGGTCCTCAGCTGTCATTCATGATTTGCGGCCCTGCAGCTGTGTCTCTCCAAAGCCTCGTTACAGACCTTGTGTTTATGAAACCGACATAACAGAGAATTATAGATGAGAAGATCCGTCCTGTAAACACACACCCAATTTAAAAATATCCCACTTTCTTTTTCCAGGTGCAAATAAAGTCATTGACGTGATTGATGTGGCAAGGCAGGCAGACAGCAAGCTCAAGCTGGGAGAGTTTGTGAAATATTACTACCAGCCAGAACGACCAAAAGTGTTGAATCTCATCAGCCTGGAGTTCTCCGATACAAGGTTTGTCTGTGTGGGAAACCTTTTATTACTGGTTAATACTGCAGAGTGATCGGACTTAATTTGATTTGTGTGTTTCTGATCCGTTTTAGGATGGGCGATTTGGTGGAGGTTCCTGAAATTGTGCAGAAGATGTCCTGGGTGGAGAACTACTGGCCCGAGGACTCGTTCTTCCCCAAACCATTTGTGCAGAAGTATTGCCTCATAGGGATGAAAAACAGTTACACGGACTTCCACATCGATTTTGGAGGAACTTCAGTGTGGTATCACGTTCTCTGGGTAAGATCCGAGGCCTGTTTGATGACGTGAATCTGTTTTATGAAGTGTACTTTTGTATATCGCCATCCAGTCATGTGGTGTTACTGTTATGTCAGTGATAAGCGCTGATAAGGCTGCTTTTGTTCGTGTTTTTTTTTTTTTTTGCAGGGAGAAAAGATTTTCTACTTGATCAAGCCGACTAAGGCTAACCTTGCACTATATGAGTCCTGGAGCTCATCACCCAATCAGAGCGAAGTATTCTTCGGGGATAAAGTCGACAAGTGTTACAAATGTGTGGTGAAGCAGGGCACTACCATCTTCCTCCCCCCTGGTGAGGACACCGAATCGGCCGAACTTCTTTATCGTCTTTAGAGTCCATTTTAAAGATCATCCCCAGTTTTTTAATTATTTCTGAAAGGTTCGAATTAAAATATAAAATAAATATTCATAAAAAAATGTGTCATGTCAAAAAGGCCAGGGTTCTACAGCTGTCTTTATCAAAGAAACAACCATCTTTAAAATAATGAAGGTCTTAAAGAAAACCTCAGCTGGTTGCCATTATCTTATAATATTATCATAAATCATGTGGTGCAACCAACATCTAGAAACAAGATTATATCATAAAGTCTCTCATGACTGTGTGTCAAGGTCAGTAAGTCTCTTAAAATATCTAAACATTTTTGTCAAGAAAAGCAGAGTTCAGGTTGTAAAATGTCATGTGGTGTGACTTCCCAAAAAGCAATGATATTTATAATAATTCATGATATTTGTTATGTCATTAAACATTAAAACATACATTTATAAACCTTTTTTGAAATGGATTATTAAGATTTGGTTACTCGCATGCTCGAGGCGTAAGGGGAAAAAATGGTATTACTTTTTATTTGATGGTTACGCCACATGACATTTTTAGTGTCAATAAATTCTGTAAATATATCTCAAGACCATTTGAAATCAACAGGAATACAAGGAGTACATTGCCTCGAGAAGTAGTTTTTTTTGTTTTGTTTCTCTTATTTGTCATTGACCTCAATAACAGCCCACCTTGTGTGTCCGTGATTGATCCCACGACACAAAATAGGAAGTGTGCTTTCGTGGAAACACACGTACACTGTACGGCAAGGTGAACATAATCTCAGGCCGTTTCCTAGAGCTCCTGCCAGGAAAATGTGGATCGGTGTCCAACACCGTTGACCCTTGTTATAGTGTTGGGCAACGTTCCTCACGGAGCAACGTGGAAAACATAATAAAAACACTCAGAAGGGGCTGTGATGCAGTTATCATGCGTCTCACCGAATGGAAGGAATGTAGAAGGAAAAGTATACGGGTGTTATTTTAATCACCCGTCAGAAGCGGCATGCATTTAAAGTGCTGTAAATGGTCTTTTTAGCGCTGCAGAGGTAGTAGACGCAGGGATTCATTATCACAGCGTGTGTGTTTGTGGTGTGTGAAAGTGAGCGTCTGGGTTCCCCCCTCGAGCAGAACGTCACACATGACGAAGCAGAAATCCCCCTGTTGTGTAGCATCATGTCTGCACGCGGTGGCCAATACACATGCAGTCAGACGGAGAGATAACGCTGATGTTTCAGTCAGTGTGGGTGTGCGGTGACTCTGTGTTTGGCTTTTCGCTGATGTGTATTTGTATGTCTTTGTATACACTCTGGTTTCTGCTGTGAAGTGTGTGTGTGTGTGTGTGTGTACACTGTGTTTTGCTGATGTCTGTGAATGTCAAGGCTGAACAGTGTTGGAAAGGTTACTTTGGAAATGTTACAGATTACAAGTTAACTTATTTAAATTATAGTGTAAGTGTAGTGTAACTATTATTAAACTTACATTTTTGATCACTTTTCTAAATTCCTAATTAATCAACTTGTACACAGGTTGTAGTCTAAAGCTTTCAGCCGCAGTGTGGATTGATGTAATTGATAGACATGGTGTTGTGCAACTTCATACAAGAGAACCAGTCAAAAGCATCAGAGTAGCAGCGCTTTACTAAACGGCCTTAAAATAGCAGGTGGCAAAGTGCTCATTAAAAACAGGCAAAGCCACAAATGAATATTATTCAACAAATTCTAACTTTTTACAGAAAATATTAAGATGCAACCCCCTTTGAAATCATTAGTGTTTTCATAACTAATTTAATTACACAACGGAATACAGTTATGTTTATTTAGGATTTAAATTTGTGATTAACTTATGATTAGTCTCTGAAGCATCAGTTATTTGTTCCCTATGAGTGATATTTGTATTGTATTGTAAGTAATGTTGTGTTTTTTATTATTTGATTTTTTTTTTTTTATATATTTAACCCATTCTGGATAAAATAAAACAAATTAATTACAATTTTAAATAAAAATATTACATTTAAAATAGTGCTTTCAAACGATTAATTGCAATTAATCGCATCCAAAATAAACGTTTTTGTTTACAGAATATATGTTTACAGAATATGTGTGTTTTATATATATATATGTATACATACATATAAAACACACATACAGCATATATTTTGAAAATATTTACTTGTGTACATTCACAAATTATATCATATACATATAGTTAGTATATAAACAAACGTGTTTTTCTTAAATATATGCGTGTGTGTATGTATATTTTATATATATATATATATATATATATATATATATATATATATATATATATATTTCAAAAAGTTTTATTTAGATTTTTATTAAATAAGATTTGAAAGGTTTGTATTAAATCTTTTAATATTTTAGTTGTATATTTTTTTACTTCTATATTTAAGTGAAAATGTGAAAATGAACTAGGTCTGCTCAACAAAGGCCTGGATGTTGATCTCTGTTGCCCTCTACAGGTTGGATCCATGCGGTGCTCACTTCTCAGGACTCCATGGCCTTTGGTGGGAACTTCTTGCATAACTTAAACATAGGCATGCAGCTCAGGTAAAACCCCGAATTAATTTTTCAATATATATCCTTTTGCTTGATCTTCTCTAGATTGTTGCTGTCACTATAGTTAAATTCAGATTTCTAAACGTATTCCTGCTGTAATTGAACTACCTCCCCATCCACATTTCAGGTGTTATGAGATGGAACGCAGACTGAAGACTCCAGATCTCTTTAAGTTCCCGTACTTTGAGGCCATCTGCTGGTATGTGGCCAAAAACCTTCTGGAGACCCTTAAAGGTGAGTGAGATGGGACTACTCATGCAGTTCTTTAGTCCAGGGCAGGATTTTCAGTAATTCAGTGGTCCGTTGTAAATTATTCCTTGCATACATGTAGTTGTAGATAAAGCATCGTGATCAAAGGAAGATTCCGAGTGAAACATGTTTGTGTTTCAGAGCTGCGGGAGGATAAATGTCAACCTCAGGGTTATCTAGTGGACGGAGTGAAAGCTTTAATCTCATCACTGAAGACATGGCTGAGGCGGGAGGTGAGAGGATATCCGCTTTTACCATTACATTGTGTTTATGGGAAGACTCCTGTGGCTGTTGTACATGCTCATTTTCATGGTGTTTCCTCTGCAGTTGACTCAACCCAACAGTGAGGTTCCAGACCATATCAGGCCAAGCCGGCTCATTAAAGCTCTGACCCAGGAGATCCGCTTCCTGGAGGTAAGACCAGCCGGAAAAAGTGGAGCAGTTTTGAAGAGACTGAGTAACGCTCAGGTTTTAAGGCATATGTTGCTTTTTATTTCTATATTGACTTTGCAATTTCATAGGAACAGTTCATATGCCACTATTGTCCATGCTTAAAAAAAATTATTTAATTTTATTAGAATTATATTACATTTTACATAGATTAGATTGGTCATTCTTAAAGGGACAGTTCACCCAAAATTGAAAATTCTGTCATTAATTACTCACCCTCATGTCGTTTCACACTCATAAGATATTCGTTTATATATTCGGATCTTATATTAAGATAATTTTGAGGAAATCCGAGAGCTTTCTGACCCATCGACCGCAATGCACCTGACACATTCAAGGACCAGACATGTAATAAAGACATCATTAAAATAATCCATGTGACATCGTGGATAAGACTGACAGAAGAAAAGAAGTTGTTAAATAAAGCCGGTATTGTTGTTATCTGTATGCACAAAAAATATTTCTTGTGGCTTTATAAAATTACAGTTGAGCCACTGATGTCACATGGACTATTTTAATGATGTCTTTACTACCTTTCTGGGCCATGAACTTGTCTGTTGTGTTGCTGTCTATGGGAGGGTCAGAAAACTCTCAGATTTCATCAAAAATATCTTAATTTGTGTTTCGAAGATGAACGAAGGTCTTAAGGGTTTTGTAATGAGGGTGAATAATTAATGACAGAATTTAAATTTTGGGGTGAACTATCCCTTTAATGTTTTTATAAAATTGTATGCAAATGTTATTTTAGTATAAAGTAAATGTATTATATAATTATTAAATAAGTTATTTGAAATGTTTTTTCTTTAGTTGGCAAATTATATTAGAATTAATTTATTTTAAATAAAACGTCAAATATATTTAATCTTAATCCTTAAAAAACTCTTTTTTTTCCTTACTTTGTTTGCCCATTAATTTCATGGCTGATCAAGTTACATTGATTTGCTGTGTTTTCTTCAACAGGGTGAATCAAATAAAGCTGGAAAATCTCAGGGAAGTGCTGAGTGCTCTTCATCACGCTCATCACTGGAGAAGGGATATCAGGCACATCGGGCCGCTCGGTGGATACGAGACCACCGTCATCGACACCACCTTCATCATCATCATCATCACAGCCGCAAGCTGCCCTCTAACTTGGATGTCCTGGAGCTTCACACGCTGGAGGTTTTAAAGAGACTGGAGGTCGGGCCTCCTGAGGTGGTGAGTGGTTTTATTTTTTTAATGCACTGTAGCATTAAGCTCAAATGTCATTAGCCTTTATCATTCCTTATCATATGACTGTAATGCAATGCTATCAACCAGTTGCAGAGGACATTTTCACCTTGGTATAGGATATGTTCACCGCTTTAGCTGCATGCAATTATTACTCGTTTCCAGTAAAAACACCTCTCTTCTCTTGTAACAGGACCCAGCCTTCAGCTCCAAAGTGAACGGCAAGTTCAAGAAAGTGTCTGCAGTAGCTGTTGAGGGCGCTCATGACAACGCCCTGCGCCTGGTGCTGTGTAATGGCAAAATTATGCGGTGAGGGTCCTTAATTGAGAAATCATTGAATTGTTGCATGTCATTGTTTTCTTGTACATGTAAATGTTTAACGTGTAGACATCTATATTATGGAACTTTTTATATACAGTGTGGAATTCAGTAGTATTAATAGTATAATTTCACTGGTATTGGTATATTGACTACTAAAACTTTGGTACCTCATAATTCTCGATGTGATATAGTTTGATTAATACTACTTTCTATAGACTAGATCTATCTGTCTGTCTATTATATTATTTATAAATAATGATTCTTGAGCAATAAATCAGAATATTAGAAGGATTTTTAAAGGATCATGTGACACTGAAGGCATGATGCAGAAACTAAATAAACTACATTTTTAAATGCACATTAAATTAGAAAAATTATTTTAAGTTGTATTACAACATTACAGTTTTTATATACTTTGATTCTTGGTGAGCATAATAGACTTCTTTTAAAAAGTTAATAATAGTAATGATGATGGAAATAATAATCATCATCGTCATAATCTTACCAACCCCAAACATTTGTTTATTGTAATATAGTAATGAAATGAATAAATGAATGTTATATTTTGAAGGCTTTTTCTCTTCTGAACATCAGTTGTTCTTCCTCACAGGGAGAGGTTTCCTGTCAGTAATGTGGCAGCCAAAGTCACTGCAGTGGAAATGTTGCAGTACCATCAACACGGGATCAAACTGGAAAGGATGTCGACGTGCCAACAAGAAAAAGGGACAAAAGAAAAGCGAGAGGATGAATTAAGACTACACTGCACTATCAAGAAACCAGTCAATCACAGTGAGCAGCTAACAGAATACTGAAGCCAGACACAAGCATCATATTACCAGTGATTGATTATAATGTAACAGGAAATGTGTTTGACTCTCATTTCTCAGGCCTAGCTGTGCAGACAGAGCTCAGGACAGAGTCGCCACATATCACGTCTTCAGACAGTGATTCGGAGTCCGAAGCTGAAGATTCGGCTGAGGTACTGATGATGTCCTTCCCAGGAGCGAACCACCTCCTTTCACTTGATCTTAATGCTCTCTATCCCACTTTCTTGAAACAGAAACGCTCCGAGTCGGAGAGCTCTGAGGAAGAGGATGGAGGAAGCACGAGAGACTCAGGGAGTTTTGTGGAGCATCTGAGCGGCCTGCAGCGCGGCCACCATAATCAAGCGCTTAAACGGTACGGCCGTCCTGAGAAACTTAGCACAGTTACGTCCTTCTTCTCTTTTTGTTTGGGCTAAAATTGAAAACTTGTTTCCCACAGAGAACGTCCTACCTCACCGAGCACGGATGATGCCATTCAGGGCATGCTGTCGATGGCGGGGCTGCTGTGTCAGCGGGCGTCAGCAGGGGGCGATATGTTACAGCAGCAGCAGCACTGGTGGTCCAGTCAGGGGAACAGTAACAGCAGCAGCAGCAGCAGCAGCAGTGACGCCTGGGACAGCAGTGAACCCTGCTCCGCAGCCCGCAGCCCCGAGGGAGAGGACGGGAGTCTCGGAGAAGAGGATTCATATAGAGAGAGCTCACTTTCTCCTCCCCTCCACCCCTCCAAAAGACACGCCCCCAACCCCACACCCATCAGCAACCAGGCCACTAAAGGTGAGCAGAACAACCCTCATTACCATTTCTTAGAAAGAAAAACAGTCAATCATAGAAACAATAATAGTATTTGTGTTGTTGTTTCTTACAAACCTTTTATTTGCCAAACTTCATTTTTAAAGGATTTTTAATATTATTTATGTGACATTTACCAATAAAACAGTTTTGGGAGTTCACACAATCATTCCAAAAATGTGGATTTGGGGGATTTTCACGGGCGATTCAAAGTTTACGTCAATTTGATGCTTTGCTAGCAATATATATTCTCAACATATGCAAATTTCTGACTCTGAGAAACAATGGCTTTATCAGTATTGTTTGCAACACGCTTGTATTGACTCTGTTTTTGTGGTTTTATTGCAGGAAAGCGTCCTAAGAAAGGACAGGCGACGGCTAAACAGAGGTTTGGGAAGATGTTAAAAATGAACCACCATAAAGGCTTATTCCTGTAGCATGACGGAGGAGAGAATCAACACCGCTGCTTTTCTTTATACGCTGGGATTATTATCACACACAGTTCTCTTACTCACTGTGCACGTTTAGGTGACAGGGTATGTTTAACAGCTCACTTTTATTTCACCAATCACACATAATACGACACATTATCCATCAGCACAGGGAAACCGCTTTACTTCAACATTAACAGTTTCAAGAGGAAGCACAGAAACGGATAGTCGGAGGTCCTCTCCCCCACCCTACCTCTTATCACATCTGTAGCATGAGTGTCCAGGCCCTCTACAGCCCTGACACTGGTCTTCGGATTCCCCTCAAGTCATTCTCAATCTGCCTATTTCTCTCTCCTTTGATCGTCTCAGGCTGATGTATGAGCTTTTGAAATGGTGCTGGACGTTTAGAAGTCCTTCTCCAGTTCCCCTCTGCCCCTTTAAGCAATAATTGTACAGCATTGAGTGTTGAATTGACGATTTAGTGGGCCGCACTTTTAGGATGCGCAGGAAGTCCTCTCAAAGTGGAAAGTATTGTACAACCATCAAAAGAAATCCAAAAAAGTGGCAAAGATATAACATGATTCGACTGTTTATACTACATTAATTCTCCGGTGGACTTAAATAGGCGATTTAAAGGAATATTCTGAGGTTCTTTTTGTATACTGTTCAAGTTCTGCTGAGGAAAATACATTGGAGTTGTACCTTGTTTTGTAAAAACAAAACGTTTAATTTAGAAAGCATTTTTTACTTATCTTCCGAAAGCTAGTGAAATGTTGCGTTTACACTGGAAAAGAAATGGATGAAAATGCGTTGCCACACGTTACTTTGCCTTTGTCTAGTGGCCACAGAGAGGTACTGCATCCTGAAGCGCCGCGTCTGAAATACTGTTTGTGATGTAGTTTGCGAGGACAAAATATGCTCATGATCTTTCGCTCATTCTGCATAATTTATGTTCTATTTTGTTAGCTTTGACTTTTTTGGTTGACTGGGTAACTTATTTATTAATTTCAAAGATATAAGGATTTATATTGCATTGAGTTTCCTGTTTTTTTTTTTTTCCTTTTGCATTGAATAGTTTTGTAAATAGGAGTCTAATTTTGAATGTTGCCGATTCCGGAGGAATGAGCTTTTGTTTAGCTTCATGGATTTTGTCGTTAACACATTTAATGCTACTTAAAAGAAATCTGAATGACTTTTCCTGTTCAGTTTACCTCTGAAACGTTTTAGTTTGTTTGAATCATGTCGCTTTATGTTGACTTTCTGACCTGTTGAAGCGGGACAAAAGAATTTCATCGGGAACAACAAAGTGGTGCTCGCGTGTGAATTTCTTAGAGAGGCTATGAAACGTTTTCTCAGGGAACATCGTACAGGTGACATCTTTGAATTCATCACCAGCACTGGCATACAGTCTCGTTTTATACTCATTTCCACAAGTTTGCCAACAAATGTATATATATTCCCAATACTTTTACTTTATTCTTGTTTTTGTTTTATTTTGTCTGGTGGATGTAAATCCCAGATTCAGAACAAAATTGTGTCCCGCTGTGAAGTGTATATTGTCACGGGAGGAGCACAAGACAGACACAGTGGGCGTGGCGTCAGGCCTCGGAGAGGCTTTTATTAACAGAAATCATAAAACAAAGGGAATAAAAGTGGCCAAAGGGGGAAAGTGTCCAAAATAACAGGGAATCTGGTGTCCTCGTTGTGCTGCGGGGTTCGTGTGGGTCGGGCAGTGTTCATGGAGGAAGGGTCCAGGTAAGGGGCGGAGTCCGGCGGCCGCACGCGCTCCCCTCCTTGGTCCGGGGCGCGAGGGGCGGCGGCTTCCTCTAGCGGCCGCATCTCTCTCGTCGGCCGCGGCGCTGGTAGGGGATGGACGGCCCGGCATCCTGGCCCGTCGGCCGTGTAAACGGGTGCGGTTCTCCTCCGGATCGCGGGTCCGGCTGCTCACGTCTCTTGTGGCGCGGGAGTCCCTCAACGCACCCTTCCTGGACCCACGAGGACACCAGTGTGCATGCACGGGGAAGAGACCGGTCTCCCGAGGAGAGGCGCGTTGGGCTTTTAAACAGCGGCGGGGATGAGGCTCCATTCACATCAGGTGTGCCCCATCACACGCCGCCAGCCCTGACTCGTCCAGCGCCCCTCCTCTCACACACCCACTCCAGTCGGGAGCCTGGTGAAGGGCGGCGATTTAGGACGGGGTGCCGGTGACAATCAGGGAGGAGGCAGCTGACTCGTCACATTCCCCCTCCCAAGCGACATCCCCGTCCCCAGAGCGCCACCCACACGGGAGTGCTACCATCCTCAACCAGACTCCAAACGGTCGGAGTGGGCGGGGATTCCTCTCCGGGCGGTCCTCCCTCTCGCAGCGCACCAGAACAGGGACAGAGAAACCGGGTTTTAGTGACAGCCTCAACCAACCAAAGGGTAAAATGACAATGGAAAAGTCACTTACCCCTTGTGTGGCTGGGAGGCTGTCCCCAGTTTTCCTCCGTCCCAGTCTGGGTTCTCACGAACGTTTGCAAGCGAGAGGGAGTGACGTCACCAGACGTTTCCCAACTGCGCTGTCTAGGCTCCGCCTGCCCGCATTCTCCACCAGTGTCACGGGAGGAGCACAAGACAGACACAGTGGGCGTGGCGTCAGGCCTCGGAGAGGCTTTTATTAACAGAAATCATAAAACAAAGGGAATAAAAGTGGCCAAAGGGGGAAAGTGTCCAAAATAACAGGGAATCTGGTGTCCTCGTTGTGCTGCGGGGTTCGTGTGGGTCGGGCAGTGTTCATGGAGGAAGGGTCCAGGTAAGGGGCGGAGTCCGGCGGCCGCACGCGCTCCCCTCCTTGGTCCGGGGCGCGAGGGGCGGCGGCTTCCTCTAGCGGCCGCATCTCTCTCGTCGGCCGCGGCGCTGGTAGGGGATGGACGGCCCGGCATCCTGGCCCGTCGGCCGTGTAAACGGGTGCGGTTCTCCTCCGGATCGCGGGTCCGGCTGCTCACGTCTCTTGTGGCGCGGGAGTCCCTCAACGCACCCTTCCTGGACCCACGAGGACACCAGTGTGCATGCACGGGGAAGAGACCGGTCTCCCGAGGAGAGGCGCGTTGGGCTTTTAAACAGCGGCGGGGATGAGGCTCCATTCACATCAGGTGTGCCCCATCACACGCCGCCAGCCCTGACTCGTCCAGCGCCCCTCCTCTCACACACCCACTCCAGTCGGGAGCCTGGTGAAGGGCGGCGATTTAGGACGGGGTGCCGGTGACAATCAGGGAGGAGGCAGCTGACTCGTCACATTATATTACAGAAATATTCTTGAGTTTGTTGGACTTTGTGCATGGAGCGGCACCAACAGATTATGATCAGCTATCCTCGACTGTTGTGGAAGAGGTCTGTTGGTTTAAAAAGCAAATGCACTATTTTGGATAAATAGGCTCAGGCTTTGTTACCGTTTTGAGTTTTGGTCTTGCGCATGTGTTTTATGAAAAAAAAAAAAAGTTTCTCTGTTTTTGTTCACTAACCTTTGATATAGACAAGCACCCTTACATCTTTCTCCTTCATATTTGATCAGTGGAGCTGGTTTTCAGACAGGTTTCCTTTGCTCTGACGCATTCATTGTACAGTATTTATTAATCTCTAGCATTCATTTCCCTTTTCATCTGTGGTATAGACTCAATGTCGCTGTGTTTTAAGATGCTGTGTTCTGTTTCCCAGAGTTCTCGATGAAAGTTTTGGATGTGATGGAATTTCTCCAATGCAATTTATTTAATTTTGTAGATCACACTGTCCCCTCGACTCCCCCCTTTACCAAATGTTAAGTGATAAAACACTGTTCTGACAAACTGAAGCGTGTGTGGCTTTTATTTATACTTTGTAATGCAACTTTTACAATTAGACTTGATAATAAGTCCATATACATAACAGGAACTTTCAGTTTCCTCCACAGAAAATGTGCAGGTTTTGCGATCTGGTGCACATCTGCAAATGCAAAGCAGAGAAGAGAAATATCAGTCATGCATGCTGCGGCAACACCAGGTAACTGCACTGGTGAAATAAGTGATTTCTCCTGTATCTATATGAGTTAGTGGGTTAGTTTGCAAAAAAAATGTATATTCTATCATTAATTACTCACCCTCATGTCGTTTCAAACCTGTAAGACCTTCGTTCATCTTCAGAACACGAAGATATTTTTGATGAAATCCAAGAGCTCTCTGACCCTCCATAGACATCAAGGGAACTGAAGGACATCATTAAAATAGTCCATGTGATGTGAAGGATCTGGGACTTCATCAAAAATATCTTAATTTGTGTTCTGAAGATGAACCGTGGTCTTACAGGTTTGGAACAACATAAGGGTGAGTAATTAATGGCAGACTATTCATTTTTTGGGTGAACTATCCCTTTAAATGCGTACGCAGATTGGGTCGTTGAGGGCGACTCTACTCTTCATCATCAGGTGGGATTCCCAGCTCCTCATCGGTCCAAGCTGAAGTGTCCGGCCATGGAAAATGACCCTAAAGAGACATTTAACTAAGTGTCTGGTGGTCTGTTTATTATAAATGTTTAAAAACATCTGTTATGATGTGGTTTCCCCTCACCAGTACGGCGTCTGGGTCGTGCCAGATGTGCCACAGGATCCAGAACCACATGGCACCGCTGAGCAGCTCTGCCTGAAACTTCTGGTTCTTGGTGAGCTGAGGAGGCTGTCTGTATTGGGGCTCAATATGAGGGCCTCCTCCTGCCCTAAAACATGACAGTCAGGAAGATTACCAGTAAGTACGTGAAAGTTAATGTCTAGCAGTGCTAATGAAAACCCAATAGTGTTACATGCTGAGCAAATATATATGGACATTTGTAAATATATGAAAACCTTTTTTTTTTTGGAACAAGGTCTGTTTAAGATTGTATATGCAAGAAACAACTAAACTACACCAACATATTGCACCCTTTACCCATTAGACATAAAGTATAATTTACATTCTACAAAGAAAAGATTGTATTCCATACTTGTATTTTTCAGAAAGGTTGCCAGATTGCATAGACTTTCTGGGAAGACCCTTGAAGACAGTTTCTTACCTTTTTCCCCCAGTTTAAGACACTGATCACTTTAATTCAATGGAGGAAATAAGAGGGAAAGGAGTCTTTCAATTTAAGTAATACAATATTAACCTTCTGGCAAGTAGTGTACAGAAGGCTAACTTTTTACAGTTAAAGCGACTTAAGTGTTGTACTTTAACACTAAACATAGCAATAAAAGTAGAAGGGACTATGGGCAACCCCAATTTCCAGAAGTTATAGAAACTCTGGCATAAACAGAACATATGTTAATGCGTACATCGGTCACAAATTATTACATTTGTTTAACGTGTACATAAAATATTTGTGCATGTCTTGGTCTTGCAAAGCTCAAACATTTATCTGCATTGAACAAACAAGTAAAAAAATAAACACGCAAGTAAATGCATTCTTTTATAACATAACATGCAGGATATATGTTGTGTTTTATTATTAGACCAAGCAATTAAATAGTTTACCAATTACCGTGCGTTTTCCTCTTGGTACGACCATGTGTTTTGATCAATAAGGTTGCCAACCATATTTTTGGACCTTGTATTTTGGAGTCCCATGCAAACAACATTGTATGTATAAATGCGAAAATTCAGTGTCAAGGTATTTCAGTTTGATGCATCACTGTACCTAATAAGACCAGGGTACCAACTTCTATTTAAATCTAACCTCCATGTACTCTACATAATATTTATTCGATATACTCTAAGAACAAAACTACTTAACGTTAGCCTGTTAGCTTCCTGCTGATAAACACTCACTTTCTGACGGTCATCTGCTGAGGTCCGCGTCTGAAAAGTTGCAGGCCTGTTCGCAGGACACCCGCTGTCCTCCTGAGAGAAGACATGCTTATATTTGTGCCACTATTCTGTTTTCACAATTAGTTTTTGATCGGAGGAGCCGCGGTGAACACAAAGCTAAATGTCACCTTTACAGCGGCCGTCTCTCTGGCCTGCTAATAACGAGCGATTTGATTGGTCGCTTAGAATAAGATGAGTGACTGCTATTCGCTGTCTGTTCGACAGAGGGCGCCAAATACCCGCCGAGTAAATACTGCAACAACATCAGTTAGGGATTGTTAATAATACCGAATCAATTTAATGTAAATTACGCGCTTAATTTGGTCATTTATGTCTTTATTGAGTTTATAAATGTGTAAAAATGTATTTTAATTATAGTTATTGTTTCTTTCCCTTTGTTAAAATCCACTGTGGGGCAAGTTAGTCAAGAAACGAGATTCTGCTTGTGACTTACTGTGCTTATGCATTACACGAAGAAACGATTAGAAAAATGTACTAATGTAGGCTATGAAGACAGGATACAGGAGACCAGTGATCATTATATGAGAAACAGTATTTTATTTGCTCAAAGAGCAATAAATGTCAAAATTTTCTTCATGTTATCTCGATTACTCAGTCTTTATGACTCCAAGAATTATCATGCAAGAAAATCGAGGTATCGAGTATGAATATACTAGTGAGTGTGGTGCTCATACTGTTACACTAACATACAATGTTAGTAGCGAAATTGCTTGGGAATTAAATTTTAAAAACCGACATTTCGATCTTAAAGGAATAGTTCAAAACACCTATAGCTCGCCATTAATCATCACCATCTTCATCCTCCTCCTCCTCTCAGAGCAGCTCGTGGAGTGACAACATGGCGGCTCTGAAATACATCAATCACGAACACGAACAGATAGTGCCGCTTAAAGCCACCACGGCACCTAACGTCCGTTTTAACGAGTGCAACTAACTGACCACTTCAGGCATTATGGCCTCGCGCAACGAAGGTGATTTCTGATCGCCGCCGAAACAGGAAATGTGCTTCTTCTGTTTCCGCTCGGATGCGGCGGTTACTGTGACGTCATACACGACTTCTTCAGAACAGCTCTCATAACAGAAACTTGACCATTAAAAAAAATACCAAAACACACATGGAAATATATAAATGAAATTGTTTCAAAATACTTTATTGCATAACAGGTTTATTAATACGCATATGTAACTGATAATGATTGTATCACATTATTTGACATTACAAATCACACGAAAGTTTAAAACATTACTCTTCATAAGATAATCCTGTAATATGCTTTTGTATATATGTGCCACATATGCCTTTGTGGTGTCTTGATTTAGATTAAATCTGTTTTTATACAGTCTATGGATTAAACTCGTATTTTGTCACATCATGCTGTTATGGCACGCGTAAATACGTCATGACGCAGAAGAAAAATAACAACTGAATCGTATATAATCGGTCCTTCTGAGCGAACGTCCAAAACACTGCTTTCGTATTCCCATGTTTGAGGCTACAAAAGCTCATTGAGATTTTTAGTCGCCGGCGTGCATTTTAAAACACACGGCTGGTGATGCAACGTTACTCCTCTTACGGAGCTTAATCCGGTTTCCGGCGATGGTATTTTCTGGAAAGCCCGTGACCCCGCCCTGCGTGCGCTTTGTGCCGCGCGGAGCACTGACGCCATCTTCTTGCGATATTTGTGACGCGACACGAGCTACTTTTATATGTAAAGCAACTCCATCAAAGGGCTCTTCTAAAACGTCGTGTTTCAGAGATCCGTTGAGATTCAAGTAAATGAAAAGGTTAATGAGAGTGCGTTAATGACGCCCTACTGTCTTCCACAAACACAAAAAAATACTCTCGTGTACTCTCGGCTCTCCGGTTGCGCCGCTCTCCCCTCGCAGCTCAGAGCCCGCCCAGAAGTGGAATTCAGATGATGTCATCTGTAGCCAATCAGCGCCGAGGAAACAGGACAATATGGGTTTTATTGGTCATGGGCAATGTCGCTCATTCTATTCAGGGAGGGGGCGAACGGAGAAAATCGCCATTTTGAAAGCGTAACAAAATGAACTCTATTGACACTGAAATAATACCCTAGCTCCAGAACTGGTTGAAATGTTGCCCGTCTTTATGTCCATCTATAATCTCAAACGTTCCTTGAGTTAAAACCTGAAGATGATTTGACTGGCGTAGTAAGCAATCCTGTGCGATACAACAGCTCGATTTAATTATCTCTTTGATTTCGTTTTCCTTTCAATTGTACAAATTCGACGATCGGCGCGTCACATCGCAGTTTTCTGTTTTATCTTGCTGTGTTTAATCTCCACTCTGCGCTGCATAGCTCTTCAACTGCTAGTGGTGGGTTTTATAGCACAGACTGCGCATGCGCAGGAGGATGCGGTTTCGCTCAAGTTCAGTGGGGGGAGGGGGCGGGTGTTGTATGAACACGTCTGCTGAAGAGCAACATTTGGAGACCATGCAACAATATAATAGCAATGTATATGATTTGTATATACACATATAAAGTGTGTATATATGCATTGTATCACCATGAACTTGAGAGACTGGCTTTCAAAAGATCTCACAAAATGGTGAAAAAAGGAAATTACAACAAAAATAGCCAAGAAAAAGAGTAGATTTCTACGTTAATATTATCTTTTTATTACACTCTGCAGATGTTTTTGTTTATACTTATGGTCATGCAACTCCAGTTATCAAATATATATAAATCTGCACTTGTATAAAGGGTTACATAACAGATTTGCTATCATTTACAGTTTTGGGCCTCACAAAGACTTGTGTTGGCTGCCTTCTGCTTTGTTTTCACTCAGTTATCGTTTCTTATTATTTCATGTTTTGACATACATTTGGATACTTATAATGGGGTAAGGGATAAAAAAAGGAAACATTCACAGGCTAAAAATAAGACATCAACCTTTAAAAAAAATGTTTTACCAAGTACACATGCAGATACAAAAAAAAACAAGATTTCCTTAATCATTCCAAAACACCCAGATATTGAAGCAAAACACAAGGTCTTGGCATAATTATTATTATTTTTACCAAACTTTTATTCGTAATGGTAGACACAAACTATATTGTAACACTTTTATTATTCCTTGCTCTTAGGTTTAGGAATTCAGACCAACTTTGGGATCATTTGATAATAATGTACAGGTGCTGGTCATAGAATTAGAATATCATCAAAAAGTTTATTTATTTCACTAATTCCATTCAAAAAGAGAAATTTGTATATTATATTCATTCATTACACACAGACTGATATATTATATACAAACCCTACATCTATAGAAAGGTTTGTTTTTTATTCAGCTTTCAGATGATTTTTATTTTATTTATTTATTTTTGGTCGGGTTTTATGGTCCCGGGTCACATACTTTCAATGAGTCAAATGAACGATATAACGATCTTTTTATTTACACACATGTTGACTTAAATACTATTTTTTACAATGATAATGATTGCAACAAACTATTTCATTACAATATGTGACGTTACATTAAAGACACTACGGTTAAAAATCCTGTAATAAACAACGCCGTGTCCCCACAAGTCATGTCCCAACGAAGGAAGCTTTCCCATCAATGGAAAGCTTATTTATTTAGTTTTCAGATGCGTTATTCATCTAAATTTTAAGAACTGGACAGCCAGGTCCCATTTCTCCACAGCGAGCTGCATTCAGACTCCTGTGTTTGGACTGTAATATTATGACGCTCGCCGCGGATGAACTCTCCCTCCTCTGCCCCTGAGCTCGTGCACGGGAAACCCCTCGCATCAGAGGCGGAGCGCGCACTGACAGAGAGTCGGGGGCGAGCGGAGGGAGGCGGAGCCACGGCACTTCTGCCAGGGCCGCCATTTTTGCACAGGGAAAAGAGACAGGATTGAAGGGATCTAGTTTCTAACTGTCGGCATAGATATGGACAAAATTGTCGGGGTTTAACAGTCTCCAACAGTGCGTTTGGATTAGAGCACCACGAAGCGAAATACAAGTGCGAAACAGCGCGATTTGTAAAGCTCTGTTACACATCCGCAGTGGAGAGCGAAGTATTGTTTTGGTTGTGTGGTAACTGTTAGATCAGGCGGCGGGGTCTCAACCGAGTCCCCAGTGTCTCTATCCACAGTTATCACCGTGGACATCAACGGTAAGTACCTGGCGTGATCTCACAGCTATCTGTTTGTTTATTAGAGACGAGTGTTTGATGCTAGTGGCTAAGTGACTTGCTGAAGAGGGTCCCATCCTTGTGTAGATGCTGAAACTGTGAGCTTGGGTCATTAGTTTGTTAACAATCAGATGTAATTACAACGCTGCTGTGCATTTGTCACCCCCTTCTTTTGAGGTATAAATCCCACTGGCTTGATGTAAAGAGGACAGTCCGAGCAGTGTGTGTTATGACTTAATTTAGCAGCTAAAGTGGCTAGCTAGATCACACCCACCTTAAATGCCTCACAAAAGGAGAGATCTCAAATTGTAACGCTGTTTTATTGTGGGAGCGACCAAATAAGCTGCACACGAGACGAGAGCGGCGGAAGAAACCCGTCGTCGTTGTTGGAAAGCTGCTAGCTAACGTTACACCAGCAGTCACTGGAGAAATGCTAGCAGGTTAGCCAACCGAGCGAGAAAGAAACCGCTCGAGACTTCAGTAATCTCTTCACAGGCTGGGATGTGCAACAAAAACTGCTCAAGAGTGTGTTTCCATTTTGGCTGTGGGTTGTGGTCACGTCCAGCGATACGCTGCTTCCGCCACTCATCTACACAAGCTTGATGGAGATATGCACATGTTTACATCTATTTACACGTGTTTTGGTGTGCATTTTTAGACAACGAGAGGTGTGAGATGTTTAAAATGGCACGTTGTGCTCTGACAGAGCCTGCAACAACAGGGCTTTTGTTTACACTTCTCAACTCCGGCTAACTAGGTCCACTCTTAGCCCATCCATGCCTAGCCCACAAACACACGTTAAAGTCTATCGACTGACATTGATTCAGAGGAGGAAGAGCCTCTATACATACGAGCTGATTTTAGTCTTGTGTTTTTGAACTTGCTCTAATCGCTGCAGAGAATAGGACTGATTTAACACGGCTTCGCATGATATTGTGTAGATTTAGCGTAGAGGACCGAAAACGAGCGCTTGTTTAGTGTGTTTTGTGTGTTGATAATGAGTGCTGCAGGCGTGGGGGGAGGAGGGGTTCGGGGTTCATGTCAGATCTGCTTCAGCTTCTCCTCAAAGTGGACCAGAACCGCGCTGCTTTACCCTCGAGCTGCGCAGTTACGCAGTTTATAGTCAATAAACCGTCTTTCGACGCGTTTGTAGGCTTTGAACGATTTATGTTCGATATTAATTACTGGAAATTTAATATATGCCTCCGTGTAAGGTATTTAAACGACCCAGCGTGTCATGTCGATGCGCATTAGCATAGCAAGCTAAGCAAGTTAGCTTCACCGACTAGCTGTTTGTGAGGATGTTGTTGAATTAACTCAACGTTTAGTCGACCCGGCGCTGTTAGTTTATCTTAACAGATCATTCAGTGATTTTAAACCCCAAGAAGTCGACGTTAAATCGCACTTTCCCCCTCAAATGATCGTGTGCATCGTGAGGTGAGCTGAGCTGAGATTTGGCTAGTCGTCGTCAGTCTCAATCGCCAGCTACGCAGAAACGACGCAAACACTTTGTTCCAGCACAAAAACAGCGCATTTGACAAATAGATACTTAAGCTTATGTGAAAAGGCGGGTTTCTTGTTATCTTGGCCGCTTTCTGGCAAATGTCAGCGAGTCTTCGAGCGCAGTATTTCCTCTCAGGGACTTAGTGAAAATGGCGGATGAGTTGATGTTGTGGTAATGAAAGCCTCCACACCCCTCGATCAGCTCTCACACACTGCAGCGCCAACACACACACCAGGACAGCACAGGGCTGTGTTTCACCAAATATGAGTATAACCTGCGTCCATTGAACGCTTTAGCACATAAACCCAACCATATGAGTGTGTTACTGATAAACGTATACACCACAACTCAAATCTCATCTCATTCGTGAAGCAACCACCAGTAACGTTCTGTTGTTGCTGTCTTTACAGCGTTCAACAATATAGTAGAAGTAGTATTCATATTGTATTAGAAGGTAGTTGTTGTCTTTGCCAGGTAAAGTGTATTTAGGGTGTTTTCACATATTACCTTAGTTCATTTTAAAGGAACCAAACCCAGATCACTTAAGGGGAACCATCCAAAAGTGACCTCGGTCCTTTTGGTGTTCACTATATAGTGGACTCAAAAGCGAACCTTTTCTTGGTCCTCTTCAGCACTCAAGTGATCTCAGACCCTTTCTTGTTCACACCACGACTTCATAAGAACACAGACTGTGGCTTTCTGTGCAGCAGTGAAATGGAAATGTTTGAAGATGAAGTGGATGATAATAATAATTAATAATTATAAAAGATATTCTAGTACTAAACCACTTAGTTCAACCTCAATCATTACTGTTATGCTGGTCCATACAAAGCATACCAGGACCTCATTGCTTTCACAAATCACGAGGAAATCGAACCACAAACGGAACAAACTCAGACAAACATTCAAATAAACTGAGACCATTATTCCAATGTCTTCATTTAACAAAAAAAAAAAAAAAAAAACCGAGTGAAGACTGCAGTGATTTTTTTAAAATTATTTTTATGTTTGATTTGACTTCTGTAGTTTTTCTTACAGGAGGCTGTTAAATAGATCTACTTTACCTGTACTGTTTTTTTTTTCTTTCAGTTTTCTTTCTTATATTGTTCCTCCTATTGTTATTTGCGTCTTTGTTCTAGTATGTAATAAAGATGAAATAAAAATAACAAAATTAACTTCACTATGAAGTAAAATAACTCGTGTTGCGAAATATGCATTTCGTCAAACCACCCACCCTTAGGAAATTCTTTTGTGACTTAGTTTACCTTACTGGAAATTTGTGACTATGAAAGGGAGGTTTGTGTTGTACCAGAAACCTAGATTTGTGCCTTGCCTCACCTAACGATTTAACAGGAAATTAGTTGTTTCTCGAGCTCATGCACAACCATCTACTTCTTAAAACTACTCTGGAAAAAAAGAGTTTTGGTTTAACAGCCACTCTGAGCAGTACAACTTTATTTGAGGATGCCATAGAGTTTACTGCAGTATAGAAAAGAGCGAAACCCACACGGCTGTGTCATATTTCTCTCATGATTACTGCTCCCTCCCTCTGGTCAGCAGGGAGCTTACAGGTCCAGAAGAATGTGGTTATTCATCAGAGCAGTTTGATGGGGTAAACATGGGCCCTAATGCCTAATGAATAGACAATGATGCTGCAAAAATGTAATCTTGATCTTGCATGGGAAGCAGGCGAGTGACTGCTCATGCGTGAACTGATGGCACATCATCGGGGGCTTCGGTTATCCAGCGGGTCAAGCCATCACGCGGCATATGAATGCTGATGTTTGAGTTTTATCACTCTTAATGGGTCCGCTTTCTATCCCTCAGCCTGATGCAAATGTTGTTGTAGCTTTTGGGGGCAGGTGAAATGGCTTAAGCCCCTTTCACACTGCACGTCGGACCCGCAATATTCCCGTAACATTGCCTGGTTGCCTTCTGTGTGAAAGCAACCACGTCCCGGGATTGATTACCGAATTGAACCCGGGTCAGGGACCTAGTAACATTGCGGTAATCGATCCGGAACGAGCGCTGTGTGAACAAAAGCCAGATCTAATTCCGTATCGAAGTGATGACGCGCGTTATCGCGCGACTCTTTTACCGGCTGTTTTGAAGGAAGATCAACATTCGCGACGAAAACATATGTGCAAACTGTAATGAAGCAGATATCAGTTAGTTCCTCACTTTCCGCGCTGACGCGGAGATCGTTTGCTTGTCACGTGTCATTACGGGATCTTCAAGGGTTGTGTGTGAAAGCACGCACATATACCGGGTCATCACTGGCAGTGTGAAAGTGCCAAATCTAGCGACCAGGGAACAATTACAGGAACACTTTACCCCTGTATTTGCCGGAATGGCAGTGTGAAAGGGGCTTTATAGGGACAAGCTGTGAGATAACAGCTGTGACTCGATTGTTTCTCCTTTGACATTGACAAAGACCCCCTCCCCAAACCCCAAGCTCTCCTTTTACCTCTCATCCACTGGCCAAAGCAGATGCATGACTGTGGAAAGTTTGTGTTTTCATTAATAGGAATTTGATTGTGTTTAGAAAGGCTTTCCGTAATCTAAACCAAGGTGTTGCTCCGACAGCTTTCTGGAAATGCCAATTTCTGCATATTTCTTGTTGAAGCCAGTATGTGCTACATTTTTTTTCCCTTAGCCAAACTGTGAGACCGGCCTCTGTGGTGCAAACTTTGGCAGCCACTGGTGAGATGATGGTCCGAGAGACTTGCCAAACACATGCTTTGGACCTTTTTTTCTTCTTCTTCAGGACAGCACCATGGCTGACATTCAAGATGCCCATTAAGAACGGATTTGCCATCTATTGTTTAAATGCTGATTTGCTCCACAAATACAGTATTTTTTTTTTGTCTGCATGGAAAAGCTGGCGCCTGTGCTTGCCTGCAGATAACGAGAGGAGCAGACCGTGTACAGTGCAGGCTGTGGCTTTCTGACAGGCGTTTCCTGTAGATGGAGGTCCAATCGTTGGCATGTAGTGGTGTGACATCACAAAGAAGCCATGCAAAGAGGATGCAACATCAGCCTACGCACATCAACACACAGCTCACATCTCCGACAGCGACACTCGAGGGAAGTGATCCACGCGGAGAATGAAGCAAACCTGGTTTGTTTTTAAATAATAAACCTAGCACATTTGAACTACACTGTCGTCTCATCTGATGGAAACATGGTGGATGAACTTGAAGAGTTCAGAATGAGCACTCCCCGGTGTCTTGTTTTGCATAGCCTGTCTTTTTTTAAGACTGGGATGCATGGAAAGGTGTTGTGACAAGGTTGTGTGTGACAACTGATATAAGAAGTGAAGATTTTTATTGTACTAGGGCGTAATAAAGCTATTACTTTAGTAAATAATGTTGATCTGCAAGATTAAAACGTGCAATTCCGATCAGCATAAACCGCTCTCCAGCAGCTGCATTCACTGTCCTGTATTCTTCTTTGTCAGGTTGACATGTCACACTTGCATTCTAGCCTCCCTGCGCAAAGGTGATTTGACGCTGTGTGTGTGAGCCCAGGGGCAGTGTCTGTTTGTTGTCTTTGTTGGAGAAGTAAAGTACCCCCCCTCAGGAGAGATGGAGGTTTTAAAGAGAGAGAGAAAGTCAGGAGGCTCACAATCGCAGTCTCAGGTGACGCATCTTATCCTCGCATTGCGCACACCGGGGCACACACACACACACACTTGATAAAAACCTGACAAAACACACTCTAAAAAGCCTGTTTGCTCGACTCCTAAACGTAAAAGATGTTTTGATATTTGTGGAGCTGAGGTGTGGTTTGGCACATATGCAGGTAGCTGGTTCCACCGGGAGGCCTGTTGGTGCCGTGAGGTCACGTGAGAGATGTGAAGGGAGGAGCTATGGGCTCAGGTAACCTGTTTTTGTTTGCTGGCTGTAACCGAGCTCTCTCAGCGGGCCCTGCCTACATGACAGGTGTCCCATAGAGCAGACATCCCCTCATCCTACACATCTAAATGTGTGAATGTTATCGTGGGGTGTTTGTGATGTAATGGTGTGAGCCAGGCGTGAAATCGATCATGCAGCTGTGCCATCGTGAAGTCTGAGTGGTCCCGACTGTCCTTCTCGCCCATGGCATTATGGACTGATTTGACCCCTGCACGTCCATACGTATACGTTACACTATGATACTCCAAAACTGCTTCCAATATAAGGAAGGAAATTTGTCTTTGTTTGCCTTATGGTTTTAGTATTTTAACTGATTATTAGTGTGTAACTGATGTATGCTACTATGGAAGACAGAAAAAAAACCTTACCATATAAAAACGATATTATTGGTTTTGATAATGAACCAAAATTTGCATCTGCATCCTTAACTCAAGCTACAACTACTATCAAATGTGCATTTCTAAGAGAGAGTAAAAATCAAAAATTGAAAAGTGATACTATTTTTTTTTTTAATTTTCTGATTTGAAAACAAGATCATAATAAGATAGACTACATTTTTTTTATTAAGATTTATGTCGAGGAAAATTAACTGGTCTGGTTTCTACAGCTTTCTATATAGAGCAAACATCCGGCTTTAAACTTGAAATAAATAAAGATTTGACAGTTATCATGATAATTAATCGATTTCCGCTGATATGAGATAAATTGTGAAAGGTTTTGGGCCATATCGCCCAGCCTTAGCAATAATATTTCGTTTTTTCTTCAGAAAATATAAAATCCTGTTTTTCTTTAACTCTAAATAAAACACACTTTTCTAGATGGGGGATATGCATCGTTGATTTTGTTTGTCAACAGTCATCCTTATCTAATTTAAGAATGTCAAGTGCCTCCTTTCTGACCGTGGTGGAGGTGCACTGTGGTCAGTCACTTGGCAGTCTAGCGCAGGAGCCATTAACCTCATTAACGTATGTTCATATACATGCACAAGAAGTGTTCTTGCTTACTGGCCAAAGTCTAAAGTGCCCACCTTGAGGTCTCTATGAAATTATGTCCTCTGGACGTGGGACGTCTGTGAAATTTTCACCTGTTTTAAAATCATCCAATTATCTGTAGTAATGATATTTAGCATGGTTAGTTTGATGTAGTAAAAATCGCTAATAAAATCTTGTATTCATGTAGGCATCTCTCTATTCTATTCAGCGGCTAGAGCTGGCCGTGATTGTGCCCCGATTGTGGCGGATTTGTCTAACGAGGTGACACGACCTCGTACCTCATGCATCTTTATCAATGACAGTCAGGAAAAGCTGTCGGCGTGTGTTTTTGAGGCACGTGGTTGTGTGAAGCCTCTATGTAGCGTAGGCTGTGATGACTCAGTCTGCGAGAACGGTGTGTGAAGTCACATCGCCGGGGATGGCGTTTGGAAGCCTCCTCGATTTCCATCTCTCCCCGCTGGAAACCAGACCACGCGAACCAGGAAAAAACGACTGTGGGAGAGAGCGAGGGAGAAGCGGGGAGAAACATGTGTTGACACTCCTACGGGAGGCTGTGGGTTTCCCTCCCCGATGTAGCGAGGGAGGAGCTTCCCGTACCACATTGTGTCCGTACAGAGAGGAGGAAAAACAGTCGGATTCAGCTGGTGGCTTCTGCGCCAGAATTCCCAGCCTTAGATGGATCGTTCCACTGGAAAGACAGGACAGAGAAAAGAAATATTACACGATGTGTTGCATAACATTACGAGTGTTTTATATATTTTAGTTTCGAAGGCTGCTTATCTTTTCATAGGCTCTTTAAATGGCTTCTCTCTCCTCATGACCATTTAATTGGGCTCGTATTCAGCAGCCAACTCCCCGTCCACCCCTCCGAGTGTCAGGGGTTTATTTAGGAAGTGCAGAGGGGAGGGAAAGAAATCCGGGTAGGGCAGGGAAGCGCTTTTCTTTCTTTCTTCTCCCTCTCTCTCTGGCTGTGTTCCTCAGACGGTTCTACTAAAGGAAATGGGCGTGTCGGAGGGAGCCTGAATGCTCGGATTTAGCCAGGAATGCTCTACTGTACTGGATTTTTCCACAACCTCCCTTTATATTTGAGGAGGGGGATTTTTGCTGTGTGTGTGTGTACACGGAGAGGCAGTGCGCATGCGTGCATTCCTGAGCAGTGACGGCAGGATTGTCCTGCTGAGGCCAAGAAGAACAGAATTGTTGTGTGAAAGCCGGAAAGAGACCACTGTATGCTTTCTAAGGGAAATGGGTTTATTACACAACACAATGTTGTTATGCCTTCATGAAGAGGGCACGGTCACTTAAGCTTTATATTAAAGCTTAATTAACACAGATTTGTTTTGTTTCGCTAACATTACAGCCATAAATACTGGCCTTGTAATCTTACTTTTCTTCTGTAAGAAAAATTTATAATCATAGTAGTAGTAATAATAATTCTTCTTTTTTGACATTTGCAGTAAAGTTAGATCCCTTAATCATACCCCATACCTTAACTTAACTATTACCTTACCAACTATTAAAATTAGGAGTTTGTTTAGGAAAAACTCTCAAGGTGCTACCAAAAATTATTCCAAATGAGTCACTTTTTAGGTTGCAGTTCAGTCAGGATACTGCCTCCGAGGACAGCCGTCCATGTAAACAAACGACAGCAAGGCGTTTCATTAGATTTGGAACGGAGCTATTATTTCCTGTGCTTTTTCAGGAGCTGTGAAACTCCATTCATTTTTCACAGCAGTCGAAACATCCCCAATATATCAGACCCACTGCGCTTGTGAAAGCAACCTGACGTGGCCAAAAATGGGAGAATCGTAGTAGCCTACGGCTACAGAGTAAATCGCATGTCGTCAGATTCCTATTAATTAGCCCCCAAGCTGACAGCTGTCATCTCTGCAAGTCTTTGGACTGCTTTATAGCCTTTATAGATAGGGCACAAGCATATCTCGCACACATCACACAGTTTGCAAGTCTGTTCTTCATCATGCCGCATGTGCAGATTACAGTTTCATAGTAACTTATTTATATATAGTGAGCAGAAGACGTGCCACCCTCATAGGAAAGTGTAAATGTGTGTGTTTAAAGGGGCATGTTAAGGCTGGTGAAGGTGTGTGTTGTGTGCAGGCATGTAAGTTCATGTTTTGTTTATTTGCAGTGATGTGCATCATAATTCCTGGTATGCAAAGTCCAAAATGAACCAAATGTTGGTTAAAATTGGCTTTTGCGGGTAAATGGTTAAGTCATTTTAGATTATTTTAATTTAAATTATAAAAATTCTTAATACAATTTTTTTTTTCATTTTTAATACAATGCAATTTAACAAATTATGTAGACATAAATAATTTAGTAAAAAAGATACAATTCAGTGATTAAGTTTTGAAAGATGTTAAATAAGAAATGGTTAAATATCAAATATAATATATCAAATATATAATTAAATCATACAGTGTCTCTATAAATAGTGCACTGAATATAAATATGAAAAATCTAAAAATAAACATGCATACATACACATTAGGGCTGCACGATATTGGGGAAAAAAATGACATTGCGATATTTTTTTTTGCGATAGATATTGCGATATGAAATCGAATCAAATTTTTTCTTACAAAAATGGGGTGAGCACACTTACATTCTCATTTTAAATGATTTAAACATCGACACATCGTGTCAATTGATTAATATGCGAGAGGGAGAGAGAGCAAGACAACGCTGGTGTTGTTTAAAGATGGTGAGCGTGCGGCCGGGGCTCGCTCACTCTCTCTCTCTATTTTCTCTTACGTGCTCTCTCTCTCTCTCTCTCTCTCTCTCTCTCTCTCTCTCTCTCTCTCTCTCGTGCGCATACATGCATGAGGCCTTAAGGTTGATTTATACTTCTGCATCGGACCTTCTGCGTAGCCTTTACGCCATAGACTATTTGTAATTGTACATTTTTACTTTTGCGACTTCGTCCGCGTCGACATGAAATACACATACAAACCGCAGTCTGGAGTGCAAAAAAATATAAAAATTCTGGTTTAATGTACTAAGACAGTGATGCAGATGAGCCAGAATATTAACGCGACATGTCTAAATCTAAAGCGTTTTCCTCTCTTTAGAAAACTGTAATTCAGAAAGCGCTTATGGATGAAGTTAATATTTTGGGCTGATCTGTTTTTCTGCAACATATTTTGCTTAATTAGTAAGATGTGTGTATTGTCTCTGTGCATTAAGCGTGTTCTTTATATGGGAGGAAAATGCTGTAATAATGTGTAAATAAACACGTTTCATTTACTTTTTGAGCTTAAATGCATATGTGCACATAGTATTTGCTTTACAATTAACTATTAAACCAAAAACCTTTCAAAAACATGCAGCAATGTGATTATTTTGATTTAGTGTCAGTGGGTTTAATCCGTGACATTAACAGATTTATTACTCCTTCCCTTGGTGTTTTTCCACATTGCAATTGTTTTTGCATTAACAATTTGCAATTGTTATAATTGCATTGTCCAGTTTTCTCTCAGAACGATGATCTGACTTTCTATTTCTATCATTTTTTCACAAACACAACAAATAATCAAATACTGCCCTAAACTCAATGAGGGAAAGGCAGTGCTATCCTGCAAGTATGGTGGATAAACAAACCAGTTTCCCAGAACTCAATGCGCACGTTCTCATTTTTTTATATTCAATCTTTTATAACACTTATTGCCTTATTAATAATGCATCACTGTTAAAGGCCTTCTTTTATTTGTGAACAATTAAAATGAAAACAAAACATTGTGCTTTTGTAAAATAAAGAAAACGAATAGGATGTCGCTTTCTGTCTTTTGAATTTCCTTTCTGTGAACATAAGCATGTCACAAAAAGGTTAATTTTAACGGATAGAGATTATACTTATTATATAAAGGTTGGAAATCAATTTGCTTTTCAGTGAGTGAAATAAGTATTTGATTCCCTACCAACCAGCAAGTATTCTGGCACCGACAGATTGATTATGTGCCCCTGTGGAACACCGATTAGTCCTACCACTTTAAGAAGTTAAGCTTAATGTCAGCTCGTTAGGTGTATAAGACACCCATCACACCACTAATGTAGATATGTGTATATATATATTGTATATTAATAAATATAATTGATGGGCTGTTTTGTTGTTTTTTTTTTGTTTTGTTTTGTTTTTATTGAAGGCAAAGTCGCTAGCACAATGCTGGTATTCTTCCATCCTGTTTTCTGTTTTGTAGCTGAACAGCCTTGCCAAAATCCAGGATTCATCTGTAGACTGTATGTCCCAGCATCTGGCCCCTCCTCTAATCCCACTTATCACCACAACACACACACACTTTAATTCCTTTGTCGCCACACTGTTTGTTGTTCCAGGGGAAGTATGTCAGTGTGACATATTTAGCCCCTATGACCAGGATTAAAACGTTACTTGCAAGGGAAGCCCCCGATTGGCTATCGTGGCTGTCTTTAGCTGTCAGTCAATGCCAGTTCCCTCCTCTATCCACAGAGCTGCTTCTCTTCGTCTCCATTTACCCGACACATACAAAGCTTATTCATTAATCTTTCCATCCGTCATTTTTGATTTTGCCTCCTCCATTCACACACATATTAAATCCTCTCGCATCAATGCAGCAACCACGCGTCTCTGTGCACGCTCAAGATGAGTGCACATTTATTGATGAGAGCAGAAAATATAAAAGGCCGCCTCCATGTTGTATTCTCTCTCTCTCTCTCTCTCTCTCTCTCTCTCTCTCTCTCTCTCTCTCTCTCTCTCTCTCTCTCTCTCTCTCTCTCTCTCTCTCTCCCTTCTTCAATTCCAAGCATGTAGCTGCGCCCCCTTGAGTCAATGCGGAGTCACTTCACCCTGTTTGTTGTTCCTGAAAAGGTCGAGCGCTGTTATTGGACGCAGTTTTACCACACAATCTTCACTTCCCCTCCCATATCTTACAAAGGACATGTTCAAACACTGATGTTTTTTCTTTATCTTTTAGGGTTAGGGAAACTTTACCCAAACCAACGCGTTGAAGCACAAACCGATCTTTATTAGTTCATCTATAAAAAATGTTCATTAACAATTTATTTTATAGTGTATATAGTATTTCTGTTGATGTCTGCACAAATTATATTTGCCTTCAGGGCCAACCACGGCCTCATATTTGTTTTATGAATCATAGTTACTCTTTGAAAGGAGTCATATCCTGTTTACAATACTAGCTTTAATGACCCAGGTTTCGTAATATGTGCCCTGTCTGTGTGTGTCCCGTCACGTTTTTATAGCTCTGTTTGTGTTCTGTCTTGTGTCTGGTGTAAAGTTGATTGTCAAACACTAACAGTGATATCTCTCTCTTTCTTTCTTTGTCTTTTTGCAGGCCTTGTGGATGCACTTAGATGTGTGCAATGAGTGCTGTGGCTGACATGCCTCAGTGTTTTGGATTGCTGTGCTCTGGACTCAGTAGGACAAGAGACTCCCAGCACAGAACGTCATGAGCGTAGTCATCCCAGTAGGGGTGGACACGGCCAACACCTCGTACCTGGACATGGCTGCAGGCTCAGAGTGAGTTTCTCTGTTTCTGTCATTGGCCTTTCATATTGACTCATCACTACCTTTGGTTTGATTCTGTTCGTTTTCTGGTTGCATCAGCAGAGAGAAACGCATCTGTAGTCAGTAGATTTTTCCGCCAACCGCTTCCGCTTTCTGCTTCTTTCTCATCAGAAACACGCTCTGCTGCTGTTGCATCCACAGAAAAAGTGATTTTCAATAGAAAATAAGTTGTGTAGCTTTTCTGAACAGTAGAAGTGGATGAGGACTGGAGCTTTCAAGCTCAAAAATGTACTATAAAACACCATAAATGGGATCTGTATGACTTCTGGAAGCATTTATTGCTTTGTGTGAGGAATTGAAAATGTAAAGATTTATACGCTTTGAATGCATTTTATAAGGGGGAAAAATTACACGTGTTTATAGAGAGAGAGAGATTCATTTTTACATTTAATCATTTAGCGTATGCTTTTATCCAAAGCGACTTGCAAAAGAGGACAATAGAAACAAGCAAAAGCAATAATGTAAGTCTCAGTTAGCCTAAAGCAGTACACATAGCAGCATTTTCCATATAAAACCATTCAAAAGAAAAGAAAAAGAATAGAGTCTGCTAATGTGAGAGGCTCTTTTTTTCTGTCCCCATTAGAAAATGCTGAATTGCATTGCGAATAAATCTTTTTCTTTACAGTTCTGTATTTGTAGCATCACCAAAGCACGTCTTGCACAGTCCTATTCATACAATTTCTCCTACATCTTATTAGTTTGAGCGCAGGAAGCTCAGCTGTTAAACGTCTGATAGCTGTGAGATCAGGTGGCGCGCAGCAGACCCCTCCCCTCTGCAGCATGCGGCTGAATGAAAGCAGTGTGTTTCTCTTTAAATGCGGAGCTCTGTCCCGTTGCCTCGTCACTTTGTGTTGCCATGGTGCTCTGCCCTGCACTGCGCAGGAGTGACAGCTGGGTCCTGGAGCTTTAGCCTGCTTAAGAGGCCGTGCTGCCATGCAGCTTTACATTCGTCTGGGTGTTAGTGTCTTTCGGGCGTCCTTACGCTGCCTGATTTATTCCACAAGCTTTAGGAAAGATCTCCACCCGCTGCTAAATGAGAAACGCTACATACAGAAAATGAACGCTGCGTTGTTTATCTCTGGGTGGTCTCCGCATCGCCAGATCTCATCCGAGCATCTTGTTCCTGACATTACTCCTCAGCCAGGGTCGGCCCATCCCGGGCCTGCGGCAGAGGTTGGCATGGTTACCAGGCATTGTGCATCACCGTGATGTCAACAGACGGTCGGTTAAAATGCCACTGGACCCGAAACGGCTGCTGTAATCCCTCTAAACCTCATCTGGCCCTAGATGGACACTGCTTTGTGCTTTGAGTGATTTCATGTCTATACATGTAACGCCCCTCTCTCTCTCTCAACAGGTGTGTGTGTGTGTGTGTCTCTGGAGTGGTGTGCTATGATTAGCACATGCATACCATTACATTTAATTGGAGCTTCAATTACACCACCACACACGCTGTCCTCGGTCTTTTCCATCTCTCATGTGTTTTCTCTCTGTGATCAGGTTTTTATTTTTATTTTTTGGTGTGCTGCGATGTTATTTCCATATTAAGGCTGTTATTTAATTATGTCATTAAAACCCTGTGCTGTTTAACTGCAAACCCTTAATTTGGATTAATAATTCCAATTCCACAATTCCAGTATTTTCACAATTCTGACGCACCACACTCCTCAGCTCCTGATCACCCAGTCGTTGGTCCTGTTTATATCTTTTAATTTTGTGTATATGAACAAAAGCATACATTGAAATTAAACATTTTATATTCTGTGTAAAAATTTATGAATTATATAAATAATACATAATATATGGTTAATATATTATATATATAATATTTATTTATTTATTTATTTATTTTTATTTTTTTTTTGCCTACACAGTGTCAACAGTCTGCCATATTTTTCTTACCCTATTGGCAGATCATTTGTAAAATAAGAAAAATTTACTTCAATTATTTTATTTATATATGTATATGCGTGTATGTGTATATATGTATGTGTGACCACAAAACCAGTCTTAAGTGTCATTTTTTTGAAGTTGAGATTTATACATCATATGAAAGCTGAATAAATAAGCTTTCCGTTGATGTGTGGATTATTAGGATTGGACAATATTTGTATATAAAAATAATAAATGTATGAAATACATGATTAATAATTATGAATAATATTAATAATAATAAAAATCTGGAATCTGAGGGTGCCATAAAATCTAAATACAGAGAAAATCATCATTTTAAATATGTCCAAATGAATTTGTTGTCCAAATTAAGTTTTTATATATTTATGGTAGGAAATTTACAAAATGTCTGAATGGAAAATGATCTTTACTTGATATCCTAATGATTTTTGGCATAAAAGAAAAATCTATAATTTTGACCCATACAAGGTATATTTGGCTATTGCTAAAGAAATACCCCCGAAGACTGGTTTTGTGGTCCAGGGTCACGCATATATATTTACACATGAGATACCATGAAAATGAATAGCCTCTTAGTTCAATAACCTACCATTCTGCCAGTTTTCACCTGTAATATTATAAGAGTGATAAGAATTGAACTTGTATTGAGTATGAAGTATGTAGACACATTTTTGGTGGGACCTGTTTTATTGGAGCTCCATTAATAATGGTTTTTCATAGAAGTGGTGCACACACTAAACTCTGAGTCAACCTACTCAGAGTTGACTGAACTTAGACAATTCTTATCAAATTAAACAGTTCTGAACCCGAAAACCCAGAGCTTCCCATCTCAGAGTAAGTCAACTCAGAGTTCAAGTTTTAACTCCGAGTTGGTTGAACCTCCTTATTCGAAACGGGACCCGGTTGTTAACGGTGAAGTGTGTCATTTGTGCACTGATTCGTCACCAAACATTATTTTGAGAGGACTGACTTTTAGCTGTCAGTGTTTTTTTTTTAAATTTGAGATGAGAAAGTAATTACACCGGGCAGGACAGCGACAGTTCGTGGTTCATTTCAAGTTATGCACAATGTAAATGTTTGCAAAAAAAACAAATGTCATAAATGTCTAACTGCCAAACACCTCTTTACATTTGCACCTAACCAGACTTCTCTCTGTCTCCTTTGGACTCGCTGCCTATTTAAAGTCCTCCTCCTAACCTTGCTGAGAGAGGCAATTGTTTTTTGGTAAAGACACTGTAGTTTATTGTCACTGATGCTCAGGAAATACCCTGTCTTGTCACCGCGTTGATAATCTTATCTCTAAAACCACACCGCAACGTAAAAGCATCAATAAAACCTGCTAATCATTTATCGCCTGCCTGGAAGGGCCATTTCTTCTTAAGAGCTCTTGTTCTCAGTTGACTCACACACACACACTCTCTTTCTCTCAAGGGTCCGCCCCTCTGAAGTTCACACACTTTCACTTTGACAGTTGGGCTGCGAAGCGCCAACTGAATCAGGAAGTGTGAACGTGAGGTAGGGACGGACAGCACGAGGTGAATGTGACGAGAAGGCCAGCAGGTACAGTTTTTCTCTTCGCTTCCAGCAAGTCATGATCAAGAGGAAAGTGGGAATATAGCAAAAACAAATCCGGAGCGGTTTCTGTGTGCTGTCGCGCTGCTTGTGTTGTTTACACTGCAGACACCTTGATTTAATGGTAGGTTTAGAACCATTTATGTACATAATACTGTTCTTTTAAGGACTGCGGTATATTTTGAAGTGTATATATTTGTGGTTGTTTTTAATCAACTCGCGTGTTGAAAACAGCACATGCTTCATGTGCACAAATGTAGTAGTAATATGCAAATTACCCTGTAATGGTTGTTTATGTGAGTGCACTGGTGTTAGGTGAAGCGTGTAATCTGTTTCTATGCTAGCATCAGAATGACTGTGACACTTTTTTTGTACAATAAAAATACTGTTTATGTATAAATCTGCCTGGAAAAGTCCATCTTACTCTGTCCTTTCTGGCATTAAGTGTTCTTTCATATGCAAAAACCTCCTGCCATGTCTGGTTTTACTCGAAATCTTCTTCCATTCATTTCATTCGCTTCTTATAACACGTGGAAGCGAGCGCTCTTTCGTTGGTCATGTTTGTGTGGTCCAGATAGGGTTTGGGGTTTGTGACAGACTTCATTTTGAGATTACAGAGAAGTGTGATCCTGTTATTTCACTTTCTACAAGCTGCGTCCTGCCAGCTGAGGGCATGACGGGACACACACACAAGTGTGTACAGATAGCAGGTCACTAGTGAGGTCTGTTGTGTTCTGTGTCATGCTAAAATATGGAATGACTGGTGCAAAAACAACCGTTGATTCGTTGGTGAATAAACGTCTCCTTGCAACCCAGCAAGCTTTGTTAATCTTTGATCTTCCTTTCCCTTTTGTGTCACTGCTGTCAAACCTGTTTCTTTTTTTTCTTTTCTTTTTGTATGCTTAAAAACACGCCCTGTCAGACATGTTCCTCATTCTGGCCTCTCTCTCTCTGTTTTTCCCTGTGTGTTTGTGTGTATGGAGTAGACCAGAATCTGTGGAGGCGAGCTCTGTGGTAGTTGAGAAGTCCAGCTACCCTCACCAGATTTACAGCAGCAGCTCCCACCACTCCCACGGCTACATCGGTCTGCCTTACGCCGTGAGTATCGTCCTCTGGCAAAACACGCCACACTCCTTCCTGCATTTGCAGCGTTGACCTGCTTATCAGCGTTGGGTGTTATCTGATCATGCTTCCGCTTCACGACTTTCTAATGGTTCTTCCTCCAGGACCACAATTATGGGGCGCGACCCCCACCCACCCCGCCGGCGTCCCCGCCTCCCTCGGTACTGATCCGGCCGGGCGAGGGTTTGTTTGTGTCCGGGGGCCGGCCAGGCGAGAACTTGTTCGTGCCGGGTGGGCAGGACGAGGCGTCGCGTGGCACCACGCTCAGCACCTCAGAAGACAGCAGCTACGGTGCTGACATCACACGCTGTATTTGCGGCTTCACCCATGACGATGGCTACATGATCTGCTGCGACAAGTGCAGGTGGGACCACACACTTCGACATGTTCAAACGGTGTTATCACCGCATTCATGGCTGCGCTTCAAAACCTGCCAAGGTTGCTTATGTTTCATAAACTGTAAGGCTGTGCGATTTTGAAGAAAGATGAGATATGCGATACCTTTTAAAAAAATGCGATAAGCGATATGCGATACGATATTGCGTAAAGTGTGTAAAATCTATCTCAATGATATTTTACAATATTTAAAAGTGAAAATTATATAACCAATTTGTTTCACATTCTTTCTTGGAAAAGAAAGAATCTCTATAACTTCTGAAAGTGACCAGCTGTGTTTTAGCATTACATTAAAAGTAATGTCACAAATCAGAAAATGTCATTTTAACATCAGGGTGAACATACAAACAAAAAAATGAATGATGCTAATTTTATATCATTGTAACTTTGCTTTCCATACACTTTAAGTACTTCTTCATATAGCACGGCAAAAATATAGTCTGAGAAAGTTCAAACATGATTAAAGGCAAGTGAACAGCCAGTAAAAAAAATAAAAAGAAAGAAAGAAATGCATATTTTACAAGCATAGATAAAATAAACAGTAGTATTCAGGTACAGACATGTAATGATTAAGTGTAAAATAACTGTTCACTATGAATTAAATTTATATTAATCTTTGTTATAGCTATTTTGTTGTTTGATTAACATTAGTGAACTCTTTTTAGGCTGCTGTCCCTTTAAATCTGACCGCACGGATCCAGTATAATGATACACATCCGATTTCTTATCTCAGCTGTTTACATTCATTTAAAACATAACCAACTGTGTTTACGAGAATGATCATCGAGACCGGTATTATTGACATAATTCTGTGTGTATGTGTCGGTTCGAACATGAGGAAATGCAAAAAGACAAATCAACTCGTCTGAGACGCACATGTGCTTCAGATGTGAGTCAGACAGCGAGACGAGACGCTAAAGAGCGGTTTTCAGCAACTTATTGCACTTATCTCTTATTAACGTCAAGCAAGTCTCTGTTATATGCGTCAAACTAAAATAATATATATATTCCAGGTATTAGAGACCTGTATTTGTCAAAAATTCTCTTAAAGGTCATATATGCCCCAGATATGCTCTTAGTTTTAAGGTAAAAATGTCCATGTTATACTTATAATACAGATTTTTATAATGCTACACACTAAATCTAATATCATGTAAATGCTATTCTTTCTATTTATCTAACAGTCTTTGAAAAAAAAAAAATATCACTGTTTTGACCAAAATATTAAGAAATATTTCTTAAGCAACAAATTAGCATTAGAAAGATTTCTGCGGAGTAGTAATGAGTAATAACGATGCTGAAAACTTAGTTTTGGATTACAGGAAGAAATTACATTTTAAAATGTATTGAGATAAGAAAACTATCTATGAAAAATATCTATATATTTTTTTTACTGTATTCTTGGTTTAAATTTTCAGAAACCTTACAAAAATGAATTAAAATCTTATCAGTCCCAAACTTTTGAACAATAGTAGTGTATGTAGTAATAAAATATATTTTGTACATATCTTTTCTTAATTATTCAGAGCTTTGTAATCTAACATGTTTCAGGTTTTGTAACCAGCCCTTTTTTTTAAATGCATTTAAAAAAAGGGTTTACATTTTGTTCCTTATTTCAAGCTACTTTGTATATCAATGTTGATTTTATTTTATACATTACGAGAAATGTCATGTCAATTAAGTCAAGTTTTCAATGTAACAATGTATTTTTACAAAGAAAAACAATTCAGACTGAAGTGTTTTTTAAGAAGTTTATTTTGGTTGTAGATTTACCTGTTAAATTACTACAGTTAGTTTTTTCCAGCATTACCTGTTTTCTGTTGTTGTCTGAACAGTGGCATTAATGTTTGCTGGGATATGATCCCATTCTTTGTTTATGAGATTAGCAATGCAGACAAAACATGTAACAGTGCTGGGAATTCAGAGTGTAGATGAAAACTTACAGTCAGTTGAATGTTTGAATAGCAGGATCTGTCAATGGCTTTGTTCTCAGTCAGATAATACAGAGGAAGCAAAATAACTGAAGTCATTTCTCCTCATTGATCACTCTCTGTGTGCATTAGTGTGTGGCAGCACATAGACTGCATGGGGATCGACCGGCAGCACATTCCCGAGACCTACCTGTGTGAACGCTGTCAACCACGCACCCTGGACCGAGAGCACGCCATCCTGCTGCAAACCAGGAAGAGAGAGAACATGTCTGGTGAGTTTCTTTCTTTCTGTCTTTTTCATGCATGCACACCAAAAAAACACACCTATAGACATGTTCAACCTCTCCCAAAGAAGCATTGCCACTTTGTCACTTTTTCTCACAGTTCAGCTGCAGATAAACATCTTTTAGAGACTTTACACTAGACGGGATCATATGAGCTTTTGTATAATGTGAAATGAATACCTGACCTTCCTGTAATCTATGCTGGCAATTCTATAAGAAACTCTTCTTATAGTGATGTTAATAATTGCTTTGTCTCTGCCTCTTGGTGCATCTTAGATGCTTGGGCATTACATCTGCAGCTCGAGGACAATAGTGTCTGTTCAAACTACAGTTACTTTGTTTATGATTAAGGGGTAAATATCAATTGTAATCGTGATGGTTGAGGTGGTAAATTCAATGTAAAAGCTCATGCAATTTGTGTATTGTTGCAGACGGGGACACCAGTGCTACAGAAAGTGGGGATGAGGTTCCACTAGAGTTGTACACAGCGTTTCAACACACCCCCACCAGCATCACACTCACAACAGCACGTCTCGGGAACAAACAGACTGATAAGAAACGAAAGAAGAGCGGAGAAAAGGAGCCCCCGGCTACAGCCAGGGCAAAGAAGGTCTGAATCACACAACAAACACTTCTAGTAAACCTGGCTTCAAAAATGAAAACATAATTAAAAAGAATAAAATCTTTCAGAAGATTTTGTTTCGACAGTATTTATTTGAATCTGAAATCTTTTGTTGCGTTCGAAATGTCTTTACTGTCACTTTTGATCACTTTAATGCAGTCGTGTTTTGTTTTGCTTTTTTGTCGTCTGTTCGAATATTGTTTAGAAATGTCATTTTATGCAACCAAAATCAGTTATTTTACCTGTTTTGAGAGATACCTGGCTGATTTCTGCTTGTTTTTGTCGTTCAGTCATTCCGTGAAGGCTCTAGAAAGTCATCTAGAGTAAAGGTGTGTACTCTGGAGCTATCCAAATTTACCCTCCAAATAACTATTAGTTCGTGTGTTACGCATGCTTACGCTGCTTGTTTTCCATCTCGTGTCCTCAGGGCTCAGCTCCCGAGTGTGAGCCGACAGATCCTCCCTCTCTCTGGGAGAATAAGATGAAGTCGTGGATGGAGCGCTATGAGGAAGCCAGCAGTAATCAGTACAGTGAAGAAGTGCGGATACTGCTGAGAGTAAAAGAAGCCAGAGATGGCAAAACGCTAGCCTACAATACACACACCGCAGCCTTCAAACCCCCCGTAGAGGTATTAAATACTCACATATTCAAATTCCACCAGGATATTGGTGTGCGTTTCTGGTACGCCGTTTGTGGCTTTGTACGACATGCTCATTGTGACTTTTCCCTCTCAGAGTCACATACAGAAGAACAAGCGCATTCTTAAGGCTGTTCGGGACTTGGCTGCCGATTCGCTCATAATCGAGTACAGGGGGAAGGTCATGCTACGACAGCAATTTGAAGCCAATGGTTACTTCTTTAAGAGGTACTTTAAAAGACACTTTGTGCTTTTTAGCATTGATTTTGGTTCCGCGTTTTTGTTTATAATGTTTTTTATTCGCAGGCCGTACCCTTTTGTATTGTTCTACTCTAAGTTTGACGGTTTGGAAATGTGTGTGGATGCGCGGAGCTTCGGAAATGAGGCCCGATTCATTCGTCGCTCCTGCACTCCCAACGCTGAGGTGCGGCACGTAATCGAGGACGGCATGCTGCATTTATACATTTACTCTCTGAGGTCCATCTCCAAGGGGAGTGAAATCACCATTGGCTTTGATTATGACTACGGCAGCTGGTAAGAACACGCACTAGTGCTGAGTGTCACTGATGTAACGACATCTCAAATGTTTATTCTAGTGCTGTCAAACGATTAATCGCGATTAATCACATCCAAGATAAAACTTTTTCTTTACAAATATATAAGTGTGTACTGTCTGTTTATTATGTATATATAAATACAAACACACATGCAGCTATATATTTTAAAAAACATTTACATGTTTACATGTATATATTTATATCCCTATAATATATATATATATATATATATATAGATATATATAGATATATATAGATATATATTTATATATATATATATATATATATATATATATATATATATATATATATATATATATATATATATATATTAGTGCTGCCAAACAATTAATCGCAATTATTCACATCCAAGATACAACTTTTTCTTTACATATATAAGTGTGTACTGTCTGTTTATTATGTATATATAAATACAAACACATGAATGTATATATTTAAGAAAAATATTGTGTTTATATATTAAAAATATATTTATATATGATATAATCATATAAATACACAAATGTACATGTAAGTATTTTCAAAATATATTCTGTATGTGTGTGTATTTATAAATATATACGCATGTATTTATTATCTAAAAATAAAAGTTTATTTTGGTTGCTTTTAATCGTTTGACAGCATTTATAAATATATTTAATATATAAACATAACATTAATTTCTTTAATATATACATGTGTATTTATACATGCATAATAAATATACACAATACACACATTATGTAAACAAAAACGATTATTATTTTGGAAACGATTAGTCGCGATTAATCGTTTGAAAGTACTAGCTTATTCTTACTGGTCAGCTTGACTGTTCACACTTTTCTCACTACTTTCATGTTTCTTGTTTTGTTTAATAGTAAATATAAGGTGGACTGTGCGTGTGTCAAAGGCAATCAGGATTGCCCTGTGCTTAAGCATAACTTAGAACCCACTGAGAATCTGGGCTCTAGCACACGACGGCGTGGTCGCAAGGACAAAGAACCGTCGCGGGACGAGAGTGGACAGAACCAGAACCTCACCATGGACTGTGACGGGCCCAAGAGCAAACCGCTCAATGACGGCAAACAGAGAAAACTCTCTCCTCTCCGGCTCTCCATATCTAACAATCAGGTATAATAGACACACACAGTGCTGTTAGTGAAATCAGTGTCATACTTGCCCACTCATCTCACAAAATGAAAACACCTGTCTTCATCCATGAAAGGTAGTTTAATGCTGATAAATAACTTAAGTAATTGTTTGACGAAAGGTTTGCAATCACTAACAGCGAAAATCTAGCATAATACTCGGGGTTGGCTGAGAGTCTGGGAAAGGCGGTGCCTTAATCTATAAAGGTCGAAAAACCCTTAGTTTGCATGTAAATATTATCCATTTGTTTTAATCTGTGCATGATTCTATCTTCATTGGATATTTTCAATCATTCTAATGATCTGTTTACTCATCCACATTTCCTTCCTGGCCCTAATTACAGCGCCTGATAACCAGAAAATATATTTCCGCATTATTTTGCTCATATGTTGCTGTATTTCATTGGTGGCCGGTGGCAGAATATTAAATCTTGCTTGTTTGGCACGCTTTGAAAGTGTGCGAGAATCCACCATCGTAAGTCCCTGCCATCCTGGTGCCATATATATATATCTCGGGACATCCCAGGAAGAGTTATCAGCAATTCTGGCACAGCTAGAACAGAGGAAATCCGCTCTAATTTTTTTAGTAGTTGCACTGATGCACAGATTCTCACAAGTACAATCTGGTCTTGTCTGACCCAAGATCTCGGCCCGATTCGACACTTCCCGAACTGTCTCTCCCTCTCTAATGCTCCTCTCCTGGTCTGTAGCCGGGCGATGATAAAGGCCCTCTCCCCCTCTTGCAGGATCCTGAGTTAATAGAGGATCTAGAAGAGAAAACCTCCGTTAGCAATGAAGTAGAGATGGAGTCAGAGGAGCAGATTGCAGAAAGGAGGAAGAAGATGGTAAGTGCGTCCAGGGGAAAAAACTACCACTTTGGCAATCACGGTCGCCATGGAAATGCTACTGCCCCCCCCCCCCCCCCCCCCCCAAACCCCCTGTCTTTCCCCCTCCTCGTTCTGCCTCCCGGTGTGTGTGGTGATTTGGGCAGCTCCCAGAATGCTCCACCATTCCTTTCTCCCCGCTCCACCTTCTCTAAACCTCCCGCTAATTTCGCTGCTGCCGCCACCGCTTCTCTGTTCCTGTCGCTGTGTCGTTTAACCTCCTGAAGGGTAGCGCGAGGGCACTCGTCCTTGTTGCTTTCTTTTGCTTTTTCATACTTCATATTTGATGGAGCCTCTTTGGTTCTCCTTGAGGGAATGTTAAGAGCTTGGACTGTGTTTCATCTGCAGTCGTTTCTCTCCTCTGTCATGACTAAATGTCTAGACCATGTTAGTAGTGAGAGATCATGCTTACGTGAAAGAACCTTACTATAGCACCATACAGTTGTCTATTGCCATTCTAAAGCACATTTACGACCATTCACATCCAATCAGGCATCTATTCAACACCGCTTCCTACCAAAACTCAACAATCCTGAACAAAAACTGAGCTACTTTTTATATTCAAAATATGTTAGGGTTTAAATAACAGAGTCAAACGCTTGATTAATTAAAAAAGATCATGTAAAAGTTGCAGTGATCCTCGAACAGAATTGTTTTGAAAAATTTAACTTTTATGATTTTAACCCTAGTAATGGCTTTGGCTGTTGGTTACTTAGTAAATAAAGATCAACATTAGAGAGTGCAGTAACTCTCTCACTTAACATGTACATAATTTATGTGAATGTTTTGGTGTGACCGTTACTGTGTGTGGTGTATTTTTGTTTGCTTGCCATGAAAGGCAGATGGAAAAAATGTGTAAAAAAAAAAACAGGCTCTGAACCCACTTCCACTTCCAAAGCTTTCCTCAACAAACATCATGAGGTTGGCGGTGACTGCTGGAATGTTCAGGAAAATAGAACTCACAAACAACCCTGAAATGACTTAGCAGCTGTTAACAATGTGGTTTTATCTGGATAAATTAAAAGTGAGATGTCAGACTCTGGTGCATTATTAGTGGAAATTCCCCATGCCTTCTCCTCATTTTCTCTGCTGCAACAAGACAAACAGGCAATTTAGAAACAGTTGTGATTCCCTATCAATCTTAATTCTCGAACACCCCTTTTCCACCATATTGGTACTGGTGCTTTATCTGAGGATTTGAGAACATCTCCTGGAACTGGTCCCCGTTTCACTGACTGAAGCTGATCTATTTAGTAAATGACATCGATGCTTACTACATGCTCTTAGGTCCGTTACATAGTCAACGCGAGAAACGCAAGCAAGCAACGCGAGCAAGCAACGCGAGCGATGCGCTCCCTTTCATAGTCTAAACAGTGGACGCAAGTGTCACGGGCGATGCGTGTATGCAATACACCGCTCACGCAACAAGGGGTAGTAGAGTCGGGTGATATTAGTAGAGTCGGGTCGCGTGATATTCAGATCACAATGGCAACTGAAGAGGAGTGTATTCCGTTGCTGATTTTACATCGGCGGCAACAAAGGCAACGCAGAGATAGACTGTGGGAAGTTCGGATAATTTTTCCTCTTCGCCCGCCATTGTATTCAAACCTTCTTCTTCTGTAAACACAATATACTTGAATTAATGTACAATACTTGCAATGTCGCCCCCACCGACAACGCATAGTATTGCGTGCATCGGCGCGTCGCGTATCAAAAACTTGGACGACACATTTGGCTACGCACCGACGCATAATGGCGGCCGAAGCGTAACGATGCCTAGCCTCAGGGACGTAGAAGCGTTGACTATGAAACGGCCCTTAAAAGTGCAGTGTGTAATATTTAGGAGGATCTGTTGACAGAAATGCAATATAATATACACAATTATGTTTTCAGAAGTGTATAAAGACCCAACTTAATGAGCCATTTTGTTTTTATTACCTTAGAATGAGCAATTTTTTATCTACAGACACCTTGCATGAAAGTCACTATTTTGTGCCACCGTGTTTCAAACTGAAGCCCTAAATAGAAAAAACAGCTGTACAGAGCATTTCGTCAATTTGTTCTTCTTGCTAATAAAACACTGGAAAATATAATTGCTTAATTTACCTAATTTCTTGACTGTCTACTTTCTGCTGTCTCAGACAACATATTGTGTCGGCCACCGTAGCTTCTCCATCTTCTCTACCTCACCACTAGATGTCGCTCAAATGTACACACTGCACCTTAAAACAAGCTTTTTTTGCAGGTTTCTTTATTTACCAGTTTATGTGTAATATTGTGTACTTTATACTGTCTGACAGTGAGATATAGTAGTTTAAATGAAAAATCTTGCAGTTGTCACGAAACAACTAGAAATATCCTGAAATAATCATGAAAATGCGTTTGTTGGATATGTCTGTAAATAAATGCATTTTATTTCAGATGGATGGGGACAGTTTCAGTAGTTCAACAGAATGTATATTGCAGCACGTTATGTGGTAAAGAAATTATCGTGACCCCTATTTTTAGGCGTTTAGTGATTTCTGTTCCAAGACTGGAGCATTGTCAAGACCAGCAACTTTTCGGTGTAAGGGGTGTGTCCATTAATCACACGGTATGCCCATACTGAAGCTCTAAACCCCAGCCACACAACCCATACAGCAAGGACTAGACTGATACGTATGAGTGTGTGCATGGGGGTGTGAGCGAACTGGAGGCCTGTGTGTGTTTAAACCCTGATGGCTGTCTCTTTCGGCACCATTCAGGGCGGCCCGGCAGAGGAGTCCCATCGTCACGACGCAGGGGCTTCCTGCTGCAGAGCTCTGAGAAACAAGGAGGTAAACCTACCCCTTCATATCCTGAACGACCCCCAACCCAACCCAACCCACCCCCTGCCTGTTACTGTACAGGACAACCCCCACACTAACCCCACTGTCCTGTGCTCACTGACCCCATGCTGAGACTGAAGTCCTGGCATGCAACCCTCAGTCACTCAACATGGCCCACCTCAAGACACCCTTGTGTGGTATTTGTTGCCTTTCTTTTAGGTAGGACAAGAGAGAGTACAGAAACTCTCACACACATATATGCCTCCTCTCACCCCCTTGGGGGTGTCTTGTGTTTCTTTTTGACTAGAAGAGAAGTGTCCTATTTCTCTATTTTCCCGCCTTTGCTGCTGGCTATGGCCTGCTGATTGCGCTAAGTAGCTAGCTGGGTTCCCAACTGTCAGAAGAAGATGGACTCAACCTTTCTCTCGTCTTCTTTCTTTCTTTCTGTCTGTCTGTCGTTCATAAAGACACGTGAAGAGAGGAAGATGGAGGCAATTCTGCAGGCATTCGCTCGTATGGAGAAAAGAGAAAAGCGGAGGGAGCAAGCGCTAGAAAGGATCGGCACCAAAGGGGAAATTGGTGGACGCAGCGAGATTAAGGAAGAGCCTCCTTCTACACCAGAAGCTGAATCTCCTGCCACGTTACAGGTGTGTAACCTTCGATGATGTACATACACGTGCGATGCTAAATCAGTAGTGTGTCTACTAATATAATAATATCCATTATATGAATATAAATAAATACATGTATATATTTTCAAAATATATACTGTATGTGTGTGCATTTATGTATGCATAATACATTTAAATCGTACACGCACACATATATTATGTAAAAGAAAAACTTTTATTATGTATGCGATTAATCGCGATTAATCGTTTGGCAGCACTAATATACTGTACATTGTTTGGACCTTTAGCCCATGCTAGAGCTAGTGAAGGATGAGCCTTGCCTGAAGCCAGCGAAGGTGAGCCGTAACAAACAGAGAAAAAGCTTCTCGCGGAACCGCACGCACATCGGACAGCAGAGGCGGCGAGCGCGAACGGTCAGCGCCTGTTTCGACTTGCCACCCAGTTCCCCTGGTGACACTCTAGAGCCCTTAACAACAGAGACTCATGATGGAGAGACGCCTTTGGCCCCTGAGGATGTCACTCCGCCGATACATGCCCCTGACACCAGCCCACCCCACAGCGCCTCACCCGCCCCAACTTGCCGCAGTGGACCGAAGTACCCCAAAACTAAAAAGGTAGAAATCTTCACCCATAGAATGCATTTCGCAGCAGTTTGTTGTGCATTTTACAACTTGTTCTCGTTTCCAACAGCACTTAGTGAGCGAGTGGATCGGTGTTGACAAACAGGAACGGTGTTCTTCGCGGACTCCGGAGCCTCCCCCCGAGAGGCCTCTGCGGATCAGTAGTGATCCTGAGGTCTTGGCCACACAGTTGAACTCTCTTCCGGGAATGGCCTGCAGTTCACACGTCTACAGCACACCCAAACACTACATCCGCTTCTCATCTCCTTTTCTGGCCAACCGTAGCCCCAGCACTCTGGGAGTGCCCACGGGTCGACGGCGCTCGAGAGAAATGCCTGAAACACCACCTACCACTGGGTCCTGCAAGAAGGTAAAATTGCTGCATTATTTAGAGATGCCAGCCAATATCGTTGACCTTTGCTTCGCTCTTGATAATAAAATGGTTGTCTTATTAATATTCACTTTCTAGTGTTCATATTTAGGCTGGGCAAGTTTCTAGTCTAACTCGATATTCTTTTGTGCAGCGCTGGCTGAAGCAAGCTTTAGAAGAGGAGGGCTCCACCAGCCCAGGTGGAGGGCGGCCTTCTCTGCTGATGCCTAGTGAGAGCCCTCTCAGCCCCTCTATAAACGGCGAGTCCTACAGCCCTCTACCCCTCAACGGCAGTTGCTTACTACCAGGTGGGTCAGCAGTCCATGTCCTGCTGCAAATTAATAACTCAAAGCTTGTCTAAAGCTGTACTTAGTCTTACATGGTCCATGTGCTTGCAGAGTTGCCTACACCGTTGAAGAAAAGGCGCTTATGTTCACTCGATCCCTGTATGTCTGAGACTTCCACCCCGTACGGGTCCCCTTGTGCCACCCCAACCCGAACAGAGTCAACAGAAGCACCAGGCACGCCCCTGCTGCTTGCCACGCCGCCTCGGCCACGACAAGAGGAACCCAGTACTGAGCCCTCAACACCCTTGCAGATTCCCAACCACCCTCTGCCACAAGAGGTAAGGTTGTTGCCGTAAACGTGTCTGGTATTTCAATTATTCAATCTAATGACAGGCTATCAATTTTTACCTATCATGTATTCCCGGGGAATCGAACCCCCAACCTTGCGCATGATAGCACAATGCTCTACCAATTGAGCTTCAGGAACACTATATATGAACTTCGGATGTTAATCCATAGAATGTTGTGTTTGTTTGTGAGTGCAGTCTCTCTTAAAGGACTCTTAAACTTTAAAACCTAATCCAGGAATCTTGAGCAGTATGCAGAGGAAATCTTTGCCCATTATTTAATGAATGTTATCTCGAAATATGCTAACTCTATAGTTTGACACAAGAGGGCACTATGACTTTAGCTATTGACCAAGCAGGGGCGGTTGTCACCAGTGGCGATGGGCTTTAAATGATTGGTCGTTTCTGCTGTGTTTATTTTAAGCATTATTTTGACAATTAAATGATCATGAAATATCTTTGCAAATTCACAGAGTGAGTCATCTATGGACAGCTCTCCAGATGGCAGCCGGAGGCCCAGTACACAAGACGTGAGTTCACTGCTTAAATATCCTGTACCAGCCACAGAGGTGTTTTGCTGCATTTTTCATTCGCACATCTAACACATCTTGCTGTCTTTTGTCAGGTTGAGCGACCTCCTTCGCTGTTGGCATCTCCCAGCATGAGAAGTGCGGGCTCTGATACGGCTCCACAGGAATCTACTAAATCTATGGGGCCTTTGAGTCCTCAGCCCTCCCATGCTGAGCCCCAGGATGCCGCAGTAGACGAAGGCATGGAGGTTGATGGTGGTGGTTCAGAACCTGCCTCAGCACCCGAGACACCAGCTTCCTCTTACCCTCCCTGGATGAAGAGTCCAGACCGAGGTGGAATCTCCTTTTCCCCAGTGAACTCTAATCTGAGAGATCTCACCCCTTCTCACACCTTGGAGATGGGGGCGTACAGGCCGGATTCAACCTCCGCTGGCCCCTTCAGTGAAGCGGCGCCCTTTTATACCTGCAGTGAGGAGAGCAGCGGTGTGACCTTTACTCGCTCATTGAGTGGCGATGGCACAGGGGAGGGAGGTGCTGCAAAGAACCCGCAGAAGAAAAAGGTCTGTTAAAGCATCATTTTTTTGTGAAATCTATTGTCCGCTATACTTGACTGAAGAAATAGCTGGAATAAATTTGATCATAAAAACATTATGCCTTTTATTTGACTTTGTTATCTGACATTTCGTGTTTGTGTTGTAAGGTGTCTCTTCTGGAGTACAGGAAACGTCAGCGTGAGGCACGGCGAAGTGGTTCCAAGGGAGAGTGTGGCTCCCCTGTTTCCACAGCAGCACCACTAGATGTTTTCCCTGTCGCAGTGGAAGTGGCCCCCGAGCCACCTGTTATCACAGCAGCGCCAACCCCCAGGACGCCTCAGCACAGCGAGGAGTCAGACGCCCCACCTCAGGGGGAGAGAGATGGAGAAGGGCAGTGGTATGTCCCTAAAGTATATGCCCTTCCATGAGTATGAACTAGTCACAGTTTAACAGCATGAAATTTGAGTTAAAACTCTTATTAAGAAATCAGGCTCTCTTGTGACTCTTTACATATTTGTGGCGACATCATGGACAGTTTGATGGCCAGTTGGGCCTGTTGAGTTTTGCAAATTATATATTAAAAAGAATATTTAAGCATATAAAGTTTTCTTTTAATTTACAGGACATCTTCGACATCAGTAGAGCAGGCGAGGGAGCGAGGCTACAACAGGGCCTTGTTGTTGAGTGACCATCGCAAGGATGCAGGTAAAAACAACCCTGGAAACATAAGGCAAATTTGAATTGTGATTTCCATGTTTTTTTTGTGATAATTGTTAAAACCCATGAATTGATACCTGACATGCAAATGGAAGTCTTTAAAAAAAAGTTCATCCAATAATCCCAGAGGAGTCCAATTCTGCTCTTTAAGGATCACTTTACTGCAGAGTTTAGCTCAGACCCTAAATGAAACGGATATTCAATGTAGTCGGTCAGGTGTGCTTGAGCAGTAGGTTGGAGCTAATCTTTGTAAAAAGGTTATATTGATTAAAAAGGTGTGGGAACAGTGATCTTCTAATCTTAATATTAAAATACCTACTTTGTCTCATTTTCAGACAGTGGAGAGACAGAGGGTGGCGACTCCCAGGTGAAGGAATGTCCTTCTCCCAAGAGCTGCAAGAGCCCTTTGACACATGCAGTAAGAGAACCTTCCCTCGATGTAATATTTTTTTCTTGGCAGCATGATTTCTCAACCAGCAAGTTCATGTTAAGCATTTTTCTTTCCATTTACAGCCTTGTTCTCCAGCACCCCAGACTGTGTCTCGACCCCTGAAGGAGGAAGATGGTGAAGCACAGCCTCGTGGTCCTTCTCAGCCTCAGGCACTGTCCATCCAGCAGTCCAGCACCAAGACTTCAAGCTCCAAACCAGCTGCACTAACGCCCAGCAAGCAGCACTGCGGGCCTTCTGGTGCCTCGCAGAGTCACTACGCTGGACCTTCGCTCATGCACTCTCCCAAAGCGCAGCCCCAAGGTTCACCTTACCGTGGCCAGCGAGCCTTCCTGACAGCTCAGCCTCAGAACCAGCCTCAACCCCAGGCTACGTCTGGCCCGGCCACTTTCCCTCAGTATAACCCCCAAAATGCCCCACCGCCGCCACCCCCCTCCACCCCCAGCTCCACCCGCTTCAGCTTCCTACTTCCCTGCTCAGGCTACCACTGCTCCTGCGCCGTTTCCTGCGTTCAAGCCTACCGTGGCATCACTCTTTCCTCCCGGTTCCCAACCTATCCTACAGACCCATCATGCATTGCATTACCAAAGCAGTGCCGCCCCTCCCCCGCCGCCCCCTCCTCCTCCTCCCCACCCACAAACTGGTCCCACCTTGCTGCATGTCAATCTGCAACCTCCTCCGATGCAGCAGCATCAACTTCTACTGAGCTCTGCCCCGCCCCCACCTCCTCCTCCACCTCCTCAGGCACAGAGTTCCCAGCAGCCTCCGCCCAATAGCGGCACTCTCCTGTCAATCAAACAAGGACCGCCCCCTCCCCCCGCTCCCTCCAGTACTGCACCGCACCCGTTCCAGACCATCGGTGGCTTTCAAACCACTCTACTTCACCAGTCTGCACCAGCCAACCCCTCAGTAACCCCTTCCACGTATCAACAAACTGTGTTACCCCCGCCTCCACCACCACCTCCCCAACAAACTCCTCCCTCACAGACCCCGCCCAATCCGAGCGTCTTGCAGATCGCCGGCGGTAACCGAGGACCTACCCCTTCGTCCACCCCCTTTCACAGCACCGGCTACTTGGGCACAGGCTGGCACTGACCACACCCACTTAACCCCGCCCCCTAGACAAACTCGCTCAGAGAGGGGCGGAGCTACATCGTGTAACATAGGCAACACAGCACCACTGTAAATATTTTCTATGTACCTTTTCACAAAGGCTAATGGAAACCGGTGGGGGGAGAAGGGTACATTTTAAAAAGAAAAACGAGAACTGTAAAAATAGACTGTGTAAATGATGATGGTTAATGAACCCTGGTGCTCATCATTTACCCAGAATCCCCCACACCTCTCTCCTTCCTGTAGTCTTGTACTGCCATCCTGTCTTTTCCAGACGTCTGTTTTTTATTTTTAATGTTTTTAGTCATTTTAATCGCCCTTTCCGGTCTCTTCCCGTTGAATCCTTCCTCTATCCTCCCAGTGCAGTACAACGCAATGGGACATTCCAGTTTCCTCCTTGCCTTTCCCTGTTCTTCCCGTTTCTAACTGTTTTTCATTCATCAGTTATTTGTTTTATCTAGTGGCTCATTATATAGCAAAAAGGTTTTGTATAGAGAAAAAAAATTACAGAATTATTATTTTTTTTATTCCTCCATGTAACAAAAATATCTGTGCACCGCTGCAGAAATTCAGAGGAGACCTTTCTGATAGGCCGCTTCACTGCCCCAGGAGACTGCACTTGTGTGAATGAGCGAGTCTGTGTGCATGAGTGTCTGTTTATAAGCAGAAGGGAGCGTGTGTGCTTGCGTGCCGCCCGTTTCCTTGTGCATATTTGAAGTGCGCATGAGAAACGGAAGGCAAATACGGCACAGACAGATGCGTGCTGTTCTCTGTGGCAGCTTCAGAAAGAGAGGTCCTTCCTGTAGGGGGTAAGCGGTTTATTTTTGAATATCAATGGTTATTTGTAGAAAGTGTAATTTAATGTATAGATGGTTACTCCAGCTTTCTCCAGAAACAGTTGTAAATATTGGCTTCTTTTCTTTTCTATGCTTGTATAATTCGCTCCCATCCCCATTTTGGAATATGGTTGTAAATACAAGCGCTCTTGACAAAATCGCTGAATGTTTCTGTGACTGTAGCACTATTTTTATTTCTTCCTCTCTGGTTTATTATTATAATTATTATTTTTGTTTATTTTATTTTTTTTACTGTTTGTGTGTGTGTGTGAGTGTATGTGTGTGAGAAGGACAAAGGCTCACAGACACAGCACTGGTTGGCTATTTTCATGGTTCATTATAATAAATCACTGTAATGACAGTTTTATACCAACCAAATGTCTCGTGTGTTTTACTGGGAAGGGAAAGGGGGCTGTTTTTGATGTTTACATGTTCCCAATGATAACTTTTCTTTCATTGTGAAGGACACTGTGAAGAGGTGCTCCAATGAAGGTTTGAAGAGACTGCTGTTGCCGAGACCTAATTTAAGGTTCTCATTGAACATATAAACCTAGTTGTTTTCTGTCAATAAAATCTGATAGATGCTTAAAAGATACTGTTTTTGCTTCGATCGAACAGAACGGAGGAAAAGAGGTTTTGTGACCAATCAGAATCAAAGCAGACTTGAGAAGCCCAATCGGAATGAAGGAAGAGAGATTACATGACCAATCAACATCAAGCCAGAAGTTATAATCAACTGGAACGAAGGTAGAAAGGTTATGAAGAAAGAAGAGCATAAGGGCTGCATAGATACAGTTAGCTATAACCGCTAATGTTTGTATGTTTCTCGATAATGCAATGTTCAACTTTTGCAGTGTTGAAGACCTAGTGCAGGTCTGGGGTGTCTAGTCCTGCTCCTGGACGGCAGATTTTGGTCACAACTAGCTAAAAACAAACTTGCCTGAATGTTTCTAGCAATCCAGAAAAGGGTAATCCAGGAGCAATATTGGACACCGCTGGCCTGTAAAAATAAAATGAAAATAAGATCAATATTACCGTTTGTTCTTTACAACAACGCTCAGAATAAAATATCCTGATTGTAGTCGTAGAGGTAAAATCTTTATTCTTTAATGTGGGTGAATTGTCTTTAATTGACTTTTATAACCAATACATTTTAATGGTGTATTTACAGCATTTTCTACATACAACATCATCTGACAAGACGGACACCCAATAAATAAAGCAAACCATTTTTTTTCCCTTTCCCTTCAGAACTTCCTCCAGCATTGTCCAAACTCTTCAGCTGTCTAAGAAGGGAAGGAGTGAGTGCCACTAGGTACACAGGGAGGTCATTTCCTGCGGGCTTTTGCGTTCTCCAGGTTTTCCCATGGCGTTTTCATTTTTTCGATTGGTGATCCTAGGCTGTTCGTTCATCTTGGTCAAACAGAATGAGTATACCAAGAGTACAAAACGGTACCAGCTGAGAACATCATAATTATGGCACACATAACTATACAGCACCAACACTGCCGAGAAGTAAATATCGAATTAGAGACGTACAGAAATTCAACATATACACTCAATACATAATACTTAAAACACTCTCCTACTTCTGTATATACTTGACTTGCGCACAATTACTAATGGCAGAGAAGTCTGCCCCTAATTTTGACACTTATTTTTAAAATGTATTAACAGTGAACTCTCAACTTCTGTTTACATACCCCTTTAAACAACGTTGGATAGTGTTGTGGGCAAATAATTGTACATTTTGAAACATAAAATAAATAACTTTTTTTTATTATTATTAATCCAAGTCGAAGTTAGTTCTAAACGGTGCATTAGCTGCCCTATCATGTTAGTAGCACAGAACACGGTAAATCAGAATAGGAGAGGGATTTCTTGAGAAGCAATTCCAGGGAGTGATGTGCAAAGAAGGGATATATGGACAGAAAAGCAGTGAGTTCCCAACTCCATTCACCCAGTTTGCATCCTTCGCTTTAACGTTTTTTCAAACTGCTGCAGTCAGGCTTCCTGTCCTCGGGATGATGGGTAAAGCTGGATTGGGATTTCATATAATGATTTTCCTTGAACGAGACAGAAACACCTGAAAATAGATTAAAGTGATGTTTTATTATAAAGTCACAGCATTACACTTGAGAAATGTACACATGGAAGCTAAACTTGAGATCATTAAAAGAATTCACTCAAATTAAAACAGTCTAATTTACTCAACCTTGTGTCATTCCTAACATGACTTTATTTCTGCACCAAATAAGCCATTTTGAAGAATTTTGTTGTCGGCAAGGTCTAAAAAAAAACATTGGACCAACTGACTTTAATTTATTTACTTTATTTTCTTTCACAGAAAAGGAACTCATACAAGTTTTTCATACATTTATTTATATATATATATATATATATATATATATATATATAAAAGCAATTAACGTTTCTACAATTTCTGTTTTGGAACAAACGTAAATAGATCTTTTCAAGATCAAAAACATTTTTAAATAATCATATAACCCCTAACCTTTTGAACAGTAGTGCATCTATATTAAATATTAAATATGTCTGAGACTAACTCTGTTTCAGTAGAAAATGTCAAAAATATCCCATCAAACTATTTCTTGGTGTTTTTTTAGTAAAGATTCACTCATACTGACTAACACTCACTCACCTGCGTGTATCTGGCGTCTGTCTATGCACTTCCATTCTCTGTTGAGGGGGAAAAAAGGAGAAAGGTCTATCAAACTTAATGCAAAATCGCAGCTAAAATCCATAGAGTAATTTTCAAATGCAGCAGAATTATTTATCAACTACTGACAGCTGTCACAGTTGATAAGTTCACATTAAATAGACCTTTTGTATTTGATTTTCTTAAATACTGCTAAGCTGGGATAAACCTAACCAATAAATTCCACTAGATGGCACAAACACCATCATCTCACAAAAATATGAAATAAATTCTCTTTCCGCCAGGATTAAGAAGTGAATTGCTCATTCATCATTATACAAACATCCAAAATCACCATTTGCATTGTGCAGCTCATCAGTTTCATATAAAACCTTAAAACATCTAGAAGTGACCCTCCATTACCATTATATAAAATAATAACTATGGCCCATGATGTCCTGGAAGTGTAGTTTGTTCTTTCGTTTACCATCATTATATGATGCATTTTATAGTCCATATCCATAAATAGTGTTTTGCTCCAGGTGTGCTGTTCAGCACAGCATGGGTTCCAGCTGATGCTGTGCCTGGGATTAATATGGACAGGCTGACAGCAAGCTGTGTAAACAGTCATCAGTAATTCATGGCTGGGTCCACAGCCCCAGGCTTCAATTAACCCCAGTCCATGGTAAATTCTACCTTTCAAGCTTTTCCTCTTCTTACTCGCTCCTTCTCATATCTGTTTTCTTCACAGCCCTATCATCTGATTGTATCTTTAATGGCCATCGCTCTGTCTTATTGTCTCAAGCTGGTCTGCCCTCGCTCGCCTCTGGCTGGCTGGCTCTGTCTAGTAATGAATGAATTGGACCGAATGGCACAACAGCTGCGCGTTGAAAACTGATGTGTTCGAACATTTATGGGGAGAAATGGAGAATCCAGTTTGTTATTCTTCATTTTCATTTATGTTAATTATGCATTTTGTGATTATAATTAAACCATAGAATGTGTATGAGAAATGCACACAATTAGCCAGGCCATTTCTGCATTCATTTACAGAGAAAAAGTTTGAATTGAGTTCACCCTAAAATGAATATTATGTCATTAATTACTCACCCTCATGTCGTTCCTACAGTGACCTGGGAACGTGATAATATGTCGTGGCCACAAGATATTAAGTTGTGGGACTGTCATATTAACTCGTCACCGTATTTTCCTAACCTGTAAGACCTTTTTCATCTTCAGAACACAAATTAAGATATTTTTGATGAAATCCGAGAGCTATCTGACTCTGTAAAGACAGCAACACAGCTGACACGGTCACGGTCCAGAAAGGAAGTAAGGACATTGTCACATCGTTAAAATAGTCCACGTGACATCAGTATACTTTTTGTATGCAAAGCAAACCAAAACAAAAATAACAACTTGATTCAACAATATCCTGACTATGTTGCTGATCCTTGAACATGTTTGTTGCATTGCTGTCTAAGCAGGTCAGAAAAAATATCTTAATTTGTGTTCTGAGGATGAACAAAGGTCTTATGGGTTTGGAGCGACATGCGAGTGAGTAATTATTGACAGAATATTCCTTTTTGGGTGAAATATCCCTGTCATTTGGTAATACTTACAAATTGTTTATTATACTACGGGGCCGTTGAATGCTTGAATCTGATTGGCTGATGAACGTTATGACGTGTGCAAATATTTTCTGGGATACGCACGCCGAACGTGGTTCCAAGCAGCTCTCCTGACCACATTACAATTCCATATCACTTCGCATAGTTAACTGTTATAACGGAAATTACAGGACTAACAAAAACAACATGACAGAAGATTTTCCTCAAGTAAATACGTATGACATTTCTCACTAGCGAGGTAATGACAGCGCTGTTTAGAGACACTGCTGCAGTCTAATTCACACAAGCTCTCTCTCTCTCTGTGTGTGTGTCTCTGTCTCTTTCGCTTTGTTTCTAATAACTTCAATAATAACTGCATTAGAATGCTATCAACGGCTCATGCCTCCATTACCAACATTAAAATGATGATTTTGAACCAGTAAAAGAGGCATTGGTTGAGATGCGGATGAAAAAGTCCTACTCACAATAGAGATTTAAGTACAAAAACTATTATTTTCTAATAATTCAACGGCCCGTCATGAGTTATTCCTTATGTATGCAATTGCCTCACATTTACCAAAATACTGTTCCTGAAAACAGACCAAATATATATACACATATATTTACCAAAATAGTGTTTTCGTCAAAGGGACCAATTATCAATTTGTGCGTCTATTTGTATTTTTGTGTTTTGAACACTATATGAATTGTTTAACCTTTTATTTTCCAGCGATCTTTAAGTTATTTATTTGCATAAAGACTCATAAAGTAACTCAAGTTGACAGTGGTATGTCTGCATTCTCCCATGTTAAAACATGACATGTAGACACGGATTAATAATTCTTTAGAAATAATAATGGTAATCTTACTGTCTCCCAGCAGCTCCTCGGACATGAGTCCATCCTGCCTGTTGCCCAGTACGAAAGCCAGGAAAGAGAGAATAAGGGCGTCCAAGATGCCCATAATGGCCAGGATGTACGCCCAGCGCACTGAGCATGCTCCGATGGTGTATTTGTCTGTCCCTTCTCCACACATCCTCTTCACCTCATCAGCATCCCAGCCATCAGGATATATCATACAGCCCAACACCAGACACACACCTAAGAGAGAAAGCAGCCATTTTGAGTCGTCCAAGTAATGAAAGTTTTACGGTTTTAATCAACAGCAGAATGCATTTCTGTTTTCAAGCGATATCATAGATGACAGTTGTGAAGCGTGAGGTAGGAAACCAAATCAGCTCCAATGAAAGAAGTCACTGCAGTTTCTTCTATTCGATTATAAGAAGTCTGACAGCTGAGATGAATGAGGAGAGCGGTACCAGCAATACCGAACGAGCCCCCAATTTATATTCACATACATACCCATAAAGCTCTCTATAAAGCTGCTACAAGTAATTTTCGCACATCAAATGAAATTACTAAAGTTTGTGTAGGTGGTGGTTTTGCAGATGCTTGCTTGGGTGTTCTGGTGGTTTCTACAGGTTTCCATGATATTCTGGTCCCTAGATTTGCCCGAGCGCCAATTAAGAGCCTGCCAAAAATATAAGTCTGACAGCTTGTCCACCGTTTCTCAAGAAGTTCTACATCTGACTCATGGGACTAGTGTGTAAAGAAAGCAAATAATCTGAGTCAAGGGTGGGCCACCTTCCAGAAGAATTTAGCTTAGCCTCGAATGAAAACCTCCAAACCAGCAAATCAAGGTCTTGATCAAAGTTATCTGAACCAGCCATCTCATGTCTTGGAGGCTCTAGTAATGTGTTGAATCAGGTGTGTTTTATTAGGAAGAGTTAAAAAATGTGTACTATTAATCTGCCACCAGGAACAGGGCTGAGAAACCCGTTTATCTAGTTTGTGACAGCCTGTGACTTGTTTTACCCTTCTATTACCACATGCTCCACAGAACAAGCAATAGATCTGATCTCAGATCAGTAGCGCCGACATCATCCCTGATGAATTTAGACAGGAAAACTGCATCTTTCAGGAGTATAAGACAGTTATCATTGTAAATCCCGGAAGACTTTGTGCCGAGAACCGTGAATACTGCATGTGCCAGTTTTGATTCATCAATAGTGTTCTGCAGATGCAATCAGTTACACAACAGGAAATCATTTATAATGTAACCCGGGCTTCTCTTTGGGATGTTAAGACAAATTATTTGTGATGCTGCCTTCCAGTCATATAGGGTTGATCACACAAGACATGAAGGGCACCACAATGCTGTAGTTACCAATAGAAAAAGTTATCCAATCCTGTTTCTTGAAGGCTACTATCTTGCAGAGTTTAGCTCTAACACACCTTCCTTCTAGTGGTACTAAAGTTGCTGGTTTGGAGGTTTTCATTTGAGGCTAAGCTAAATTCTGCTGGAAGGTGCCCCACCGTTGACTCTCCCATGCATCCAGTCTCAAATATGTTGGAATAGGCTTCATCCTTTCCCCAACCCTACATAGGACAATCATTCTGAAAAAACGAATGGATGTAATTTATACACGTATAAAGTTGATGAAAAGCAGCAACAAACTTTCCATAAAGTTTGATCTGTTTGTTTATGATGAAATATACTTCCTGGGCTATACTACTATTCCAGTTTGCTGTGGCAGTGTGAAAATTATACACAGCATCAATTACACAATTAAAATTTTCGTTCTTCATTTTCAAGTAAAAAAGAGAAAAATCTATGAAATTGCCCAACTGTTTATTCTCACCAAAATCACTTACATGCATATCATGTAGTAATTACCACTTCCGAAAACACAAGTAGGAACTTCCCAGCAGGACTTGAAGGCAGCATAACTGGTTAAATGAACCGAGGAGGACAGATTTAGCACAGTCAGAAAGAAAAGGTTAGAATAGGAAAAAAAAACTTAAACGGGTTTGAGTAGGAAGTAAAATGGTATCATAAGAGATAAAATAGCCCACATATGGATAGTGCCAAACTAATCAGGCATGATTAACACATCTCCTACTTGTCTTTCTCACACAGATTGCTGTGTCATAAAATAGCTAAAGAGCCATAAACAGTCACTAAAAACATTTTCCTCTGTCCTTCTATCTCTTACTTTAATGTCTTGATTCATGTGTCTAATAAATGAATCTTCAAAAGACATTTCACCATCATTATACTAATAGCCTTCAGCTGTCTAATAGTAATCATATCAAAGCTGAGAGCCAATCACACTCATCCCTGCATCTACAGTTTATTTGCACTGGTTTTCTCTTGGGGCTGTTTATGACAGTGCTACTGAATCTATACTTCCTGCTGTTTTTGAAGTTGTCATCTAAGTTCTTATGGTGGTACACCATGTCCTGTAACCAGTGACAAGTAATTTGTCTGCCCACATTGTAAGTGAAAATGCTGTAGATGCAACTCTATACCAACAAATCAGAAGTCAGTAGATGTTTAAAATACATTTATGTGGAGCAGGATTTTGGAACGATGAGACTCAAGTGTGGATGGGATTGCATTGGTAATGTTACCAGAAATAAAAACCAAATGAATGAGAAACAGTTTATTTCCATGCCTTTCGACATGTCAACTTCTGGCTTAAAGGCAATATTTAATCACCAATCCGTCTCCTCCGCATTTACCCTATAGAGCCATTTTGGAGAGTATCACATATGTAAAAGTTTGCAACGTTTGTACGCAGATAAGTTACGTTCAGATCAAAACATAACCGGCGTATCCGCGAATGGTGCTGCTGACACAGAGCAGCATACATAGTTTACATGTGTGATACTATCCAAAATAGCACTTTAGGGTGATGCAGAGGAGATTAATTGTTGAATAAAGTCATTATTTTAGTTTTCTTTGCACAAAAAAGAATTCTCGTAGCTTAGTAAAATTACAGTTGAACCAATTTTCACATGGACTATTTTAACAATCTCCTTGCTACGTTTCTGAGCCTTGATTTTTAAGGATCCTTGCTGTCTATGGAGGGACAGAGAGCTCTCGAGTTTCATCAAAAATATCTTAATTTGTGTTCCGAAGATGAATGAAGGTCTTACAGGTTTGGAATGACATGAGGGAGAAGTAATTAATGACAGAATTTTCATTTTTGGGTGAACTATCCCTTTAACTAGTGATGTAAGTTTTTAGCCAATGACAAATAAAGGAAAAGTTTAGAGAACCTATTTAGAAACACACAGAACTATTTGTAGTGCAAACATTGCGTATACCTGTCACGTCACTGTAGGACTCACTGGAGGGAAACTGATGAGTGTATTTCGTTAAAACTAGATTCATGGACACACATGCACATTATGTGGGAAATCCTTATTAATAATAGAAAACATCAGCATTTTCTCTCATTTCACATCCTCTCCAGAGCCTGCAGCACTGCACCACACACATATACTAATGAAGAGGAGCTCTTCTGATAAACCTTTCAATGTTATCGAAGAGACCCACACAGCTGAGCTCTGATAATGAGCTGTCCTTATCTCAACCATCATGCAAAAGACAAGTTGTCTTTTTCATCCCATTTTGTCTTATTTTTATGTAATAGATCCCGCAGAATAGATTACGGAAAGGCAAACTTGTGGTTCTGTAGTATCACTAGCGCTTTTCTAATAGATTAGACTGCGGTTGTATTGTGCGGGCTTTGATTTTGCTGGCAGCGAGCACTCATGCAGCATCTGGGTCAGCGAGAGTGCTCTGAATGCAGATGCTGTGAGTGGCACATCCAAGATGTGTCTAGATAGAAGCTATAAATAAACACCGTTAAAGATGGAGAATTCTGCATGTATGATACCCTTCTCCTCCCTGTTAGACTTTCCTCTTCTCTGCATGTATGTTTTTCATGCTATCCTGTAATCTCAGCCAACTATTTATTGATAAAGCCCCCTGATAGAGCTAAAATATAAAGGCTGCTACTTGACTAATGGAGCAGTCCCTTTCAAAACTTGTTCTGAACTTGTGTTCACCTAAAAATTGACATTTTGTCATCATTTTCCATTAAAGTAGTCTATATGAGTCATGCTATATTCCAGTCATCTGTAATCATACATTAATATTTATATGGTATAGACCTTAACATAAAGGAAAAGTTCACCCAAAAATGAAAAGTCTGTCATTAATTACTCATCCTGATGTCGTTCCAAACCTGTAAGATCGTTCATCATCGGAAAAACAAATTAAGATATTTTTGATGAAATCCGAGAGCTTTCTGACTTGGATAGACAACAATGCAATTAACCCATTCAAGGCCCAGAAAGGTAGTAAAGACATTGTTAAAATAGTTCATTTGACATCAGTGGTTCAACCGTAATTTAATGAAGCTCTGAGACTGCTTTCCGTGCGCAAAGAAAACAAAACTTTCATTAAAATCATCTTAATTTCTGTTCCAATAATGAACAAAGGTTTTGCGGGTTTGAAATAACATGTGGGTAAGTAAATAATGACATAATTTTCATTTTTGGGTGAACTATCCCTTTAAGTCGTTATTTGCACAAAACAAATTCTAAATAATAAGAATAAATTTCCCATCAACCACATCTGTCAACTTTGTCACGTTTTTCCACATTTAAATTTGCTTCATTGAGACTGGTTATGATGCGTTGGTGCGCTGTTTTTAAAAATACGCGAACACAAAGGAAATTTAAAAGCGATAGCTGAAATAAGATTATCAGTGAAAAATAGCATATATTTTATATACATATATATTAATATACGTTTTTAAGACTTGGAATATAGTTCAAAACTCATACAGTCTACTTTTATGATACTTTTATGAAATTGATCGCCTTAGTCTCTATTAACTTTTAATCTATTGAAAAAAATCTTGAACAATGTAACTGCATGGAAGAAAATCCTGTTTGGATATACATCGGGGTGTATATATGATGACAGAACTGTAATTTTGGAGTAAACTGTCCCTTTATACACAGCTTTGTATGCAGGTTATCAGTGAAGGATGAAAAAAGGTGCTTCTTTACGCTCGTCTTCCCCTGACATCGCTTGACTTGGCATTTGTTTGAAATGTATTTACATCTCAGCCAATGGAAGAAGGAGAAAGAAGCACCAAGGACGATAAGGGAAGGAGACAAGATGGATGGAGAGAGGAGAAGATAATGCAAGGTTAAAAGACTTCCTGTCTCTCCTTGCCTCTTTCTCACTAAGCTGCAGTTGTTTGCTGCTTAATGTATTGTCAAGGCAGGAATAGAGTAACGCCTCAGGGTTTGCGTTTCATCCTGAGAATGGCAGATTGTTGTATTTTCTTCCAGAGAGGGAGGAATGGTGGGAAGAATAGAAGAAAAAGAGAGAGAAAATCACCTCACTGCATCCATGGTAATATGAAATTCCCTTATCCTGCAGTCAGACACTAGCTCTTCTCCATAACTCTTCTCTGTTGAGAAGAGCTAACAGACGTTGACAGAATATTTACGTATAAATTTACAGCTTGTCTATTTGCAAGGGATAGGATTACCTGAGGTTATTTTTATTGAAGGTAAATGTTGCTGTAATCTTTATAGACAATATGTTTCCATTCACCTATTTTAATGCACATTTTGAAATATTACAAAATGCGCATAAATCGCATGGAAGACAACTTTGCGCTATGAGACGGGAAACTTGACTAGCATTAAACAAAGTTAAATTAAGTGCATTTATGTGTTCACACTTTGGAAAGGAAACCAAATTATAAAAGTGAGGTGAGTAACGCTATACATTTTGCCACCTTTTGTCCTGCAGCCACACTCTGTGGAAACAGCTGCCATTATGAATTATGATAAAATAACCATACTACTGTATGGAATCAAAAAACACAGTGTTTAACATATACAGGCATTCAAACTTTGCTACAGTATAAGCAATCAAACCATTTGTGAAAGCCCCCTTAAATGAACACAGACACCATATTGGGTAGTGTAAGAAGTTGAACTTCAAAAGAAATGTTTTAGTTAATTTCAATCCATTTTTACAGCTTGACAGTGAATGCATCTTGTCGTAGCTAATGCAAGTGCATCAGTGGGAGTGCTGCAGAATCAATGCCTCTGTTACGGACACTGTAGGAGATTTGTAGACGCTCCCATGGGTGACAAGGTAAGTCGTAAAAATGATTGAAGATTAAATTTTTACAGGCCCGTGTGTCCCTAGGATTGTTGGTTTTTAGCAGCGGGAGGCTGTTTCAAATCTTATGTAGTCATCTCTGAGATCTGAAATCATCAACCCAGGCTAAACGCAATCCATCTATCCTTCTGTCTGTCTATTTATCTAGATTGGTCTGTCGTAACGTCTTTGGCACTCTTTTACCTTTTTCATTCACCTCATCATGTATGCATCTGTCTAGACTCAAGCTGTGCTCTCACGCATAACTGACGCAAGACAAATTTGGGTTCAGCCGGCTTCAGACAAACATCTGTCTGTGACTGTGTCAATTAAATCCTGGATGGGCCTCTCTGCTCTGACAGTGGCATATGTTCGATATCACAGGCTCGCATGTTCAATCTCACTCTGGATTATGTCAAAACTAGGTTTTGTTAAGAGTTTTGGGTCTGCAGTAGATGCACATAATAATGCAGGCAAATAATATGGTTAAAACTGGCTTATAATGGCATTTAGACTGTACACAACCTCATATATTTTAAATGGTATGTGAAGTAACACATTATGAGTATGCCACATTACTGCCGTATGACCTCACTTTGCATATTAAATTAAGTGAGAGGAATCTAGCTTTCATCTTGGAAATAAAAAAAGGGTCCTTTTGCATTTTTTTATTTTGTGTAGAAATATCTGGTAACACTTTTTAGTATAGGGACCAATTCAATGTTTATTAGAATGCATAATCATAACACATTAGTACTTATAAAGCACATATCCTGTATGATCATATTCTACATCCCCAATCCTACCCAATACCTAAACGTAACAACTACCTTACAAAGTATTAATAAGCAGCTAATTAGGAGTTTATTAAAGCAAAAGTCATAGTTAATGGTTTGCTAATAACCGTAATATAGTTAATATTATAATATAAACTGTGATCAAATATAAACCAAGAACAAGTCAAAAGTCAGCTAGAATGCAGGTAGCTATTTGAAATGTTAGCTTCATATTAATTGCAATGGAATGCAAAAAAAAAAAAAAAAAAAGATAATTGTTTATGAAAACCCTTTCAGTTTTACAATGCAGCCTCTGAATCAAGACTGCATTAAATAAAAGGGCTCTAAGGAAAGTGTAAGAGATGCAGCGGAGTTATTATTGACGCCGCAGCTGAGAGTTGGCTCTGAACGAGTGCCAGGTATGTGGAGTGAGTTGTGTTGTCATGGAGACAGTCTTGTGAGGTGTTTGATAGGTGATGGGTGTGTATAGACTGCAGCGCTCCTGAACTCCTCCCTCCTGGGCAAACCAGGCCAGCACAACTGACACAGATGCTCTTTTATCCTTCCCGCTGTCTGTCTGGCTATTTTTGGAAGGCAAACTACCACACTACTCTTTACTTTTTCTGCATTATAAACTATGTTTACTGTACATACTTTGGTAGGCAGATAGACAGCAATATTATTCTACCCAACACACTTAGTTTGGGAGAAGTTTTTAAACAGCATTGCATGTATCATTTGCAAATTAAAAAATGCACTGTGACAACACATGCTGGTTATAATTAAACTACATGTATATATTTCATTTAATTTCATTCTAAATATGTCTTATCCCTTTTACTCATTTAAAAAAAAACATTTTTAGTACAATTGATAGCTGAACTGCACTGCAAAGGAAATTTAACAGCCTACTAGGCCCTATGGTTTATAAAAAAATATATATATATATTTCTGCTTCACATGCTATTTCTAAAACAGTATACTTGAGCATAATTCAGTAAGCTGTACACATATGTCATAAAAAACTCTCTCTCTCTCTCTCTCTCTCTCTCTCTTTCTCTGTGTCACTGCAGTTTATGTATTTAAGGCAAATCTACAATACGTCCAAAAACGCATTACATTTAATATCTTGAAAATATGCTGTCTTAACCTTTTTAACGTGTGCACATATAACCTCATTACCCTTGCGCAGAAGACTACATATCCCATAATTCTTTGGGGGCGGTGGAACAGTAAAGGTGATTGGGAACAGGTGGTCCAATTAATTACTGGCGAGCACGAGCACACCCGCCAAGTGTGGGAGGAAACTAAATGAGTGTGCCAAAATACAGCTTTAATGAGAGGAGAGAGAGACACAAACATTGAGCTCTACAGGGCACGCATCAAGCCCTTCACAGACAGTAAGAAAAAGCAAACAGATTAAGAGAAAAATCCTCTTTTATCGTTCTGATGCACTTATTTCAACCACACAAGCCCGATTGGCATTGCAAGCCTATTTGGATAGCAACCAGCGTGTTGCGTCTGTATTTGGCAGAATGCAATACTATGTAATAGCTGTTTCCTCTTCTCAGTTGGAAACCAATAAGTTTTGAATCGGGGCCCCCAGGAGGGGAGTTTATTTATCCCTGCCAAGCACTCATTGAAGTGTCCGTGGGATGCTTGGCGTGTCCTGCCAAATGCAGTCCTCATCTGCGCTCCTTGACAGACACTAGAGCTTCTGCTTCCCTCTCTGCGTTCTGTTGTATTAGCACAGCTCATCTAAATTCAGAGATAATCTCTTTCTCTCAGGTTTCCCAGACTGTGTGACAGCACTCAGAGGAAGGAGCGTTTCTTTGAATATTCTACAGATGTCCTCTTTTCTTTCTCCGCGTGAGCCGAGCGTTTGAAGTTGGCTGATGGGATTGTTTTAATATTCCTCAGATGTGGCGCAGAGCCTAAGAACGTTTTATCCTTGGTGCACTGTGCCTGGATCAGTGTGCGCTGGCTCTGGGTCTTAGATTCGATGCTTTGCAGGAGCAGAGAGGGCTGATCAGTGCAGGACACCCCATTTATGTGTGTGTGTGTGTCTTTTATAATAAGTGTTGGGGGTAACGCATTACAAGTAACGCGAATTACGTAATGAAATTACTTTTTTCAAGTATCTAATAAGGTAACACAGCGAAAAGGCACGCGCACATGAATACTGCTCATAGTTATAGTTATTTTTGCCACTTTATAGTGCTCGAACAGTTAAATACACACACTTATTTGTCAAAATGCCCATCTTTGCAATTATCCTTGTAAATACAGTACGTAATTTACGTCTTAAGTAAAACCAAACAGCTGAGAAAGAAAACACGCGTAACAATATATTGGATCTGGGCAGCTCTTAAAGTGACAGCAGTCTAATATTCCTGGTGTCTGTTATTCATGTTAATCAGAATATCTCTCACTGCTCTTTTAGTTTTTAAGTTTCTTTACGTCTAAAAATGTGAGGCGCAGTGTTCAGGAACGGTTTTTTAAAAAGCAGTGCAGAATGCGATGGTCTTTAGTTACGCATTTGAGACGTTATCGGTCTTGTATAAATGTTTATGTGTACAGGCTAATTCAAGTCTTCAGGATCACTGAGAAGTTTGATCGGGGATTGGTGATAAACTGCAGGTCAGTGGCCCTCCAGAACTGTTGAAAACACCTTTGGTGGAGCGTTCGGAGTGTTACTAAAGCAGTGTTTCCCAACCCTGTTCCTTGAGGCACACCAATAGTATGCATTTTGGATGTTTCTCTTATCTGAACCACCCGTTTGAGGTTTTGGAGTCTCTTGAAATTGAATCAGGCGTGTTTGATTAGGAAGAGATTGAAAATATGTACTGTTCCAGATTGTTCTACATTACTGTTTGATTGCTAGGGTGTTCTAAATGTTTGCTATGGTTTTGTAGGTAATTGACAGTGTTGTTTTACAGTTGCTAATGTTTGCAGAGTGGTTTTCAGCCCATTGCTATCTGTTTCCTAGGGTGTTGCCATGCAGTTTTTCTGAATATGTGATATTCTGGTCTCAAGACCATTTGGGTTTCTTCATCGTAAATCGAGCTGTATTCGAAATCGCCCCATATACCCTCATTTACTATTCCCTGCATTAGTCTACTCATAGATATGTATAGGTAGATGCCACATTCGACCTGCTTAGACACGTTAATGCTTCCACCATCTTGAAACGGTCTATATGTCGTCAGTCACAATAAAAGATGCAACAACACTGTGCAGCATCTAGTTTTAAATACTGCCTACTGTGGCTTAATCATTACATCACACCCTCAGATGTTGGGGGTTTAATAACCATAATGTGCACTTCCTCTAATATCTTTTAAATTATATAGTGAAAAAAGATAAATGGAATGGCACCACGGCTCCTGTTAGAACTGCAACACTCTAGTTATTCTTGCTCTAATTGGTGCTACAGCTCCAGGAAACCAGATTAGTATCAGAGACCACCTGCTGAGTGGTCTACTAAAGTAATTCCAGAAGGTGCAATTCTGCCATGCCCCTCGGAGCGTGTGCGTTCACATGTACGAAACCCTCCCATCCACTCGACCCCCACCGCTCGACACGTGTATGAATCCGACCGAGACTAATTGTGCAACACTGCATCTGCACATAGCCGCTCCGCAGAAAAGGGGAGGGCAGAGAAGTGTGCAGTTTCCATGACAACTTCCAAAGAGGTGGTTTTCAAAGATCAGGCTGCATGCGAACTAAGCTCCGCGCATCTGAGGAGGTCAGCTGTCAACGTGCACGTCTGTCATAACATGTTTCATCTGTGGCGAAACCCAAATAAACAGGACCTTTTGAATGACCTTTAAAACAAACGATGTAAGAACGTGTTGTTTCCTTTGACAGCGGAAGCAAGAATTTTATTCATAATGTGGTTCCATTTTGTATTAGGTGGCTTTAACCATTACATACTTGCATCCAAAAAATAAGTACAGATTACTTATTGTGTTTATATGGTATTGCAAAACACTTTTCCTGCGATTTTTGAGGTGGGATGTAGGTAAGGGATGGGTCAACAGTGTAATTAATGTAATTACAGAAATGAATTCCAGATGTAATTACATGCCTTGGTCTTTGCATTATCGCCTCTTCTGTTCTCATTACTCTTTTATGCCTTTGTTTCTATCCGTTCATTTCCCCCCTGCAGATTCTCATGGCTGTTCCTGGGCTGAGAACTCACTAAAGCTCTCTTGAGCACTATCTCTGCCTCTCTGGTGTCTTTCCATGCTGGACTGAGAGATAACCCAAGGGGGAATTGAATTAGAACGAATTGCACCCCGCCGATAGCGCTGTTTACTTGTGTCTGTTGTTTTAGCATCCGATTCATAATTTAGGAATTATGCAAATCAGCTAACGGACAGATGCTCCTATAACATCTGTGTTGAGTGCAATCCAAGCCCTACAGTTTCCCACATTGCAGGTTGGTTGTGAAAACTAGATTGTGGAGGATGCAGCAGTTCTGGCACACTTTTCTGGGGCTGTACAGCATCACCCACCACTGCAATACAGCCACTGCCTGGCTCATTAAAATGTCTGGATATATAAGCCCTGTGATTGCTCTTTTCTCCATCATTTGATCTATTACTGCTGCCTAGAAAACCTACACAAGTATCTTTTTGTAATGAAATTATGTTTAGGCCGGCCCTATTTATTCATATAAAAAAATCTCATATTCTCTTTTATAACCATATTAATTGAATGGGTTCTGCGTCAGCTACACGGTTCTGAGGTCCAAATGGGTTTTAAAACATTCAACCTATTTGTGAATATTATTTTCCTATGTGTTGGAAACCATTATGTGCTTAAAGCTACTGGCAGGACCAGAGTTTTTTTTTATCCCACTAAACTCTTACAAAAATGTTTTATATATTAATGCATTTATCTTAGGGTTTTAAACAAAAGGGTCAGCAAGGTTTCTCTGTCGAACAATACATTGGCGCAATGAATTGACAGTGGACAAGACAGTGGATGTAAATGTAGTTAAGTGAAAAACTAGATCATCATTGTTAGTTGGGAAAGGAAGTAGACCGCTCAATATGTCATACAGTCTTATGGTTATAGCTCAGGTTTCCAGAATTGAATCCATCTCCAATAAATCTCTCTTTGCACTGGCAGCCGTAAGTGTTGTAAGTTATTACTGATATTAACTGGAGCCTTCTAATGTGTCCCTCTACATTTGCCAAGTCACAAACCTGTGGTTTATGCGGCAAGTAATAACAATAGCCCATTTTGCATTATTAGAGCGCATCTGCTATATTGCTACATTTTATAACTACAGTTGTGGTGTGTGTGTGTGTGTGTGTGTGTGTGTGTGTGTGTGTATGTATGTATGTATATGTATATATGATTTCTGTTCATATTTCCATGACAACTCATTTTCTAAACCTCCAAAGCAAATTATGAAATATGCAAAATCTCTAGGTAGATATCCACCATGCACTATACCAGCGTGCACCTAATTATGCATATTATCTTCTATAATCTATGAGGTTTTAAATGATTCATTCCAGGCTTCTATTTTAATTAGGTTAAGCCTGTAAGCAACAAAGTCATTAAAAAAAATTGTATATTCTATGAAAATGTGGTCTATTAAAAGACTCCATCAGGTGAGGGTAGCAAATAAATAATGGCTCTGGTGCTAATTAAAAATAATAATAATAATAATTGAGTCATAAGTTCATAACATTTAAATGTTATTTCATTTTACTGCAACTTAAAACAGGTAGAAAGTATAAAAATATCATTTATATGAGGGATGAAAGTAGAAAGTGCTGATGGTAGTGGGCTCAGAACAGAAGCGCAGCTTTCCATTCCCACTGAAACACTCATCTCCCCAGGCATCTATACACACAGGGGGACTTACTTTCCAAAACTGGTTTCACACACACTTTACTTTGCCTTTTTTTTGACACCTGAAGCCCATTCCGTTCTGCTTATGTAATTGTTCTCTGTTTTCAGTGCTTCTAAGCAATGTTTAGAAGTCGCCATCAAAAATGTTCTGATACATCAAAAAAACAAATGCACGTCTTGCCGCACAGAAATCAATGTCATTAGAGCAAGCATCAAGTTAACATCCCGTTGACATCTTTGATTTGGGGTAGAGAAATGCAGTTCATTCAATGTGTTGTAACTGGTTTCCTATGAAAACACTGAAGGTGTGTTTTAGTGAAGAGAAAACGGTTCTTTCTGTGCTCTTCAAAAATCTTTGCCCTGCCTGTTTGATTTAATGTACTAACTGTAGAGGTCAGTTTATCCTTCTCATCTGAGCCACAGCGGCTCTTTTCGGCCTCCATAGGTGAGAGATTTCTCTCCTCTGCAGAGCATCAGCCTTGTAATTTATTCTGACAGCACACTGATACGCTTGCTAATGGCCTCTGGTCTGGCTCAGACAAACTCTATCCATTATTATGTATTGATTGACAAGGACGCTGAAAAGAAGGGCATTGTGTGGGTTTGGAAAGAAGTGGATTTACAACGTGTGCTGTGAGGCGGTGTTCTGTTGGTCAACATTTACAGTTTTCTTATATTTTATGCTCAAATCGTTGCATTCTGCATCATTGCCACAAGGGGTGCTATATTAAAGAAATTAATACAAAAATACATTACAAGAACTTGTGGGGTTTAAACCTGATTTTCCTTTTCCTTGTCATTGAAAGTCTTATACATCATTGACTAATGTACAATGTGACTTGCAGTACACCGACCAAATGGTATTGCTAATATGTTTATAACGATTAACCGCGAGTCGGTTGAAAATCGATTCAAATATGTGACGATTCAAATCGGTTGAGATGCTAAATAAACTGTGATTCATTTAGGGGTAGGTTTTTTTATATGAATGTCTGTCTGAGGGGAACTTACCTCTGTCAAATAATGCATATTAAAGTTCATAAATGCAGCGCTGCTTTGTTTACAGCGGAAACCAAGGAAACACTTTATGCACCACCTGCTGGCAGTGCGTGAATCCACATCTTGTTAAGCTCGTTTGCTGTTTCAGTTTAATGCAGAGATTTTTAATGTATACTTTCACAAAACTAATGTCAAACCATTCTTTTCACAATTTCTTAATTGTTCAATTAATTTGCCAATTTCATTCATCATTATAAGTAGTAATACGCTGAATTGCAAATAGGTAGCCTAATTCTAATACATTCAATGACTATCCATCATTACATTTTTATATTTATGTAGCCTACACAATAATATTCTTTTATACTGTAATCCTTTTGTTTTTAATATTTGGCATATTTGTGTGATGCGCATCCCTGTGTGTAACAAGGCAAAGTCAACGCGAACAAAGTATCGCGCTATTGACTTTAGACTTTAGACCAGGTTTGAGTTGGTCTATGGCGCAGTCTATTTTCAGCTCATTAAAATAGCAATGTGCCAGCAATGCACCTGAACACACCTCTTTTTTTTTTACACCAGCACGCCCATGGGCACACAAACGGGCGCAAATGCATTTGCTAATTAAACAATGTGGTGCTGGACGGGACAATGCAAATGGACTGAAACTAGCAAACACACTGGTGCTAAAACCTTGCTTCGCATTGTGCCGGGTGTATGATAGGGTCCCTAATATCCTAAGCACTGGTCTGAGATATTAACTTGTGCCTAAAACACTAGAAGTACAATATATCCTTCTAGAATGTCTTAGAAGTTGTAGTTTTGGCTGTCCGTGACGAGTCTTGAGGAATGAGTCATAGGACACACAAGGGCAGACGGGACTTTGATCAGAAGCAGGTTTTATCTGTGAGGGGGTGGATGGATTGTGAGGCCAAGTTCTACACATCAAACAAACTAGGAATGACCATCACTGGCACATACATAATATCAAAGGGTCTGGGAGAGATGAGCAAAGCATGAAACTGTCTAAAGACGTTCGATTCTCTCGGCTGTCACTGGATAGCCTCAGTCTCCCACCGGACCTGCTGCTGCTGCAACAAAAGCAGAGGCTCAGATTGGCTTTCAAGTACTAACATGTAGGGAAATATAAAGTGCAAGTCGATCTCTGACTCTCGTGATTTTTATTTTTATGAGGTCCCATGATTTTCCGTGGCTTAAAATCGTATTTCTTTCTTAAAATGTTAATACACCTTCACACATACATACAGTCAAGAAACATCCCTTTATGCTTATGAACAGTAAAGCAATGCAATGATTAGTAGACGAGAAGATACTGAAGCCTTTCTATATGATTTGCCTCTGGCTGCATACAGAAATACAGTACAAAATGTGTGATAAAAGTATAAACCGTGTCGGTGTTCTGAATGAGTTGGGATAATGCACTGATAATCATTCATCTTTTTCTTTTCATATTTTATTCATATTTTCTCCTCTATCGACAGCTTTTGTGGCATAACCACAGAAAATGATTTATCCTTGAGGGAAAAAAAGCTAAATTATAGTACAGTAAATATTAAAAAGCAGTTACACTAAGATGCTGGGAGCGTTAAGAAAGAACAGTGCAGTCAGAGATCTGTTCTTGAATTTGTTTTCTGCTGCAGGTACACAAATGTGTTTATGGGTTCGCATTTTAAGTGCTCCGACAGATTTTGCTGTCAGTCTTTTCGCATTCATTCTTTAGAGACTCTAAAGTCTCTCTCTTTCCCAGTCCTAATTAAACATGCATCATGCGTACTTAAATGAGTTCATGTTTGAAGAAAGAACCACAGAAAGGTGAAGCAGGAAAAAGATGGCGATAATGAATCAGCAGAATTAACAGGAAGCACAAAGAGCTCAAAAAGAAAATCAAATTAATTTCATCCTAACCTCCACTTAACTGTGATAACCCTAGATACTGACAGACTGCATAATGCATAATGCTCCAAAGCTGGTGTCCAAGTCTCTGCGCTGGTTTGAGGACACATCCTCTGAGATGTCTGCCAGCCGTTGCTGGTATTTTTAAACTTCTGTTTACAAAAGAAATTAATTTGCCCGTTGCTTGTTTAGGCTTGATGTGGGTTTTTTTTTATTAATTTATGGCAGAATGGAGTATTTTTAAATGTGAAAATCTATTTTCTCTCAGCTAATGATAATTCTCGTTTGCAGACATTAGAAAAGAAGCTTGTCCTACGCACATTTAAAGCTTCATAGTTTATAAAGCTTCATAGCTTAGTTTTCTGTCATGTCATCTCACACTTTACTCAACTATATGCATCAGCTACCAGACTATTTATCCTCTAATATTGTAGCTACAGCACAATCCCAAAAATGCAGTTCTTACACCAACTCAACCCAGCTAAATAAGATCTAATTCTTGACAATTTTAACAAACAACAAGGATGTGCCTGCAGTAGGTTTTGTGGGGGAAAGAGCTGAAAAATGGTTTTGGGGAGACGTGGGCAGCAGTGAGCTGACACTTTCATTTGCTTGTTGGGTATTTTTTCCTAATTGACTTCACTTCCCACTGCTTCGCCTTCCATTTGCGCTGTTTAGTCTCTCAGTTTCAGTGGCTATTGCTCATTGCTTTTCTTGTTAGATATCGAACACACTTAGAGACTTGTTTAGCCAGATTTTTTAAATTAGAAAGACTCATTGTAGCATCTGTCTTGCTAGTAGTGTACAGCTTTGTGAAGCTTCGAAACCTTTGTGGTTCAGAATGCGTATGAAACTGCCAAACTGTCTTCAGTAAATGAGGCTTCGTTATGTCATAACTGTTTCAAAACGTTTAGAAACTTCAATGGTTTGCTGTTGGGGCGATTTCAGTGACTTATGAATCATGCAAATTTATTGAGATCGCTTCCCAGCGGCAAACCCAATGAACCAGCGGCAATGGATTTGGCTTAATCTCGGATCAGTTTTATCCATTTGTAGAAATTTTTAATGAGACTTTTGTGTAATTAAACTGATGAATAGTAGTTAATTGCCACGTACTGGCCTCTTATAAGCCCAGCAAATTAAAAATAATTCTTAAAAACACATATTATATACACTATTTAAGAGTACTTTCAAGAAAACATTTGCAGTGGGTTTGTAAAAGCCTTTTTTATGCATGTTCTTGGTGCATTTATACAGTTTTGAGCAGCAGGCATCACCAGCGTGTGGCGTTTCAAGCACTTTGAAACAGTGAATTATTTTGTGAAATAATTGATTCAATTGATTTGAATCTTCAAAAAGGTTTCTTTCTTCCATAACTAATGTGCGCCCAGCCTCAGTTCATACATGATTTACCATACCAACCTCTGGTACCTTGGTATCAGTTATAATTTGTAAATGTTTCATTTATTAATAAAAAAATTTTTAATACATTTTGTTTTTAGGGAAATAAAACTATAGTGTTGGGTTTGGCAATTTATTTGGTTGACACGTGATTAAATGACAACCTAAACCTGATGGTTTTCTTATTAATGTTTATGCAAAAAATATTATGATGATATCCCATACTTGATCAGTTTCAATTGATAACAATTGAGAAGTTTGAAAGAGAAACTTTCTGTTGGCTTGACAAAGCCAAGTTTGAAAATTTAAATAGTTAGTTTGACAGTTTGAAGGGATAGAGTAGCAAATAAATTATGATAGATAGATAGAAAGATAGATAGATAGATAGATAGATAGATAGATAGATAGATAGATAGATAGATAGATCTTCACTCTGATGTCCACAAAGAACCATTTCTAACCATTTTATAATCTGAAGAACTTTCTTTCACTACAAATAACCTTTGGTGAAACGGAAAAGTTCTTCAGATGTTAATGGTTCTTTATGAGACCATTTAGACAAAAAAGGTTCTTCTATGGCATTGTGAAGCACCTTTTTTTTTTTAGAGTGTAGATACATAGACTTAATGACATTTAAACTAAAGAAGGCTAATCTGTGATCATGATACACTAGCAACAGATAAACAAAGTTAACGCCATGCCAACCGTTCACTGGAGCAGTTCAGTTAAAGCTAAAGCAGTGTAGATCTTTACAGATCTGGTTGATGTTAGCAAATAGCAACGTCTGCATGTGCTTTCAATCATCCATTTAAAATGAGAAATGTGGCCAGCATGGGCACGCAGTCTTAGCCAAGATTAGCTAATAGTCGCTAAGCGAAGCAGCAAGTGAGAGCCATTTCTCCTACGGCTGCGCTTAATGACATTAACTCCAGATACACAAGCTAATCAATCCACTAAAGACTTTTGCCAAGCCATCAACCACAATTAAGAGACGACAAACTCCATCCAATGTGTGCTGGCATTTTTTAAATAGCATAATTAGTTTGAGCCATACGTTCTGAAAGTGACTTTGAGACCCGATGTGCTCATCAGCACGCGGCGGAGATCGGGTCGGAGAGGATTAAAGCTTGCGTGTTAATGGAGCGCGGGTATTTTTACCCACTAAGTGCTAATCTCTGATGCTGGATTTCTGATACGTGACTAGCTGAGGACTGATTCATGCTGCATGTTGGAGTTCAAGGCTATTATGGTTAGCTGAACAAAGCTTGTTTGCGATTTTATTACTTTGCGATTCCTAATAATGCACGTGTGGAGGACAGTTGACACCGTACACTACATACGGTTCACTTGTTTTTTAAATGGCTAGTCCTTGAGTTTCAAGTGCAGTGTAGAGTGTATATTTGCGCTGTGGTTAAGTAGGCACCATTATTATTATTACTGGTTTGTACTTAAGATTCGTGATTTGAACAAACCTATGCCCTTGAATGGATTGGGTCTAAGTGTCATAAATAATAAATATAATTAATTGATGAATATTAAAAGCACCAGTATACTCACTATTATAAAACGTTTGGGATCAGATAATGTTTTTGTTTTGGAAGAGGTCTCGTATGCTCACCAATGCTGCATTTGATCGAAAATACAGTAAATTGGTAATATTGTGAAATTAATTTAATGACACATTTAATAATTGATTTAACACAGTTTGATTATTTATGTTATGTTCATGTATGTGTGACAGTGAGTCTTTTTTTTTTTCTCACAACAATTTTTTTTTCATATTATGGCAAATTACATGTTATATTTCTTCATGTTTTTGCCACAGCGTACTTCATTTCCTGTTGCTGCTAGTTAAATTTCAATGCAATTTTCCATTAATAATGTCATTGCGTCAGGTACACATGCATGCACACATTCTCACACAGTGAACAAAGGTGACACACTTTTTCTGGAGCTTATTTAATTGTTGCTCTTTGTGTCAGTATGAACCCACACCTACGTCTTTCTCTATTTATCTTCCCAGTTCTCACTCGCTTTCCCCACAGTACATGATAGTTAAGCATACTTAGTGCTGAAACAGGCACATCTGGGTCCCAAAGGGTCTCATCATTACTGTTGCTGATTTCTCTGTATCTCTTCATTGGTTTTCCAGGTAAGCACCCCACTGTCCAAACAGCAACTAGCAGCAATGACATCTGCTCCCTGTGGAGCCTACATCCACCATGCAGAGGGTTTGATGGCATCAAACATTCACACTTCCCTCAAGGGACAGCAGTCGATTTCTGAGAGCTGGGTCTTGAAGATGAACTGAGAAAACCCACCAACCAGCCAGTCACGGTGATTACAGACTGAGTTTATGGGAGGTGAGGAGCGTGACGCCTTTCATACGATAATGTCTTTCATCTACCGGTTTCTGCCATCTTGAATTGACGTTTGATGCTGCATTTGGTATAAAGCCTATTGAAAATTCAATCTAAAACTATAATTTACCATTTGAATAAGGCTGATCAGACACTTATAAATGCAATTGTTAGAGTTAAACGTAATAAATGAAACACCTGGGCCATGAACTAGGCTTATATTTCAGTTTAATAAGAAAAATGTGTTCTGAGACCCTTTTCTGCTCTTTTTAAAGACCCAATGAAATGGTTTAACGATGCTAATTTCTTTCCTGTTTAGACATTTTCCATTTGAAACATGATTTCGAAGGGCTTATCCTTTGTTTAAATAGCTTTTATAGTCATTTTGCAGCCTAAAAAACACCTATATTTTGCTAGTTGGTAGATGGTGGTGTGTGGTAATATATAGCGACTTATTACTCTAGCACATAAATCTGCCTGAAAGCTTACAGACATGTACTAAACTCCACTATTGATTTCAATAGGTTTTTAACATTAAAATAGCAGTCGAATATGCCATGGAACCCACTCTTTGGGCTTTCTGAGCCATCAGTCCCTCATTGATTTTATTCGCAGACTGCGTCTTGTGGTTTCGATCAAACAGATGTTCCCTGTCCTCAGCCAAGTCAGCTGCTCACACTTAACTCTAAAGAGGCACTTTTAATTATAGCATCCTCTCATTTATAGCTTCCAGTCATGTACTACACCACAGGCTTGTTATATGTTACGAAGATAAGGATTACAAACATAAATCATTGCATTGTAATGCACCAAAAACATGCATTTCATTAGCAAAAAAAGAGAAAGAGTAAGTATTTCTGGCATTTGAAAATAAATGAAGATTGAATAAAGATTAAATAAAATGGGTGAAAATAAATTTAGATTGAATTAAATTAATTCATTTTTGTAAAGATACATTACGTTGGTACCTGGGTCTCCTTGCATGCTAAATAAGGTGAACACCTTATACTTTAAAACATGTTAAACCTGTTTTATTGAGAGGACAGAAGTGAGCCAGGACTGCAACTCCCTCTTCAAAAACAAATCATGTGCATGACTCCCATATTTACTGATTTCTAACCTGTTCATGGTTATTTTTAGCTTGTAACAAATACTTGCGGTGTTTCATATAGTGTTTCTTATTTTAGGATTTTAATATAATCACCTGCTGCCTCTCGGCATAAGAAATCTGAGGAAAAAAAACACCTCATTTTCTCACTCCCACAAGTGCAAGATTCGTCTGCTCTCGGATATGATTCACACATTGGCTAAATAAAGATTCAATATTTTCCGGAAACTGCGAAATAACCATTACCTCTTTATGTTGACAATACTGAAACCCCCAGAAAACAAAAAATGAGAGGGAAAAATAGCTAATTAATTTCTTCCATAGAAGAAAATATAAATGCACAATTTCTGATATGAATGTCTGATAATATGATTGTATCAGATGGCAATACCATGGTTGACTTTTTGCTAAATAGCACTAAAAGTGGTTTATAATCATAGGGAGTCCACTTTAAGTGCTATATAGCATATCTTTAAAGGTTCTATGAAGCACCTTTGTCAAATGGTGCTATGTAGAACCATAAGTCACCTCATTCTCCTCCTTGGATTTTAGATATATTATTCCACACACATATGTTTGCTATGAATTGGAATTTACTACAATTGCAAAAGTCTTGTGTGGGGGTCCTAGCATATTACCTTATGGGGCAAAAAGGTTGACTTCAGGAAATATACTGTATTTTAATGTTGTTGTTTTTAACCCTTTCCCCAACGAAACTAAAGGGACTAAGAGTGAGTTAGAGAACTTTTAAACAATTATACAGGGGCTTATGGTATGGCAGCAGTGCTATAGCACCTTAACCACCCCGAAGAGCCGTTGGAGGACCCTACTTGACTTTATAACAGTAGAGTTGTTATATAGCACCTCAACCTCCCCAAGGAACCACTGAAGAACCAATTTTATTTGTGCATATATCATGGCTCTGATATCCATTAAACTAGGATCTCAGTACTTGTTTGTATAGGAATGCAAAGAAGAGTAAAGCATTTGTCATACAGCAGATAACTGGATGTATGGAGCGAGTAGAGAGACCGATGGAAGAGTGGGCGTTTTATTGGAGGCCAGGAGTGCACTGAATGAGTCAGTCATTGAGTATGAAGTACAGTCCGTTATCAGCTCTCCATTCACAAGCTGCCCTGTGCTGCCCTGCTTCCATTAGTGCCTCTGTGGAGCTCATAACCCTCGGCTGTCAATGCTCACTATGTCTATATAATCACATCATATGATATGTGATTTTGTCATTGCTCTCAGAAGTGACAAATCCATCATCGTACCTCTCACAAACCATTCAGTCTGCTTATAGAGCCTTGTGAAGTTTTGTTATAGTTTGTGATGGTTTCATCATTTAAATATTAACTTCTGTTTGATTCCATTAACACGTCTTTTGCTCTGTACTAGGACATTCACACTGCAGGTCTTCGCAGTTGTGATTTTATGCTTCGTAATTGTCAATGCAGTGCTTTCTGAATTTAACAGATTACAGTCTGGTGTGACCCGCTAGGGCCACCGGCACTGACTGTGCTCCTTCAAGGCGGTGAGAAGTAAACAGTGACCACATTAGTTTCTCATTACCCACATGCATGCTGTTCTGAAGAGAGATTCACCCGATCAGTGAGCCATTAGAAATTCAAATGGGCTTTTTATTGCTAACTATCTCATAAAGGCTGTTTAGATCTCACCTGTGTGAGAAGCTCTTGGTAGATTTCACTGGTCATTTTGGATATGGTCTGTGTTTTTTATTGTGCACCTTGTTAGTAAATCACAAGGAGAGTGCTTTTAAGGAGTTGCGCTCTAACGCTAATTTGCCCTGTTTAGTAAATCTGGCCCTTGATGGCTTGTTAATGGTGAGAATCAGACCTTAAAATAAAGTGTGACCCTTTCTTTTATGAAAACCAGACTAAAACTTAAATAAATTCCTGTCAAATCTTTCCATCTGCCTTGGCTCTCAAATCTTATTTACACTTTCAAATTCAAACTTAGCACCATAGGCGATTCTAGACCTATTTATACTTCAGCCCCCCTAAAAATCTGCGGTTAAGCTTCCAGCGTCCTTAAAAATCTGATTATGTAATCTGTTTTTTTTTTTCCACATTTGCTGAAAGCAGCGGCTGCAGTAAAGCCACTTGAGGTTATTCCCCCCAGAAAGTGCAACCAAATACAACATCATTACTAATAAACATCATCTGACAAATGCCATTTTTAATTGGTTCAATAAAAAATTGTCAGTCGAGCGAAACTTAAACTTGCAAATCACACTTTAAGCAAGCACAACATCTCATATTCAGGATCACTGGCAACTTTATGAGTAGAAAACCCTAGAAGACATACAAGAACCAAATGCATTTTTGCATTAGTGACACCATACTCATGTAAAAAAATATTTAAATCTATATTCATTTCATATCATATAATAATTATTATTACTATTATTATACATATATGGTGATCTGTTTGATTGTCATGTTAGATTAATGGAAAAAATGATTTTAAGCATAAATTTAATTTGGCCTTTTTGCACACAAACTATCATATATAAATTTAGAAAATATAACTTTTGTCATATATTAATAGTGTATGTCATTTTTGAAGCTTGGCTGGCCTTGATTGCAGTTTTTTTTTTTTTTTTTTTTGTATGAAAAAGCTGATTGGACATTGTTAAACATCTCCTTTTGTGTTTCACAGGAGGAAAAAAATAATAATTTGGAATGACATAAGGGTGAGTAAATGATGATAGAATTGTTCTCTATAAACAGCTCCAGTAAGTAATACAGAGGCTTGCAAGAACATCATGTGTCATTTTGCTCTGACAGCTACACATAAGCCACCTATGACAGTAATTTGTCCACAACTGTGAGTTACTTTCAAAACTCACCTGAAGTCCCTGAGGCCAGGCACAAAAATAGACCACCCCTGTCTTTTTCCTTCCTGAGAAAAATATGTTTACTGAGCGCTCGACATTTTGAGATTTTTCTGGTTATGTTTAGAACATTTTCTCCTGTGGTGCTTCCCTCCCTTCCAAGTTCCAACATTTAAAAACCAATAGGTAAAGTAAGGTACACCAGACACACACACCCACACACACACGCATGTTAAGAGAGGGTGGTCAGTCACTCATGAAATGCATCAAACTAAATGTAACCCTGGAGCTTTTCTACTTACTGACGATGTCAGCAATGCAAATGAAATGGGGTAAAAACAGAACCAGAAGAAGTGAGGTGGAATGAAGTAAATATTAGCATACAGGGCGATATATGTTCTTACTGCTGACTTTACTCATGCAGCCTTTGAAGCCAAAGCCTTCAGATGAAAGCAGTGTGTGCAGATGCAGTTCACACATCTTGAGCTCTCTCATCTGCTCATTTCATAGATTCTATAGATCCTTTAAAATACAAGCCTTCTGAGCACAACACAACACAACAAACCCAACTCTCAACGCCTAAGAACAACATGAAACTATTAAAGAAGCATTAATCAAAAATATCAAGGACACGTTCAGCATTGGTCAGCTGGGGAAAGTAAACTGACTAAGCCTATCTGCAGTTGTTTTTTTCTTTACAGAAGAAAAAGACACATCCAGTGCTTGAGCTAATTTTCTCATCATGCTCATCGGTTTAATTTAGAGAGAAAGTGGTGTGCATGATTTATTTATTTATATAATCTTTAGTCCACTGTGGATTCATTGCTTTATATAGCGGGTCAGCTTTTAAAAAGTGTTTTTCTACAAGTATCATAATTGGAGGATGCACCAAAAAGACTACTCAGTAGTGATCAAACGGATGACAGTGTAAATTTAGGGTCCATTACATAGTATTTTGATTAATAGTTGAAATCTTTCATCGGAAATTGCACATCCACATAATGACATCAGAACTATCTGTAATTTGTCTTAAAAAAATACTGAAATCAAAAAGTAATCTAATTTAAAAAAAAATATGGTAATTAAGTATATCAAAAACATGTACATTGAGGTCCAAATGCCTGAGAACATATAAAAAAATCTGAGGTTTATGTATATATGTATATATATATATATATATATATATATATATATATAGATAGATAGATAGATAGATAGATAGATAGATAGATAGATAGATAGATAGATAGATAGATAGATATAGATATATATATAAATAAATGAACCACAAACTGTTAGACTACTACTGAAAACCCTTGTATTTAGAATTTAAAAATGTGCATTACTGTTCAAAATTTTCTGCTCAAGGCAAGATCACAATACAGTAAAACAGTAATAAATTGTTAAATATTATTATTTTTTTAATAATATATATGTATTGTCTATTTGGATATATTTTATAATGTAATTTATTCCTGTTATTACAAATCTGATTTTTTTGGCTTTAGAGTCACACGATCCTTTAGAAATCATTGTAATATGATGATTTGGTACTCAAAAAAAGTAAAAACAAACAAACAAACAAAAATGTCTTTACTGCCACTTTTGATCACTTAATGCTTTTTTTATTATTAAATTATATTTTGAACTACTCTTTAAAGTACTATGATAATATCATGGTGCCATGAAAAACTAATTATAGTGTGTGTGTATATATATATATATATATATATATATATATATATATATATATATATATATATATATACACACACACACACACACACACACACACACACACACACTCACCTAAAGGATTATTAGGAATACCATACTAATAATGTGTTTGACCCCCTTTCACCTTCAGAACTGCCTTAATTCTAGACCAGGCAACATTTTTCCAGTCTTCAACTGTCCAATATTGGTGAGCTCGTGCAAATTGTAGCCTCTTTTTCCTATTTGTAGTGGAGATGAGTGGTACCCGGTGGGGTCTTCTGCTGTTGAAGCCCATCCACCTCAAGGATGTGCGTGTTGTGGCTTCACAAATGCTTTGCTGCATACCTCGGTTGTAACGAGTGGTTATTTCAGTCAAAGTTGCTCTTCTATCAGCTTGAATCAGTCGGCCCATTCTCCTCTGACCTCTAGCATCAACAAGGCATTTTCGCCCACAGGACTGCCACATACTGGATGTTTTTCACTTTTCAAACCATTCTTTGCAAACCCTAGAAATGGTTGTGCGTGAAAATCCCAGTAACTGAGCAGATTGTGAAATACTCAGACCGGCCCGTCTGGCACCAACAAACCATGCCCAGTTTAAAAATTGCTTAAATCACCTTTCTTTCCCATTCTGACATTCAGTTTGGAGTTCAGGATATTGTCTTGACCAGGACCACACCCCTAAATGCATTGAAGCAACTGCCATGTGATCGGTTGATTAGAAAATTGCATTGAGAAATTGAACAGGTGTTCCTGATAATCCTTTAGGTATGTATATTCAGTATGTATATATGTGTGTATATATATATAATATTTGAACATGCCAACTGCAACCATAAGAAGACATGCCAATATATGTTTAAATGTGTGTTTGGACTTCACAGACTGTCTTTCTGACATCCAGCCCTCATCACACTCCTGGCTCTTGGCTACTCATACATCAGCATGCATTGGGAAACCTCTAAATGATGCACAGTCACTCACTCACCTGCTGACAGCTGCATCCACCCACAGATCTTATACACAGTGGCTGTACTGCAGAAGAAGAAGAAGGCGAAGCAGCCGATGCAGGAGAGGACCAGCACCATGGACATTCCAATGAAGAAGGACGCAGCTTTGAAGGCGCTAGACGGGATGGAGCTAAACTCAGTGAAGGTCCCCTGGCACGTCAGGTCTCGGGATATTCCGTTCCCTATGCAGTAGTGAAAGAGGCCGAAGTAACCAGCCTGTGGCGTGTCAATGCCATCCCCGATCCAGTAGGGCTGAACAAAACATACCACATTGACGATGGCAAAGAGGATGGTGAAGATGGCCCACAGGACCCCGATGGCACGAGAGTTCCTGACATAGTTGGTCTGGTAGATCTTGGCTGCCTCTGTGGCTGGGAGCATCGCTGCAGGTGTCCCAGGGATCATAGATGGATTCAGTACTTTATGGATTCAAATAGGACTCAGGTCCCCTGGATGATTAGGTTAAAACTTTATTTAGTCTGGATTCAGTTCTCAGGCCTAAATCCTATCCGGACTGAATCTAGATTAAGGTTCTATCTCGATTCAGTTTGGACTCAGATCCAAAGTGGATTTGAACGGCACTTAATTCTATCTGGATTGAGCTCCTATCCGAATTGAGTCTGAATTCTGATCTGATCTGAATCTAGATCAAGGTTCTATCTGGATTTGGTTTGGACTCAGATCCACAGTGGATTCGAACTGCACTCAGTTCTATCTGGATTGAGTCTGAATTCTGGTGTGATCTGGATTAAATCTTTATTTAGGTTTTAGCTGGATTCAGGTCCTGTCTGGATTCAGTCCAGATTTAGGTCTTTTCTGGAGTCAGATCCCATTTAGATTGATACTGGATTCTGGTTAAATCTGGATAAAATCTAGATCTAGGTTAAATCTGGATTCAATTTGGTTTTAGATGCGCTTTGAGTTCAAACTGCACTCAGGTCCTTTATGGATTCAGTCCGAACTCTCTTCCTTTCTGGATTGAGTCTGGATTCAGGTTGTATCTGGATTCAGTCTAGTCCTTTATGAACTCAGTCTGGATTCAGGTCCTATCTAGATTGAGACTGGATCCAGGTCCTGTCTGAAAATCAGACAGTGTCTGGGTTGAATCTACTTTTATGATTTCAGTCCACTCTGCATTTAGTTTAGACTTTGGTGCTCTGTGGTTTAAATCAGGATTCGGTCCTCTCTGAATGTTGCCTAAAAACTCAAGTACAGACAGAACAGCTCACAGATGTCGCGACAGACTAAGCAGTTTTAGCGCCAGATGTCACCGTGATTCGTTCAGCGTGGATGTGGCAGTCTGTCCGTGACTCCAATGATGTTCTCTTCCAGCTCTCTTCTTCTTCAGCATCTATGCATCCGCTTCATTCAGCCAAGTAATCTCATTAAGGTGCTCTTGGGACAGCAAAATAATGACTAAACTCATATGAAGTCACAGCTCATATGAAGACAACGCATTCCACTGCATCAGAGATAATATTCCCAAATCCCAACGGAAATGTCAGTATGAATTCTTAATGATGACCCGAATAAATTAATAATACTTGGATGGTCTGCGAATACCCAAACCTTAAGATATTAAAGACATTTATCAAGCCTATTAAAATATATATTTATATAAACAATAATCTACCTTATATAGTCCAAAAGGTTGTTTCCATGAGGCTACAAGGATTATCCGTGATAAATCTTGCTTAGCTGTTTCCGTTTAAAAGAAATAACGGATGTTCAGATGACGACACTTGCACTGCATCATATTTTGCGTGTCCATTCTTCTCAGATTGAACGCAAATATCGCTCTCCTCTCGGTTGCTTGCTTAACGGCGTACCGCTGCTCCATCCGATTTAATCCTGAGCACACATCTCAGAGCAATAAAACACAATAGACCTGACCACAGTAATGTCGTCTGAGTAAATAAACGCTGCGATGAGATTCATGCCGCGCGTGTGGACCTCAATGAGACGCGCTCGAGCGAACAAGCGCAGATTTCTGTCACACCCGAATAACGTTATTCAGTCTGCGTCTGTCACTCCTCTCCGCAGAGCAGATGGAGAGATGCTCACATGCCTGGAGAAAACATTTATTCCCTGAATTTATATCCAAATTCACCGGTGTCTCTGTTGGTTTTCAGGCTGGCGATATTATGGATTCTCGCTTTTAAACGTTTAAAAATTAAATTCATGAGCGTCGGGATTTAAAACATTAAGAACTACAAATCCCAAACCCTTGTCCGGAAATGATGCGGCCTCGTCGACGTCCTTCGTGAACTGTTTGGTTATTTAGTCTGGATTCAATGAAGAAAAAAAAAAAACAATAAAAAAGAGATTTTTTTTTTCTGCTTTGAACCTCTTCTCTTTAATTTTCCAGACTACAGTAAAGGAAAGAAAGTAAGACCATCACAGCGAAAGATAGGTCTCAAATAACAGATTTCGATTATATAATAAAGAGCTTTTTATCTATTGTATGATTGCAGACCAAACTGACCAGTGAGGTCATGTAAATATGAGTGAAGATCAAATTTGTCAGTGTCCTAATGTTTTATATAACAATGATTATTCTGCTGGATCACATTTTGTGATGAGATTAAAATTCTAGTGAATTTGTCCCATTCAACATACAGAAACACAATCACAAAATCAGAGGCTCTCACCTGAGATGAGTGTTAATACCGGGTGCAAACGGGGCCGAGGACATTTGACACTTGAATGGATGTACTGTATGAAATGTGTCTAAAATCCTTTTTTCTGTCTCAGGATCATCACCCATCCTACACACCTGAGGTCTACGCTTCCTACACAAACATCCCGCTGGGGGTATTCTTCTCAGTATGCAGAGATCTGAGAGAGCTCAGGCACCTGAGAAGATCACTTTAAACTATCGGCAATACTGTAAAGTTATAAAAAGGGTATCACCAAACACTAAAAGTACTTGATTATAATAACTGTCATGTTTTTCTATATTAATATATTTTAGATGTACTACATTGCAATTGCATCATTACAAATTAGTAGTTACAGATATTTAAGTAAATTACTTACAGGTTTTAATAGAAATTATATTAAAGTATATTATAGTTTTGCATAAAAGCTTGTCAGTTCTGCAGTACACGTACCCAGATTTTGAGGACAGTATAATTATGAATTTTTATATAAAGATGCAAGTCCTACTTCGGTGGCACTCTGAAGTTACATTTGAAATTAATTTAAACCGTTATGCATTTTAATTGAATTTTAAGTGATAAACGTCATACCGATGTATATCCATAGTATACCTAAATTATATTATTTACATAATAAGTAAACATAAGTTGATTGATGGTCCATAATACTTAAAGCATTGTCTTAATACTTAAAGTTGCTGCTGTTGCTTATTGTTCATCACTCTTCTTCCTGCAGGTTTATTAACGTCATCCATCTTTTTTTTCCCCCTTTGATTTAGTCTTTTAGCTGCAGTCTAGTAACCATCTGCAGGGACCGAAGCCTTTTCCTCTTGACGGACTGTTGGCTTTAGTCTACAGCAGTGATCCTCAAATCTGCAAAGTTTAGCTCTAACCCTAATCAAACACGCATGAGTTTGCTAATCAGTGTCTTCAGGATCATTAAAAAATCACAGGCAGGTGTGTTTAATTGGAGTCGGAGCTAAACTCTGCAGGAAACTGGATCTTGCGAGCCAGATTTGAGGATCACTTGTCTACAGTGTGGTTGATGGCAGAGTTGCACCTACAGCCAGTATCTTCTCACAGGTCATTTAATTGCTCAAATGATGAGGTTTGGCAAATGATTTTGTTTTAGATAATAACAAACTATGCCATTAATTTCTAATTAGCTTCTATAAGGCAATAAAACATGATTGATGCACAATGCGGCAGCACAAGTAAATCTTGGAATTTTGGACACTGGGTGGCAGTGTTTCATCTTTTAAAAAAATTATATATATATATATATATATATATATATATATATATATATATATATATATATATATATATATATATATATATAATATAAATTGACATCAGTTAGATATTGCTCTTTCTTTTTAAGTGCATATTTAATTTTAAAACTTGTTTAAAGTCAAGTTTTTAAGGTAAAATGAGCCTGTGTTACTCTGTGTGACATTTAAAATGTAATAACTTTTCTAATAAAGTTTCCTATAAAACACAAATTGGTGGCCCAGAAAGCTTGAATAACCATTGAACTTCAATCAGATATTGTGGTTTAAAAAAAAAAAAAAAAAAATGTAGCCACTATAAATCACAAGGAATACATTGTTTGTGTTCGTGATGGTGTGCTAGCTTGTTGACAATCTATGTGTTTTTTATTCTAGAACCGTAGGCTTGATGCGGTGAAGTGTCTGGAGGACTTCCTGTGATCCTCTAGCAGTGGACGTGAACCAGGCATCTTAAGTGGACAAAATCACATTACATCACTAGGAATTATGGACGTGAATGGACTGTCTGAGAAATTATGTTACAGGAAAATCCTGCATTTATTAGTCCAATCAGATGTCACCATAGAAAAATACTCCGTTTATACATGAGACTCTTTCCTCAGACAGAGATTTGTTGGGTTTGGTGTGTTAACGTCTGACACAGCTTAATACTAGTCTAATAAATACTGTAGTTTGTAATAATGGGTCCAATTTATTTTTCATAAACTACCTGCCAAATTTGGGGTTGGAATGATTTTATTTTTAATGTTTTTGTATTTATTGATGAACAGAATGTTAAAAAAAAAGACTTTATTCATGAATTTGTATATTATTATTATTATTATATAATTATTTTAATTATTATATATTTACTTTATATTAGCATGGTTGATCAATTTAACACATCCTTCCTCAAAGAAACTATTAGTTAATAATAGTTATGACACAAAGGTAGTTTGGTGCATTATATGTGTGCTCTGGTCAAAGCTTTACCACTAATTGACTGTATTAAACATTAATTCATTTATGTGTTCTAGGTGTTATTCCCATGTTCATGCAGTGTTCATGGTAACATCATGGTTGCAAATGTCCATTCAACCACATTTAAATGAGTGAGATATTACAGATATGTTTTGTGTTATTTGGCTCCTTTGTAGAAGAGTAGCTCCGCTCAGAGGACTGACCTCCTTATCATTTAGCAAAAAGATGGCAGAGCTGGCATGAATACCAATCACCCTCAGATGAAGACGGACACAACCCAGAACAAGCACTACACGAGGATCTGGGAGAGAGGAGCGGTCTGTGCGGTGAAGGGTAAGTGATTAATTGTAATTTAGACTTTTATCATCACAGTCAGTTCATTCAGCTGAGAGGTTACTGATGCTGTGTCTGACTCACAGGGTCTCCATGGTAATAGATTGGGGTTGTCATAGAAACTGGGGGGACCGCAGTTAAAAAGGCTCCAAATGTAACTCGTGTTTCCTCACACACTGACGTAGTTAAAATAGAAGATGGAGGCTTGAGACACAAGGGCAAAGGGTCATTTTGGTGTCAGCTGTTGGTTAATACACACATGAACTTATAACGCTGTCAGTTATTATGTTTTTAATGTCCAAATGGAAGCTCAAGCATTTTATTAACAGGCTTAAAGCAGGCCTGCTCTCCAAGAACTGTAGATGTCCAGAGTGAGGAAAAGGGCCCAGAAATCACTCTGGATCCCTCACATCCAAGTTATCCCCTTTTTGAACTTTTGCCATCTGGCCGGCGCCTCAGAGCCACAAACACCAGGACATCTAGGAACGAGAACAGTTTCTTCCCCCAGGCAATCTACCCCATGAACAGTTAAATGGTCCCCACTTATGCAATAAAAATGTGCAATATCCTTATATTTATTTGGTACCACCTTTACCTTTTCAATTTATTGTGCAATATTTGTCTATTTATATTTACAGGATTAGGTTTATATAGATATATAATTTTATTATAATCTTTTGCTGTGTGTTGTTGTCTCTGTGTACTGGAAGAGTCACTAAAACAGAATCTGATTCTGATTCGTCTATAAAGAAGTAAACATTCCTGACCTGACATAGTTTGACACGCAGAGGAATACTTAACTGAAGACTGTTTTAACAAATTTGTATTAACAAATGATATTCAATTTAAATTTTTTATCCTTGTATTAATTGAGACACTAAATCAGATTGGAGAATCATTAAAAAAAATTAAGTAAAAAAAAATTGACCATTTATAGTACCAAATATATCAACTAACCTTGAACATTCATAATAAAAAAGTTTTTAAACTAAATTACAAAAAGTGGAAAAACTGTTCGAAAGTTTTTTTTTTGTTTTTTTTTGTAACCTTGATTTTGTTTCATTTTGAGAAAGGACACATTAAATCAATCCAAACAGACTTTTAAAATTGTTATAAAATATTTATAATTGAAATAAATGCTGTTCTTTTGTATGTTCATTCATTCATTCAAAAACATTTTGAATTGCAACAATATTACTGTTTTTATTAATGTATTTTATTATCCAGTTATGCAGCCTTTAGGGCTTCAAACATTTGAACAAATGTATTTTTTAGCCACTTATTAGTCAAACATTTAGAAATGTCTTTCTCTGAGGCATCTAATACAAGTGATACATAAGTGTGTGTGTGTGTATGATATATATATATATATATATATATATATATATATATATATATATATATATATATATATATATATATATATATATATAATTTTTTTTATTTTTTAATGTTACAAAAAAAACTATAAATGGATGTTCACATCATACTGATTCTTTTCCCATGAAGCCTCTTTCTGCTTAGCAAGAAGGCTGTTTTTGGGAAACAGTCAGTTTATTAGATATGGGACGTCCCAAACCAGTTTAGTTTCTTGTTTCTTGGCCCCTTTAGTTCTGTTTGAAGTGACTGTACTTTAAAGTGCTTTCAGAGTTAGACCGTCGAGTTGTTGCTCTTGTTTTCTGATCAAGAGACTCTAAGGGAGAACCGTACATGGAATATATGAATGTGGACTGTCTCTTAGACGCTGTGTCTCCGGTTATGAATCATGGCCACAATGTGCGAAAGGTCTAAACTCTTCATCATCACCTCCATAAATTCTTCATCACTACGTGCCCCTGCTACAAACTCCTCCAGTGACAGCTCCCCTGTTGAATAGAGGGCAGTTAGGGCTAATCATTATCATACTCCTAAAGATTGAATATAGTTCTTAAGATTAGAATCTTATTCCAATTGTTATTGCACTCACCGTCTCCATTGATGTCGATCCTATCAAACACTCGGTTTGTGAACTCCTCAGCACTCGATTCCTGCGACTCACTTCCATTGATGGCACGGATGGCCTGATGTAAAAGAAACCGTTTTTATTCTGAATTTACATTTTCTTTTCATAGCCATCTAGTGCAGTTCGTTCTAGTGCGATCTTTCCTACCTTTATAATATTGAGGAGCTCGTGTCGGTCTATGCAGCCGTTGCCATCAACATCATAAAGTCTGAAATACCAGCGCAGTTTGTGCTCCATCTTGCCTCTCATTACAAGACTGAGAGCGGCCACATACTCCATGAAGTCTATGTAACCGTCCTGCAAAATAGACATGAAATTATACATTTTAAACACTTGAGACCATTGTGATGTAATACATTTCATATGTACCGTGTATATCTGATGAGGAAATGATTCGGATTCATCTGGAACCAAGTTTGATGAAAGAGAAGTGACCTTTTGAGACCTGTCTACCAATCAGCATCCACATCTGGAACTAACTTGTTCCAAAATGTTTTATATTAAGTATGTGTTCCCACATTAGTCTGTAATGAGTCCTAATGTCAGCTGGATGTCATTGTGCTCTTATTTAGGTGTTGAGGATCACAATCGGGATGATGAGGGTGCCCTCTTGAGGATTACTGCCAAGGATCCAAATTCAAAGCTCTGCGTCTGAGACAGACACCAGCCACTTGTCGCAGACATAATCCTCAGGTCAACACACTTTCCTCCAAATGTCACCTCTCTTTTGAGCCACAGGTTCTAGTTGTCTAGGGCAGTGTCAGGGAGAAGGCCATGGGCAATGCTGAGGTGCGTTAATGTAGAGATATATGGATAGTCTGTATTGCATAGTTGCATGGATGAGTAAATAAAACTAATGGAAACTTATTAAAACAATCATAATGAAAAGATTACACTTTGTGTAACAATTTTTTATACACAGTATAGATGTCAATGTCACAAAACAACCACTGTTATACAATTTGCTGTAATCAAAATATGAATTACATATAAAAATTGTGAAAACTGGCATCAAATATAATAGCAGTAGTAAAATGTATCAAATGGCTTTATGCAACAACAGCATAAAGTACTAATTGATTAAATGCTCTAAAATATATTTATGTGTATACACACACACACACATGTGAAAAAAAATAAAAGAAAAAGCCAACATAAAATGTAAAGCCTATTTTTACACCATTATTACCAATTGGGTTACAATTTCCTGTTTATTTGTTTTGTTTATTTATTTTGTATCTATTCTCCTATTATTGATTTCCCTGAAAAGTGAAGAGATTTAGTTTGTTGAAGTGTGTTGACTTTTAACACAGAGGTAATGACGTACTCATTAAATCGTGTAATGAAGCTGAACACATCTGAAATACGTGCAGAGAATATTGTATCAAGAGAAGAGTAGCATCATTAAAACCTTTTTTGTGCCAAAAATCCCACTGGGACCCAATTATGAAAGGATGCTTTGACTTGGAGAAATAAAACGTGAATGGGATTGGTTTCTGTAATGTCAAACCTGTTCACCAGTCTGTAAATCTTAATCTCATAGATAAACTCCTTATTCATTGTATTAACACGAGTCACTGTAAATAAAGCTGACGTGACGTGCCAAATATAGCACTAGAAATATAGAGCCAGACAGCACGGTAAGTATGATCAGAGCTTTGCTCACTATTCAAAATGTAGCTCACTTTTCAATATTTTGGGGTCTGTAATTATTTTTTTTTTTTAAGTATTTTAATATTCACCAAGATTGCATTTATTTGATGAAGATATAAAAAGCAGAAATATTGTAAAAAATACAAGTTAAATAATGTGAATTACAAATACAAAAAAAATATTGTTTTCTATATATTTTCCTGGCAAAAAGTATTATTTTCTTAAAAAAAAAAGAAAAATACTGACCCCAAATTTTTAAACTGTATAGAGCTATTATAGAATTACAATAATTTCTTATAAAAATAAAAAAATAGTGTTTTTTATAATACATAAAGAGATTCAGCATAAATCAGTCTGACATTAAATTAGCCGACATGGTTTCAAGTCTGATGTAACAAAATGCAATGAGCCAGTGTTTTAATAAAAACTGAAACTTCAAATATTCCAGCTATGCTGAAACTCTGTGAAAGCAGAATGTTTTAGAGGCATCCTAAGCCTCTGTTATTATCCACTCAGAATGAACTTGTCTTTCACTCACCTTGTTCATGTCAAAAGTGCGGAACATCTGCTCGATGTAGGCATTGGCCTCATGATCCAGACCTCTGAGTCCGAAGAACTGTTTGAACTCATGCAGCGTGAGCTGACCAGATGGACACTCAGTCATGAACTTCTTATACCACAGATGCATTTCAACAGCCTGCAGGTCGTCCACGGTGCAGCCCGTTGAATTCCCCATCACTCAACTGAGAACTGATTTTTTTTGGCGAGCAAGACAGGAGCTATTCTGTCAGGAAGCCCAACTGGTCTGCTGTGCAGGCGAGCGTTTCGCTTCTCACAGACACACGACGCTGGGACCTAAGAGAGAGGTGGGCACCCTCGGGAGGCTTTTGTACTGGCTTGGGATCAGACACACCTCACTAACTTTATCTTATTGATATTAACTGCGACTAATCCAGCTCACTGTGTATGTGACGCTTAAGGATGGCCATTGGTAATTGCATGTGAGATTGGGGACGCGCTGACAAACGTTCCCATGTCTGCGAACAGATACAACTGCATCAGCATTTTTCAAATGCAAGTTGTTTCTACATTTATTTTCAGACTGTTAGCTGATAAATATTCATATGAATACATGTTAGTAGCCATGTCACAATTTTGAGTCCTCTAATGCCAAGGAAACAAGCTTCAGCAGATATATTTTTTCATACACTTTCATACAAGCCTTTAGAATAATTACACATTGATATTCACAATCTTGCTGATTTCAAATAATGCAGATAAGAACATTCTTCACATAACGTTATTCAGTTAATTTCCATTTGATCGTCAAATTACACGCATTACATCCATATTACATAATTTATGTAAGATAATAATAGTTGATACCATTCAAAAGAAAAAATTACAGTCGGTATAACATGAATGAAATGTGTCCTTTTAGAGTTCTCAAGGATTTAAGCTTATAAAAAAATTCTGAGATCCAAAATGCGGTCTTTTTCTCATAGGCTTACACTAAGTAATTCTTTCTAGTTTGGTTCCATCTTCTTTAGAAAGTTTCTAAAAATGCATTTTGTTGATCACGACAGGACTTTGTTCTCAGAACACAGTGTTTTAAGATACAGATTAGTAGAGGTATTAAGAGTAGTATTGATCTCAAACGCAAACAATTACTTGTGATTCCAGAGAGTTCAATTATAGAGACATTTCAACACTTTAACGGACAATGTGATATTTTGGATAAGTAATAATATAGACAATATTCAAAGCTTGCTTCACAATGGGGAACTGGCACACACAGTCACAAGCTGCCCATAGGAAAACTTCAATGGACACTTTTCACAGTCTGTGATGATGTGTTTTCATAGTTACTACCATTGTAATACAGAACTGTATATAAATAAAAACTGCTGTGAGAAAGTGAATTTTCTTTTGCTACTGGAGCTAATGGGAATGCAGAAATCATATTTGTTGTCACTCATTCACCACTATTGAAGTCTACTAAACTCAGTTATTATCATCAACTAAATTATATATCTATATATAAACAAAACATGATTATTACTTGAAATTATAAAAGCTAAATTAAACCAGAAAATATAAAAATAAAAGTCAAATATAAAACTATTGGTTTATCAGCTATGCTAAAATAGCAGTGCTCTCTTCTGAGAAACCCGGAAATGTGAAAGAGGTCCAATAGATCCTATGTTGGAGCTGAGTTGGTTCACGTTACCACACACAAATTATGACGATAAGTGTTTCCTCGCAACTAATAATACAAATTCCCTCGTTTCAGGATTTCTTTTACCCAACATACATACTATACATTTGCTCCAACCACAGACATTAAAAATAAAATTAGCAAAAAAAAATAAATAAATAAAAATGCTAATGGTAGTGATTTTGCTCTTCTCCTTGACTGCTAAACTACATTCAGTGAATATGGAATGATTAAAAAAATAAAATAAAAAACTGCTAGGGTAAAACCAACACTATTTGATTAACTGGAACATAAAACCAGCTACTATGAAGTTAACCAACTTTCCTTCATTGTTTCAGTCCAGTAAAACTAGTTTAGACCTGAAAAACAGGTGTTGTGTTCAGTCTTCAGTCTATCAGGTGTGGTTATAACAGTGGTGGACTCTTCCTTAACCTCTGGAGTGCCTTTATGAGCACTTTTGAAATGAACTAAAACTTAAGACAGCAAGATAAAACTCAAGTAGTACAGAAACACTACAATACATGTTCTGATGCATTGATATTGTTCCCATTTGAGTCTATAAATCCATTTAAGATGAAGTATTTTTTTTCCCCAGGAACTTCTCTTTTGAGTTCATAAGAACCTTATGTCTTTCATCAGTCTGACTCTGTTTCGCTGCTGGAGAGCATCTCTATGGATGTCCCACTGTGTCTTCTGGTCCACCAATGTAGGCTCCTATGGACCGAATCAAAAACCGCTACCGTGTATCTGGCAAACATTAATGTCCACTTGATCACTTCGGCAAAACAGTTCACCGAGCGAGATACAAAGCTTACAAACAGAGTGATGTAGTGTGCCAGAAGAACAAGACTGCGCCCTAACTGTTTTCCATAATTAATAATCATGTTAAACTTAAAATCATCACGTCCCATTCTGTTTTGAACCATGATATAACTCCAAACCTAAAATAATTGTTGCAACTGGTTACTTTTATCTCTGGCACACGACCATGCCCACTTCATTTTGCGTCTACGTTTTAGTTTTGTGGACGGTCCCTTGATGTACAGTCATGCTGCTCACAGTGTCTCTAGTAGTTTTCACACGCTCCCTTGCGCGGTCCAATCACAGCGCTGCGTTTCTGTTTCCGGAATGGACGGCGATGTGGCTCTAAAATCCTGGAGACGAAATTGATCAAATAAACCACGCAGTAGTTTCCTGCGCCCATTACTCAGGTCAGTTTCATGGTTTAACAACATTAACAACATGCCCCTGAGTGTATTCAGCTGCTGACATGCACAAACACTAGTACATTTATAAATAACGATGGAGTTGTTTACGAGTCATCAGCACGAGCCCAGTCACAGCTTACGCTCATTACTGCCGCTTATTGGGCTTTAATAATGCCAGTTTATAACAAATACTAAAAATTAAAGTCATACCTTTATGTGTCTGGACCATTAGTTCTCATACCAATCGACTTTAAAACGCAAGGAAGAAGAGTCGCTCAATAATCTTTGCTGTTGTGTAGACAAAATGAAAGCGACGCAGCCGCAGTCATCAGTTTCTATGTTTCGGCGTTGTTCGGTTCTGCTCGTTTTTCTCCGCTTTATGGCTCTTTCAAAGGCAGTTATTTATTATCAGGAAATAAAGCGTGGTATTGTAAGCTTTACACAGGCGTGCAGAACTTCTGTAGTTATTGTCAGTTCTGGGGACACGCATTGCGTAACAGACTTGAGCTCATCAAGTGTTCTAGTTATGCATTATGTATTTTGAGTTATGCATGTACTTACAGTCGTTGTCCCCTCATAATCTGTGTGAATTACAACAAGTATATAGACTAAACAAACTGTAAGATCTTTTCCTTTATGCAAAACCTGTTTGATTTATCATTTAGATTTGAATTATCAATCTAAATGTCAAAATGTATTAATAGTGAGTGCCATTTAATTTAAAGAGTCTACATTTTATTTCAAAGGTGCTTTGATGTGAAATGTGAATTTGATTTGAATAATACTAGTTGTTGGTTGCCTGATATGGGATCTCTAGCTTTTGTGGTCCATGTTTAACAAAGCTCTACCTTCATGGAACACTAAAATAAAAAAAATAATGAAATCTGTTGTAATGTATTGGTTAAAATTTTAAACCATTGATGTTGTTGTGCATTAGTGTGAATTGTGCCAGATGCTAAGTCTATATCTGCTGTTATTGCATTCTTTATCTGATGTTATATGATTCTGATTTATCTTTACTTAATGCTTCAGTAATACAGAGCTTGATACACGATACTCAGACTGTGCACTAACATTTTATTGCATATCTTTGCATGCAGGTCAGCCATGTTTAGCCGGCTGACCCAAGGGGTGTCCTCTGTCCTCCACGAGCTCTCGGGTGAGGACCGCTCCGATGGAGACTTCCAGGTGAGGAGACAAAATCTGAACAATCCTTGGAGTGATATTTTGGTTCAACACCAAGAAACTTTGTGGAGCACACATGGACATTAATTATATTAACTTATTACAAGAGCTGAAAGATCTGTTAATAGCCCACATTTAAGTACTTATTTACAGATTTATGAGCTAGTTTTCAAGCTGTTTACCATCTAAAATGGATCACTAAAGGTCCATTCACTCCAAAGACAATAACTATAACAATAACAATAACAGTACAGACAATTATATCATTGGAATCACTTGCAGAATAATTTATTTCCAGCTGATGAAAGATAAAAACCAAAGTCCATCTGACTATAAAAAACTTGAACATTTAAATTGGTTGTCGACAAAAATGCAACGAATGCCGCTTACAATAAACAAGCTGAACATTTTTGAATGTTGTCTTTGTAGCAGGATGGTCCTGTTCCTCAGCCTCGGCCTGATGCTGAAGCATCCCTGGAGGGCACGGAGGGCTCAGAAGAGGTCCTGGAGAGACTGGCCCAGACCGAACAGCTGGTGGTTCAGCTGAAGGAGCTGATTCGAGAGAAGGACAGCCAGCTCGCCAGCACTGAAAAAAAGCTCAAGGTGCCGACTTGCATAATGAGAAAAGAACAAACAAGTGGACCATGAATGTCAGCAGGTCTGAAGCTTGATTTTTGCATTCGTGTCTCCGTTTGTTCTCATACAGGAAGAGAAAGAACAGGCAGAAGTCAAGTTTACAAAGCTTAAACTGCAGGCCAAAGCCAAGACGGCTGCCCTGAACAAACAGCTCAATGAACTGAAAGGAAAAGAAGCATTGAACAGCAGTCAGGTAAAGAGACAAGCTGACATGTTTGTGTTATTTTAAGCATGAAGTAGTTTTGAATGGCTTAACCCCTTAATTGTCAAAGATCGGCGATGACCCCAGATTTTTGTTGTTTCACTTTCACAGCATGTTAAAACATCACACTCTTACTTGATCTGGACAAACTGCAGGGCATTAAGTTCTCCGGCACTGTGCCGAATTTCTGGTGTGCAGCGTTTGGTTGCGAAAAAAAAAAAATCCTATATTTAAAAAAAATACAAATCTTGTTGATTGAGATCACTTTCGTTTCCTTGAGTTGGAATGGATTTAAACATTGTTTAATCACGCTTTAAAATGAAACGTCACAAGGCCGTTGGCTCCCTCTGCAGGAATTTGTTTTAATACATAATGTACTTAAGTTGGTTATGTTCATATTATGTATAGGCATTTTACATTATGTATTTTAACCAGGGCTGGGAACGAAAATGGTTCTTGGTGTGACACGTGACCAAGCACTGTGAGCAGCCTTGCGCCGGTGTTTCCCCTTAAAGGATGTCACAAACCAAACAACAGAAGCACTACCCTGGCTCTTTAATTACTGAGCACATTGTTTTCCAATGATGTTCACTCCACAGATGTGTCGTGTCGCGTCTTAAACTATCGAACACATTGTTTCCCTCAACTGTACGCGCACTCGCGCCTTTGATAACTGTTCACATTGTTTTGTCTGTTCAGTATGCTGATTGATGTACTAGCATTACTCAACATCACTCACTACTAAATGAAACCGGAACAGGAAAATTTCTAGCTATACCCAACCCTACTTATGAAGATCCGAGTACTGTAATATGTATAGAATTTTGACATTGCCAACCTTTAAATTAAGTTGACAGTAATAAACAGTACTGAGCAATGAGAAGTTAAGTATTGTGCATTTTTCCTTACCACTACATTTTTAATAGTTGTTTAATGATTTTAATTGAACCTGTAACCGTTAGGCAGAATCGGAAAATTTCTAACCACTCCCAACCCTATTTTTAACAGTGTTGTTCAATAAAATCATGTAATTTCTTGGCTTTGATATTTTATTTGAGCTAAGTACAAACCCGATTCCAAAAAGGTTGGGACACTGTACAAATTGTGAATAAAAACAGAATGCAATGATGTGGAAGTTTCAAATTTCAAGCATAGATGACATCAAATGTTTAAACTGAGAAAATGTATCATTTTAAGGGAAAAATAAGTTCATTTTAAATTTCACTGCGTCAACACATCCAAAAAAGTTGGGACAAGGCCATGTTTACCACTGTGTGGCATCCCCTCTTCTTTTTATAACAGTCTGCAAACGTCTGGGGACTGAGGAGACAAGTTGCTCAAGTTTAGGAAAAGGAATGTTGTCCCATTCTTGTCTAATACAGGCTTCTAGTTGTTCAACTCTTTTAGGTCTTCTTTGTCACATTTTCCTCTTTATGATGCGCCAAATGTTTTTCTATGGGTGAAAGATCTGGACTGCAGGCTGCCCATTTCAGTACCCGGATCCTCCCTCTACGCAGCCATGATGTTGTAACTGATGCAGTATGTGGTCTGGCATTGTCATGTTGGAAAATGCAAGGTCTCCCCTGAAAGAGACGATGCCTGGATGGGAGCATATGTTGTTCTAGAACTTGGATATACCTTTCAGCATTGATGGTGCCTTTCCAGATGTGTAAGCTGCCTATGCCACACACACTCATGCAACCCCATACCATCAGAGATGCAGGCTTCTGAACTGAGCGCTTATAACAACTTGGGTTGTCCAAGAACTGTTTTCCACTTTGCCACAGTCCATTTTAAACTAGCCTTGGCCAAGAGAAACGCCTGCGCTTCTGGATCATTTTTAGATATGGCTCCTTTTTTGACCTATAGAGTTTCAGCCGGGAACGGCGAATGGCACGGTGGATTGTGTTCACTGACAGTGTTGTCTGGAAGTATTCCGGAGCCCATGTTGTGATTTCCATTACAGTAGCATTCCTGTATGTGATGAAGTGCTATCTAAGGGCCTAAAGATCACGGGCATCCAGTATGGTTTTCTGGCCTTGAACCTTACGCACAGAGATTGTTCCAGATTCTCCTAATCTTTGGATGGTATTATGCACTGTAGATGATGATAACTTCAATCTCTTTACAATTTTTCCCTGAGAAACTCCTTTCTGATATTGCTTTACTATTTTTTACCGCAGCATTGTGTAAATTGTGATCCTCTGCCCATCTTGACTTCTGAGAGACACTGCCACTCTGAGAGGCTGTTTTTATACCCAATCATGTTGGCAATTGACCTAATAAGTTGCAAACTGGTCCTCCAGCTGTTCCTTATATGTACATTTAACTTTTCTGGCCTCTTATTGCTACCTGTCCCAACTTTTTTGGATGTGTAGCACTCATGAAATCCAAAATGAGCCAATATTTGGCATGGCATTTCAAAATGTCTCACTTTCAACATTTGATATGTTATCTATACTCTATTGTGAATATATATATATATATATATATATATATATATATATATATATATATATATATATATATATATATATATATATATATTTAAGTTTATGAGATTTGTAATATTTTTTTACTTACAATTTGTACAGTGTCTAAACATTTTCGGAGTCGGGTTTGTATCATTGCCTCATCCTTAGTTTATATGTAAATGGTCATACTAAAGCCTGAGTTTTCACTTAGGTATTTTGTTTGTGTTACTAAACATAACAGATTCCTCAGTTGTCAAAATATTACTTGATTACCAAAATATGTAATAGTTACAGCCCTAGATTAGTTAAAATATGTCTAAATAGATCTGCCGTTGGTTGTTGATTGGATTTTGAGATGTGGGTGTTGCACTCAAAAATAATGAGAGCTTGCAAACGATTTGCAATTCCCCCAATTTGGGGGGTTATGAATTGCCATGAGATTGTGTTGAATGAAATGCATATATGGATGAACTGTCCACAAAAGATCTAAGTACGCATTTGAAAAATAGGGTGAATTTAATGTTCAAGTCGATATAATATTAACATGCGGTTAGGAGGGAGTCTTTAACCATCTAAATAGCCCTCTATAATTTTTGAAAGTTGTCTTTGGAGCAGGACGGTCCTGTTCCTCAGCCTCGGCCTGATGCTGAAGCATCCCTGGAGGGCACGGAGGGCTCAGAAGAGGTCCTGGAGAGACTGGCCCAGACCGAACAGCTGGTGGTTCAGCTGAAGGAGCTGATTCGAGAGAAGGACAGCCAGCTCGCCAGCACTGAAAAAAAGCTCAAGGTGCCGACTTGCATAATGAGAAAAGAACAAACAAGTGGACCATGAATGTCAGCAGGTCTGAAGCTTGATTATTTTGCATTTGTGACTCCGTTTGTTCTCGTACAGGAAGAGAAAGAACAGGCAGAAGTCAAGTTTACAAAGCTTAAACTGCAGGCCAAAGCCAAGACGGCTGCCCTGAACAAACAGCTCAATGAACTGAAAGGAAAAGAAGCATTGAACAGCAGTCAGGTAAAGAGACAAGATGACATGTTTGTGTTATTTTAAGCATGAAGTGGTCTTGAATGGCTCTATAAATATTATTAGTGGTATATTCTCTTGTTCATGTATATATGGGCGAATGCCAAATTCATTCAAAAGTTTCAGTACGGCAGTATAATAATGTTATAATAACAGTTTATTTCCTTTTTTTTTTTTAGAATTCAGAGAGCTCCTTCCAAATGGCCCCAGAAGTGGAAGAGGAACTCCAGCAGCTGAAAGAAAAGCTCAGCCAGGCAGAGTCCACTAACATGTCCCTCCAACATCAGCTCTGGGAGGCCGAACAGCGTGTGAGAGAGGAAGGTCATGCTGAGCAGGTGTGTTCACAGGTCAAAAAGTGCTTAAGTTGTTCAAATCTTTACATGTGTCATATGATGGTCAGTTCTTTTGCAGGTTCTGTTTTATTTCTGTTATGAACTAATCCTAGGCTTCACTCTCAAAGACCATATCCACTGTTTTATTTTTCAAATGTCATCCAGGTGCGAATTCTGCAGACTGTGGTGAGGGAAAAAGATGTGCGATTTCAAGAACAAATCCTCAAACATGAGCAGGAACTCCTTAATCTCACGCAGGTCTCAAATGACCTTGACTTACAGCAGGTGTGTTTGCGTTTCTCATGTTTGATTTTTTTTTATGTTCCACAAAGAGAACCCACATTGATACTTTGGTCACACTTTAGTTTAGGGAACATATATTCACTAAGAGTTTTCCCCCTAAATAAACTCCTGCTTATTGATAGTAAAGTAGTTGTTGTTGTAGTTATGTTTAGGTATTGGGTAGGGACTAGAACATGGTTGTGCAGAATAAGGCATTTCTATTAGCTTTATAAGTACTAAAAATACTAATCTGAAATTATTAAATATAATTGAGCTCTGTCCCACATTTTTGCATTAATGTCTTGTACTGCATGATTTCCCCCAATTGAAAAAAAAAAAAAAACATTTCGGTAACACTTTATAATAACTGCATGCTATTAATCATTAGTTAAGCATTAGGAAACAGTTAATTCATAATTTATAAAGCATTAATAGACATTTATAAGCAGTTTATAAATACAGATATAAATGCTTTATACCTGATTTAAAAGCATATCCATAATGTATTTAATAGTTGTTTTTTCATACTTTATTAATGATCAGTTTATTATTTCTAAATTAAGTATAGCATTATTTACACACCAGTTATTAAGGAGTTGTCAGTGGTTCATAAGATCACTTAGAAATTGTAAGTAAATGATTAATAAACTTTTTAAATGTGCATTCATACATCTTTTTATTCAGACATATAGTAATAGTTACTTATAGTGTTAATAAATGGTTTATTAACATGTATTTCTACTGTAATTCAGGGTTAATTCAGGTAGTTATAAAACATATGTAGTTGTTAGTTAACTATTTTTGTGAGCTCATCTAAAGTGAGGACTATTTATGCCTTGTAAAGCTTTTACAAATGAGATTTACAGGCTGTTAATATTTCTATGTTCTGTATCACTGTGTGGTGTTTGTTTCCGTTTTTTGTTGAGAAGATAACTGAGCCTTTAAATATCCTTTAAGAATGCTTTACAAGGCATAACTAGACTCACTTTAGATGAGCTCACATAAATAGTTAACTGACCACTACTAAATGCTTTATAACTACCTGAATTTACTACATTTCTTGTGATCTTATGAATCACTGGCAACTCCTAAATAACTGCTTTGTAAATAATGCTATACTTCATTGAGAAATGATAAATTGATCATGAATAAAGTATGAAAATACAATTATTAAACACATTATAGATATGCTTTTAAATCAAGAATAAAGCATTTATATCTGTATTTATAAACTGCTTATTACTGTCTATTAATGCTTTATAAATTATGAATGATCTGTTTACTAATGCTTAATTAATGATTAATAGTGTGCAGTTATTATAAAGTGTTACCAACATTTCTTAGATTTGTGAAGTGAAAATTCTCTCCCAAATTTTTCGCCGATTATAGCGTTGGCAGATGGCACTTAAAGACTTTTGCATCTGAACTGTTAATATGCGTACACACACCTACATATTATGCATCAATAAACAAAGATGTATAAGATGGGGAAGAGCAGCAATGCCAGAATAACATTGTCTTGATGTTTCCATATTTGTTGTTTTTTTTTGTTTTCGGATACCCTGTGGTGTTGTAGCCATATTTGTGTTATTATAAAGCATGAAATCATAACTCATCATTTTACCATGGCAATTTTAATCTAAGCTTTCTTGCATGGTGGATGCATTTCCACATTCTGTGAGAGGCATCCAACTCATCTTAAGTTTTTGTGCATGTTGTTGGAAAGGAGTTAAGAAAGAAAGGGCAGATTAACACTGTGTCTACACCAGGCATGACAAAAGAAAAAAAACATAAATCAAACCCTGCAGCTTTTTAAGGGGGTCTTTCAATCCATGTGGTTCTATTTTACTTTAATCCTACTTATTGTTTTGCAGGCTCTTCGTGTATCCCAGCAGCGCATAGAGGAGCTGGAGGAGTCCTTGCGCTCTCGTTCAGAAGTCCTAGAAATGTTGCAGCAGGAACTCAACAGTGCAGACCAGCAGAAACAGGTCAGCACAACATGAATAGTTTACACTGTGTCATGGTCATTTTTAAAATCAAAATATTCTAAAAATCATCGAAGTCAATCAAACACCTCAATTTCATTGAGGATAGAATATAAAAATGGAATCCCAAGTCACCAACAGAATTTTTTGTTGCATGTTGTGGTTACAGTTGGTTGGACTGAAAACTCTCTTTTTTTAGGATTATAGACCAAGAGGAATGTATAAACATGATGGATGTTTCATTTGTGCAGATTCTGACTGCTCAGTTCAGGCAGATGGAATTGGAGTTAGCAGAAGCCCGGCGACTGAGAGAAGAGGAGAGGCAGCAGTGGGCAATGCGTGCTGAGGAAGAACTTCAGGCTCTTAGAGCCAGACTAGAAGCTTCAGGGAGTGAGAGAGAACAGACTGTCAATTCTCTCAACACTGAATTAATGCAAAAGACCACAGAGACTGATGAAATGAGAGCAAAACTTGAATCTGCTGGAAGAGAGAAAGAAGAAATGCTGGAGAAATTGAAAGATAAAGAAAATGCCTTTGAGGCTGAGCTGGCCAAAATGAAAGCATGTCTAGAAGCCAGATTGGAGACATCGGAGAGTGAGAGAGAGCAGATCATCAGTACACTCAACATCAATGTCACACAACTTAATGCTGAATTGCTGAAAAAGACCACAGAGATGGATGAGATGAGAGCAAAGCTTGAATCTGGGGAAAGAGAGAAGGAAGATATGCTGGAGAAAATGAGAGAGAGAGAGTCTAGCTTTGAGGCAGAGCTGACCAACTTGAAAGTATCTCTAGAAACTAGATTGGAAACATTAGAAAATGAAAGAAACCAGAACATCAGTGCTCTCAATGCGGAGTTAGTGAAAAAGGGGGCAGAGATGGATGAAATGAGAGCAAAACTTGAATCTGAAGAAAGAGAAAAGGAAGAGATACTGGCGAAATTTAAAGAGAGAGAGACTAGCTTTGATGCAGAGCTGACCAACTTGAAAGCATCTCTAGAAGCCAGATTGGAAACCACAGAAAGCGAAAAAGAGCAGAACATCAGTGCTCTCAATACTGATTTACTGAAAAAGACAGCAGAGATGGATGAAATGAGAGCAAAAATTGAATCTGGGCAAAGAGAGAAGGAAGAAATGCTGGAGGAAATAAAAGGGAGAGAATGTGCCTTTGAGTCTGAGATGTCCAAAATGAAAGCATGTCTAGAAGCCAGATTGGAGTCATCAGAGAGTGAGAGAGAGCAGATCATCAGCACACTCAACATCAATGTCACACAACTTAATGCTGAATTGCTGAAAAAGACCACAGAGATGGATGAGATGAGAGCAAAGCTTGAATCTGGGGAAAGAGAGAAGGAAGAAATCCTGGAGAAAGTGAGACAGAGAGAGAGTGCCTTTGAGGCAGAGCTGACCAACTTGAAAGTATCTCTAGAAACTAGATTAGAAGCTTCGGAAAAGGAAAGAGACCAGAACATCAGTGCTCTCAATGCTGAATTACTGAAAAAGACAGCAGAGGTGGATGAAATTAGAGAAAAACTTGATTCTGGGCAAAGAGAGAAGGAAGAAATGCTGGAGAAAATGAAAGAGCGGGAGTCTAGCTTTGAGGCAGAGCTGACCTACTTGAAAGTGTCTCTAGAAACTAGATTAGAAACTTCAGAAATGGAAAGAGACCAGAACATCAGTGCTCTCAATGCTGAGTTAGTGAAAAAGACAGCAGAGATGGGTGAATTGAGAGCAAAACTTGAATCTGGGCAAAGAGAAAAGGAAGAGATGCTGGAGAAATTGAAAGATAAAGAAAATGCCTTTGAGGCTGAGATGGCCAAAATGAAAGCATTTCTAGAAGCCAGATTGGAGACATCGGAGAGTGAGAGAGAGCAGATCATCAGCACACTCAACATCAATGTCACACAACTTAATGCTGAATTGCTGAAAAAGACCACAGAGATGGATGAGATGAGAGCAAAGCTTGAATCTGGGGAAAGAGAGAAGGAAGATATGCTGGAGAAAATGAAAGAGCGAGAGTCTAGCTTTGAGGCAGAGCTGACCAACTTGAAAGTATCTCTAGAAACTAGATTGGAAACATTAGAAAATGAAAGAAACCAGAACATCAGTGCTCTCAATGCGGAGTTAGTGAAAAAGACAGCAGAGACTGATGAAATCAGAGCAAAACTTGAATCTGCTGAAAGAGAGAAGGAAGAAATGCGAGAGAAAATAAAAGGGAGAGAATGTGCCTTTGAGGCTGAGCTGGCCAAAATGAAAGCATGTCTAGAAGCCAGATTGGAGACATCGGAGAGTGAGAGAGAGCAGATCATCAGTACACTCAACATCAATGTCACACAACTTAGTGCTGAATTGGTGAAAAAGACCACAGAGTTGGATGAGATGAGAGCAAAGCTTGAATCTGGGGAAAGAGAGAAGGAAGAAATGCTGGAGAAAGTGAGACAGAGAGAGAGTGCCTTTGAAGCAGAGCTGACCAACTTGAAAGTATCTCTAGAAACTAGATTAGAAGCTTCGGAAAAGGAAAGAGACCAGAACATCAGTGCTCTCAATGCGGAGTTAGTGAAAAAGACAGCAGAGATGGATGAAGTGAGAGCAAAACTTGAATCTGGGGAAAGAGAGAAGGAAGAGATGCTGGAGAAAATGAAAGAGCGGGAGTCTAGCTTTGAGGCAGAGCTGACTAACTTGAAAGTGTCTCTAGAAACTAGATTGGAAACTTCAGAAATGGAAAGAGACCAGAACATCAGTGCTCTCAATGCTGAGTTAGTGAAAAAGACAGCAGAGACTGATGAAATCAGAGCAAAACTTGAATCTGCTGAAAGAGAGAAGGAAGAAATGCTAGAGAAAATAAAAGGGAGAGAATGTGCCTTTGAGTCTGAGATGGCCAAAATGAAAGCATGTCTAGAAGCCAGATTGGAAACATCGGAGAGTGAGAGAGAGCAGATCATCAGCACACTCAACATCAATGTCACACAACTTAATGCTGAATTGCTGAAAAAGACCACAGAGATGGATGAGATGAGAGCAAAGCTTGAATCTGGGGAAAGAGAGAAGGAAGATATGCTGGAGAAAATGAAAGAGCGGGAGTCTAGCTTTGAGGCAGAGCTGACCAACTTGAAAGTGTCTCTAGAAACTAGATTAGAAGCTTCGGAAAAGGAAAGAGACCAGAACATCAGTGCCCTAAATGCTGAGTTAGTGAAAAAGACAGCAGAGATGGATGAATTGAGAGCAAAACTTGAATCTGGGCAAAGAGAGAAGGAAGAAATGCTGGAGAAAATGAAAGAGCGGGAGTCTAGCTTTGAGGCAGAGCTGACTAACTTGAAAGTGTCTCTAGAAACTAGATTGGAAACTTCAGAAATGGAAAGAGACCAGAACATCAGTGCTCTCAATGCTGAGTTACTGAAAAAGACAGCAGAGATGGGTGAATTGAGAGCAAAACTTGAATCTGAAGAAAGAGAGAAGAATGAAATGCTGGAGAAATTGAAAGATAAAGAAAATGCTTTTGAGGCTGAGCTGGCCAAAATGAAAGTATCTCTAGAAGCCAGATTGGAATTCACAGAAAGCGAAAAAGAGCAGACCATCAGTGCTCTCAATGCGGAGTTACAGAGAAAGACCACAGAGGTGGATGAAATCAGATCAAAATTTGAATCTGGCCAAAGACAGAATGAACAAATACTGGAGAAATTAAAAGAGAGAGAATGTGCCTTTGAGGCAGAGCTGACCAAAATAAAAGAATCTCTGGAAACTAGATTGGAAATGCTAGAAAATGAAAGTAACCAGAACATCAGTGCTCTCAATTCTGAGTTACTGAAAAAGACAGCAGAGACTGATGAAATGAGAGCAAAACTTGCATCTGCTAAAAGAGAGAAAGAAGAAATGCTGGAGAAATTGAAAGATAAAGAAAATGCCTTTGAGGCTGAGCTGGCCAAAATGAAAGCATGTCTAGAAGCCAGATTGGAGACATCGGAGAGTGAGAGAGAGCAGATCATCAGTACACTCAACATCAATGTCACACAACTTAATGCTGAATTGCTGAAAAAGACCACAGAGATGGATGAGATGAGAGCAAAGCTTGAATCTGGGGAAAGAGAGAAGGAAGATATGCTGGAGAAAATGAGAGAGAGAGAGTCTAGCTTTGAGGCAGAGCTGACCAACTTGAAAGTGTCTCTAGAAACTAGATTAGAAGCTTCGGAAAAGGAAAGAGACCAGAACATCAGTGCTCTCAATGCGGAGTTAGTGAAAAAGACAGCAGAGACTGATGAAATCAGAGCAAAACTTGAATCTGGGCAAAGAGAGAAGGAAGAAATGCTAGAGAAAATAAAAGGGAGAGAATGTGCCTTTGAGGCAGAGCTCACCAACTTGAAAGTATCTCTAGAAGCCAAATTGGAAACCACAGAAAGCGAAAAAGAGCAGACCATCAGTGCCCTATATGCGGAGATACTGAAAAAGGGAGCAGAAGTGGATGAAATGAGATCAAAACTTGAATCTGAAGAAAGAGAGAAGGAAGAGATGCTGGAGAAATTTAAAGAGAGAGAGACTAGCTTTGATGCAGAGCTGACCAACTTGAAAGCATCTCTAGAAGCCAGATTGGAAACCACAGAAAGCGAAAAAGTGCAGACCATCAGTGCTCTCAATGCTGAGTTACTAAAAACGGCCATGGAGTTGGATGAAATGAGAGCAAAAAGTCAATCTGAAGAAAGAGAGAAGAACAAAATGCTGGAGAAGTTTAAAGAGAGAGAGACTAGCTTTGCGGAAGAGCTGACCAACCTGAAAGTATCTCTAGAAGCTAGAATGGAAACCACAGAAAGCGAAAAAGAGCAGACCATCAGCGCTCTCAATGCAGAGTTACTCAAAAAGACCACAGAGTTTGATGAGTTAAGAGAAAAACTTTCAGATGAGAAGAGAGAAAGTCTGGAGATGTTACAAGAGAGACAAATAAGGTTTGAGACCGAGCTGGCCAACTTGCAAGCATGTCTGGAAGTCGCTGAGAGCCAGAAAGAGGAAATGACAAAGAAGCTAGAGGTGGAGGTGGCAAGTCGCATGGAAGAGCTTCATCATCTTCAGGAGAAGCTCAATGAAGTGGAGAGAGCAAGGGAAGAAGAATCTAAGAATGAAAGAAATCGCTTAGCACAGATGCAAAATGAGCTTGAGTCCTTAAGAGACACACTGGATGCCAATAAAGAGGAACAGAAAGCAGGACTGCAAGCCAAGGATGCACTGGAGAATCTTTGGAGAGGGATTCAGAATTTGACAACTCCTGGGGAGGCAGAGGTGGAAATATCCATTCCTACTGACCCTGCACAGTTTTTAAAGGTGTTACCTGCTCTAGAAGCTCGGCTGAGCAACCTTACAGATGAACAGCAAGAGAGTCAAGCATGCATGTCCCAAATCACACTTACTCTGCAATCTCTGCAAGGTAAACAGCCCAGGAGAACAAAGTTCAAAGCAGTTTTGTGGTTTCAGTTAACTGTCCTTGGTAGCATTTTATCAAACAATGCCACAATTTAGGGCAAATAGTTTGTACTGTGATCAAAAAGTAATTGTCTTAACACACCTGATGCTCTAGGTCAACTGGATAAGAGCACAGCTGAGAAAGAGAAAGCAGTTGCTAGGATACAGGAACTGGAGCAACAACTTCTCACTGTTCAGGTCGGTGGATTGCAAAAATATCTGAGTTTTAAACATTGCTTTGCAAGATACAACTGATGACACTGATTTGTTTTTCAGTACAGTAGAACTTTTAAGTGTTTTTTTTAATGACAGTAATAAGAGCTAAGGAAATATGACTTTCACTCATACTTAGGTGTTAGGTATTAAAAAAAAGGTAGTTCTTGGTATTAAATCTGTCCTGCATTATATATGCTATAAACATAAATGATACTTAAAGGGGGGGGGGGGGGGGTGAAATGCTCGTTTTCACTCAATATCCTGTTAATCTTGAGTACCTATAGAGTAGTACTGCATCCTTCATAACTCCAAAAAGTCTTTAGTTTTATTATATTTATAAGAGAAAGATAGTCTGTACCGTTTTTTCCCGGAAGGCGTGACGTGTGGGCGGAGCTAAAGAATCACGAGCGCGAGTAGGGTTTTGCATTGAGAGCGTCTCTGGAAACTGTGACATTACCGTGAGGAAAAAAAACATCATCCAAAACAAACCATGGCTAACAGTCAGATTCAGCGTATATTTATGATCCAGAATCGGATCCAGAGGCTGAAATTTAACGAGAGCAGCAGCAGCAACGACTACAGCAGGACGTCTCTATGTAGTATGTACTGAAACTGTATATATTTGCTTAGCGGTTTTGGAAAATGACTAAGTTGCACATTGTTTTTTTAAGGTGTACATGTGGAAAGTGCAGTTTGATGACAACATCGCATGTTGTTTACTTGATGTGCTTACGCGCTGATAACTAAGTTAACAACACAGAGATATTTGAAGCAGTTTTACTCACCGCCTGCGGTTCCAACACACGATCGTGACCCTTTTTTCGTTGGGACTGCATCATCCTTAAGAAATAAATGATATGTAAATCCGGCGTCAAACTGGGCCTTGTTTGTAAAACAATCATCTTCGAAATGCAGGAAACAAACAAAAACACTCTTTAAAAGATGCTCTTTAAAAATAAACTCCGTCTACTGGTCCCTTGATGAGGTTTTTTTTTTTTTTTTTGGTAATCTGTGCAGGGTTGTCTTGCCCTGGCAACCAATAATACACTTCTTTTGTGACAATTCGCTCTCGCCCTGGTCAGTGAATGTCTCGTCTCTGCTCTGCTATACGGGAGCGCGCGCTCTTCCCGCAGAAGTGCCCTTAGGACCCATAAAAGGAAATTCCGCTCCATCTAACGTCACACAGAGCCATACTCGAAAAAAAACTTTCCGAAACTTGTGACAAACTTTGGAACAAAAATACTCCTTCAAACGTCCAACTTAATATTTGAAACTTTGTCCATGTTTAGCATGGGAATCCAACTCTTTAACATTGTAAAAAACTCAGTATGCATGAAATAGCATTTCACCCCCCCTTTAAAGTTGTGAAAGTGACGTGACACACAGCCAAGTATGGTGACCCATACTCAGAATTCGTGCTCTGCATTTATCCCATCCAAAGTGCACACACACAGCAGTGAACACACACACACACACACACACACCATGAACACACCCAGAGCAGTGGGCAGCCATTTATGCTGCGGCGTCCGGGGAGCAATTGGGGGTTCGGTGCTTTGCTCAAGGGCACCTAAGTCATGGTATTGCCGGCCCATTGTATGGATTGATGTACATAGTTCTGCTGTAACTTTTTAGATCAGATAATATTTGCACCTAATGACAAAGACAAATATGTTATTATGCAATGGAGTTAGTGCACAGAATAAGATGTACTTGTTGAGGCCAGCGCGTCTGCCATGGCAGACTCATTTAGTATATAGGATAAGCTGTGTCTGTCGCGACAGACGCAAGGTGACATACATGCCTAGACGGTTTGTCTCACAACTTATCAGGTCAGAGATATAATCCTCTTCACTTTCATAATTAGTTTTTTCTATTACTTGCCCCCACATATGAGGGCACAATTATTTAGTATTAGTAAAGGTATGGCTGGTAATAGCATTGAAATACTTGCAGTTATGTTGGCAATTCAATAGACCAGGGCACTCTCAATAAACATGCATTAGTGTAAGCACACTGTTTGTTGTAACTGAGGCCTGTCTTTCCTAGGTTACTGGTGAGTCATTACGTGATCATGTGACTGACCTGTCTGTGAGAGATTTGGACAGGACACACCAGGGTAAGTCTAATGTTTGCTCTTGTATACCTGAATGTACTATGAACTGTGGTGTTTCTTCCAGTGACAGCAGTCCCATGTTTTTCCATAATAGCCTTGCTCTCTAGGGGAGAACATGCCCTTTAACATTGTGGTTTGTAATGTTAGGACAACCAGAAAGACCTGTTCCCCCAGTTAAAACACAAAACAAAAACAGGAAGTTAATTATTTATTCTTGAAACAAGGTTGTTGTTGTTTTTTTAACATGATGCATCTTGCATGTTTAATTTTTAGTTATTTGATGATTTTCACAGGGTTGTCTCATAATTATTTTTTTCTTCTCACAAATGCTACCCTCAGATAACAGTGGAGATGCACATAGATCAGAATACAAATTTCAGTCTGATCGGGTACTGTTTCTTGAGCTGCAGCTTGCAGACAGAGAAAAGGAACTCTTTGATCTCAAAGAAAAACTGTCACTCACTACAGGCAAAACTATTTCAGAGGAGGAACGTGCTGACAGCCAAAGCAGAGAGGACATTGCTGGTTTGTACGACAATTCTACAGCTCTATCTGAGGTTCTTGAGGGCACACAAGAGGAAGAGATGACACTTGTGGCAGTTGACACATCGGTTCTGTCTGTTTCTGCTGGCAATGAGAGTAGCCCTGAGATTATAGCACCCCAGCCTGTGTCTCCTGGAAAATCAAAGGGTACCTCCTCAGATGAGATGGTGACAAGCAGTGACTCAGAGGTGCCTCATAGTAGCTGGACTCTTCTGGAGGCAGTCAACCAAGATGGGACTCAAGAGTGGGCGCCCCAAATTCAGGACTTTGCCTCATTACGCTTATCCACACAATCTTGGGAAGAGACCTGCGAAGAGCATGTAGCATCAACTAGCTGCTTAGTTGATATTGAATCACCATCTTTAGTTATCCGTGAAACTGTACAGATACGTCTTGGTCAACAGGAGGGAAGCCTGCTAAATACAGATTCAAACACTGGTCAGGCTTTTGCACAGGTCTTAGCAGAAGAGATTCAGAAAAGATATAGTGAACTTCTGGGAGAGCTTCAGCAGTTTAAAGACACAGCTTTACAATCACAGGAGAGAGTCTTCCAGCTCGAGGAAGAACTTAGGTCTCTCACAGATTCCAAAAATGAGGTGCAGTGCAAGGCAGATATATACGAGAAAGAGCTGATCGAAGTTAAGGCATTGTTTAAGCGAGAAAAAATAGATAGGCAAAATGTTGTAGAGCAGTTTGAAAACTTGCAAGAAGAGGCTTTCTCTAAAGATGATAAGATGAAAGCCTTACAGGAAAGCCTTGATGAAGTCCATCAAAGACTTTTTGAACAAGAAGGACAAGCTAGAATGCTTGCTGCTCAACTAGAGGACAGAGAGCTCACTTCCTCCGAACTGGAACAGAAGCTTGTGGATATGGAGGGCAGGTTAGTCCAGATTTCTCACGAGGCTGATATAGCAAAAGCTGCTCTCATTGACCGGACTGCTGACCTGGAAGGTCTACAAAAGTGTCTCTCACAGAAAGACCAGGAGATGATGGAACTCAATGAAAGCATGACTGCAAAACTACTCCAGGCTGGTGAGGAAAGGTTTACAATGTCCAGTGAAGTCAAAAAGCTAAAAGAGCAAATACATGAACTTGAGATTGTCAGAGATTACCAGCAGAAAATGCTAGAGGATAAAACATCAGAATGTGAGGAGCTTGTTGCTTTACGAAAGGAAAATGATGACTTGAATACTCAAATGGCTGCCTTAAAGAAAAATGGAGAACAGGTCAAGAGAAAGCTGCAGGCAGCTCTGATACAGCGGAAAGAATTGATAAAAAAAGTTGCAGACTTTGAGAAGGAGGCTGAGATCAAGGAAGAAAAGGAAAGAGATGGTACTGAGGAAATAACTCTTCAGTTCAAAAATGAAATTAAGGAAAAAGAGAGAGAAATCCAGAGACTTGATGTTTTGTTGCAAGAGACCAGAGATGACTTAAATATAAAAGAAGAGACCTTAACAAGTCTGAAACAAAAAATCAGTAAGCAAGATCAAGCATTGACTGAGTCACGTGCAGAAATAGAACATTTGACTGAGCGGTATGTACAACTAAATGAGCAACAAATGTCACAGATGGCGGAAGACAGAAATAGGCTTCTTTCACAGATAGCGTCTATGGAATCTGACATTGAAATATTGCATAAAAAGCTTCAGGAATCGACTGATGCTCATGAGGACACTGTTGTAAAAGCTCAAGAGAATGATCGCCATCATCTTGAGCAGATGAAACAACAGAAAGAGGAGTACAGTGACCTTTTTGAACGCCTCCAAACTGAAGAGAGAGAAAAAAATGGGTTGTTGAATCGTATTGTGGAGCTTGAGGGGCTGCTAGAATCAAAGAATGATACAGATAAAGTTAACAGTGTGAATGTGGAGGGGAATGTTGGGTCTGCTACACAAAATCTGGAGAAACCAAAGACAAATGATTGGGTGGATTTTACTTCAGCTGAGACCAAGACACAACAACATAAACCTGGTGAGCAATCTCAACAGCCTGTGGTAAAAGATCATGAGGACATTATAAATGGTCTCCAGGAGGAATTAAGAGTTGAGCAAGCTGCTCGTGCAGAATTGGAGGTGCGCCTACAAGAGAGCCAATCCTCTCAATCACTCACTGATAGCAAATTCAAAGAGCTTTGCAAAGAACTTGAAGTCTTGAGAGAAAAGGAGAGGCAGATTGATGCTCTCACTGATGAAATGGAGGCTATTAGGGAGAAATGTCAGAGAGCCGAAGCTAATGCAGAGAAGCTGAAAGTGGAGGTGGATGAGGCTTGGGAAGCAGCTAAAAGAAGCATCTCAGATGCTGAGTCCCCAGTCAAAGCACTTCAGTCAGAAGTGGAAGAATTTAAACAGTTTCTTAAACATAAGAATGATGAGATTGTTGATTTAAGCCAACAGCTTAGCGAACAAAGTTCACTTTTACTTAAGATGCAGGAAACGGTACTGGAGAAAGATCAGCTGATTGCTTCCCTACAAGAAGGGCTTAAAGCAGAGCAAGATAAGGTTAAAAAACTGGAAGCAGAAATGCCACAACGTGATGAAGAAGAGAAGGATTATAATGCCAAACTCCAACAGCTTCAACGCAAACTGCAGGCTGCTCTTGTATCACGTAAGGAGGCGCTCAAACAGAAACAGCTGTTAAAGGAGGAACAGACTGCTGCTGAGAAGATCAAATTAGAGCTACAACAGAAACTGGAGTTAATAGAGGTGGAGCTGAACAAGTCAAGAGAAGAGAGGGAGAAATTAATTGAAGAGGTGGATCGAACTTTGTTGGAAAACCAGAGTCTGCGTGCCTCATGTGAGAGCCTTAAACTTGCCATGGAGGGTGTTTTGAATGAGAAGGATGCATGTAAACGTCAGGCTGAGAGTGCCAAAGAGGAATCCGATCAAGTGTGCAGACAGCTGGAAGAAAAGGTGCAAAGCATGAAAGAAGAGTATGAATCCCTCCTCAAGTCATATGAAAATGTAAGTGATGAGGCTGAACGAGTGAGACGAGTGCTTGAAGCTGCTCGACAAGAGAGGCAGGAGTTAGCAGCCAAGGCACGAGCTCATGAGGCAGCCAGACATGAGGCTGAGAGGTTAGCTGAGGAAGCTATGAAGGAGGTGGATGTTGTGAAAGAAAAAATGAGAAAGTTTGCCAAGGTTAAGCATCAGAAGATAATGGATCTGGAGGAGGAGAATGAAAGGCTCAGGGAGCAAGAAGAGAAGAAATTGACCAAACATACAGATACTGAGCTTAAACAAGATCTTGAGAGTGTCAAACAAGAGCTCGAAACCTTGAAAATAAATTATAATATTGTTTTGGGTGAAAAAAACTTTTTGGAGCATGAAGCTGAGGAGTTGAGATTGTGCTTGGCTGAGGACATTGACAAAAAGGGCAGTGAGAACCTGGACACATGCTCTGTGGAAACCATTAAGGAGGTTAAAAATTTCACACAGCAGAGAAGTCCTGATGTAATTGAAATTCAAGAGTACCAGAGTGATAGTATTGCCCTAGAGGCCAATCCCACTGAGCCATTGGAATCCATTGGTACTGCTCTTGAACAAATGATGCAATCAAATGTTGAGATGACCGCTCAAACAGAGGAAAGGCTCAAGGAACTAGAAACCTCTCTCAAAACAGCAGAGAATAAGATAAGGGAACTTGAAGCTGCTCTTGAAGATCAAATGGAATCCAGAAACAAGCAAGAGTCAATGCTCAATGCAGAGCTTGCTTCCTTCAAGCAGCAACTTCAGGAGTCTTCAGAAAGAGAGGGGCTCCAGAAGGAAGAGCTCTATAAGAAAGAGACCCAACTGCAAGAACTTCGCGCCAGCCTAGAGACTGAAAGAGATGACCTGGAGGAGCAGTTAATGAACCAGCTGGCTCAGCTCAATGGAAGCATTGCAGGCTACCAGCAAGAGGCATCTGACAGTCGTGATCGCCTAACAGACATGCAGAGGGAATTGGAGAAACTGGAGAGAGAGCGGGCTGAGCTGGAAGCTGAGGTGGCAAGTGAGAGGGACCGGGCAGCCAGGATGGAAGAGGACATGAGGCAGGCACAACGAGAGAGAGCAGAGGCAGAGTCTGAGGCAGGCAAACAAAGAGAGCTGGAGCAGAAGTTGAAGTCAGCACAGAGGTTTAAAGACGGTAGTCAAAACAGGACACGTCAGCTTGAGGAACTGCTAAGGGAGAAGCAAATGGAAGTTCGTCAGTTACAGAAAGACTGCATTGAGTACCAGGAAAGAATAAGTGAACTGGGTAAAGATGTTAAGTCATTGACTTTAGGGAGAGTTGAGGTGAGTGCAGAACTTGATGCAGCACGCTTGGAGATTGTAAAGATTATGCAAGACAGAACAAGTATTGCATCTGAACTTTCGATGTGTAAAGGGAAATTGGACATGGCGCTGGAAGAGGCAAAGCAGGCGCAAGCAGACAAAATAGCTGCTGAAAAAATGGTACAGCTCAAAGAAGCTGAGCTGAAGGCAGATGCAGAGCGTACCTTGGATGAAGTCAGGTATCGCCTTGGAGCTGAGCTTAAACAGATGGAATTAAGACTGGAGAAGTCTTATCGGGAGCGGGAGAGGGTGGAAGAGGCAACTCTTGAGGCAAGGAGTATTAATGAGGCCGCAGACAGGCATTCCCAGGAAATGCAAGCACGTCTGGATGAAGCATTGGCTCGGTTGGCAGCCTTTTCTCGCTCCATGTCGTCCCTGCAGGATGACCGTGATCGAGTGCTGGATGAGGCCAAGCAATGGGAGAGTCGTTTTCATAGTGAGCTACAAGAAAAGGAGGCTGATGTTCGGGAGGCTGAGACCCGTGCTAAAGACCTTGCTGAGCGACTCCAGAGGGAGACCACCCAAAAAGAGGAGCTGCAGAGTTTATTGGAAAGGTTTGTTTTCTTTTTTGTATTTTTGATTTTTTTTTTTTATCAATTTCTGGAAATTTTACTTAAAGTAAATTTTAAATAATTCATTTCTGTATGTTTGTAGAATGCAAAAGGAGGGAGAGAACCTACAGCTAGAGCTGTCTGAGGCAGAAAAGAAACATAATGATAGCTTTGCAGCTCTTGAGAAAGAAAGAGGGGATCTGCAGCAGAACCTCGCTCTAGTAGAGACCAACCTGACCCAGACTCGTTCCCAGCTGACTACCCTGGAGACAGAGGCAGAGGGACTACGGCACCGGACCAAAGCTTTAGAAGAAGCAGTAGACAAGCTTCAGAGTGATGCTAATGAGGCACGTGCAGTAATCAAAGAAAGGGAGACAGAAGAAAGGAGACTATGCTTGAGGCTGGAGCAACTGGAAACAGACCTGGCATCTTCAAAGAACCTTACTGACACTCTTCAGGCAGCATTGGATGAGAAGGAGAAGAGGGAGATGGAGCTCCTGGGTGAGAAAGAGCAAGCTGTGACACAGGTACTTAATTTTCTGACAATAAAGTATCAGAAACAATCGCATGCATATTCATTTATCACACTGTAGGGAATTTAGTACCATACATTTTAATATACTCCTCTCTTCTTTTAGGCTGTAGAGGAGGCAAGGAAGGATGCAGATGTAAGAGCCGAGATGGCAGAGAAAGAGCTGAAGAAGAAGAGAGAGGAGTTGCGTAGTTTAGAAGAAAGGCTTCGTAAGGCTGAGGAGGACACCTTCCAGAGCAGAGCTCAACTTGAGTCCTTTACCAAGGCTATGGGCTCCCTGCAGGATGACAGAGACAGAGTGCTCAGCCAATATAAGCAGCTAGAGGAAAGACATCTTCAGGTAATGTTGCTCTAAATAGATGATATTTTTTTAAATATAAACTAATTTGCATAAAGTAGCCTATCATTTTAAATTCTGACTGATCCTTGGTCTCGTGTTCTCTCAGGTTATGATGGACAAGGACAGTCTGATCCAAGAGGCTGCAGGTGAAAACAATGGTTTGAAGGAGGAGATTCGAGCCCTGTTGTCACAGCGGGATGACCTGAATGCTGAGAATGCCAAACTGGCTGCCCAACTTCATGGCTACAGAAATGACCTGAAACAGGTTCTTGCTATGAAGGACTCCCAGCACAAGCAGATTCTTGCTACCCAAGTAGAGCGCATCAGTTTCCTGGAGAGAGAGAAAGAAGACCTCGAGAGCCAAATTCAGGCTCTTGTAAAAGATGTTGCACAAGGAAAGATGCCTCCATTGGAGCAGGAGATCTTGAGCCAAGCTAGTGAAGGGATTGTTAGAGCCGATAAGCAAGATGCACCGGGGGCTGAGGTAGAGAAGCTGAGGGAACAGCTCCAAGCTGCTAGAAAGCACATAGCCACCTTGGAGGAGACCTTGGAATTGGAGAAGGAGACCCAGGCAGTCCACAGCAAAGAGTTGAAGGAGCTGCGCTGGGAAGGTGGTGTTCTGCGCACTGAAGCTGAAACAGCCGAGGAAAGGGTTGCAGAGTTGGCGCGGGACCTGTTGATGATGGAGCAGCAGCTTCTGGAGGAGAGGGAAGCAGCCTCTCAGCTTCGAGCTCAGAATCAGTCTTTTGGTCAAGCCATGGCCTCTCTGCAGGATGCAAGAGATCAGGCTGTCAATGAGGCCAAGGAGCTGCATCTTCGTTTATATGAGGTAAACCAGACAGCTCACCCAGCTTCTCCTCCAAGTGGCTCCAAAGGAGAAGTGTGGAGCCTAAAAAACGCCCTGTCAGCACTGCAAAATGACAGAGAAAGAATGGTATGTTATTAATTACTTGATCATTTATTGGAAACCTAAGTGGTCACATTTTAGATTAAGGTTTAATTCTTGCTATTCACAAACCATTAACTATGACTATTTCCTCAATAAACCCCTCATTTGCTGCTTATTAATAGTTAGTAAGGTAGTTGTTTAGTTTAGGTATTGGGTAGGTTAGGAAATGTAGAATATGGTCATACAGAATATGTGCTTTATAAGCACTAGTAGCAGCCAATAACAGCCAATAAGCATGCTAATAAGCAACTAGTTAATAGTGAGAATTACTCCTTATACTAAAGTGTTACTACCTATGTCTACGTTTTTGTATCCTCCTTCTAATAACATTTGCAATCTGTTAATTGCACCTCAGTTGGAGCAGCTGCACTTGCAGCGGTCTGAATTGGATCGACTTGGATCAGGTGAACTATCCAGGCTCACTCAGGCTCTGGTGGATGAGAGAAGAAGGGCAGGGGAGCAAGAGGAAAAGATCATGGCAGAGATGAGGCATAGAGATGCACAGATGGACAGATATAAGCAAGAACTGGAAATGCTCAGGTGAGACTTAACTCATGACTTCATTGCCCTCTGCTAGGGGTGTGCCATATCATACAGTCCATGATAATACCGGTATCAATTTTTACATAATAAAAAAAAAAGTGCCATATGATATCAATGATATAGCGACATGATGACGTATGGTGGATATAAATTCCCTAGTGCGCACAACAACACCACAAACCCTTTTTGTGGAAGCAGAGAGACTTGAAGACTTGAAGCAGCACTGCACAGACTGATCGGTGTATGACAACAAAGTATCGGGAGAGGGGTTCTAAAGTATATTTGATCGCACACTCTTACCTTCAAAAATGGGAGAGGAGCATATCTTTAGTAAAGCAAACGAACTAAGACAACTTGGCAGTTTAAACATTCAAGCACAAAAAGACAAGAAAAGCTCAATTCGGCACCTGCGCACTGTGTTTACAGCCCTTAAACACCAAATTAAGTGTGGTCTCTTCTTGCTCTTGAAACCACAAATACATAAAAAATTGCCACCTCTAAAATAACCTTGAAAAATGGTAGGTTATGTCTTAAGTGAAAGTAAACAGTTGTGAAAGAAATGGAATGTGTATCAAATTGGATGTATTATTATCTCTTAAAGTGACCGCACCTTATTTACCAGCTGCTGTTAGTGTCTTTAATGTTAATCCAAAAAATGAAATGGGAGAAAACCACTCACTGCTCTTTACTAAATTACTTTGTATTGTTAACGAGAATTAATCCTATTTAATTTAAACAGAAAAGACTATGCAATGCTATTTACATTTGATTAGGGTTACGGCCCTGTACACCAATCGGTCTGCTTTAACACACAGCTGTTGCTCCTGCCACCTTATGACAATTGATTTACACCTCAAATTAGGTAGTCTGTCATCGATGACACTTAGCTCATTGAAAAAGGATTGAAAATGCCCTTCATTTTGAGTGCACTAATAAATGCTCCTGCCTGCCAGCTGCAATCACCAATATATTTTTTCTATATCGTAATAAATACCGTTATCGCAAATATTCTTGAAATATCGTGATATAATTTTGAAGTTACATTGCCCACCACTACCCTCTGCCATTTTGGTCATAGTCTTTAAGAGCCATGCTTCTGACTATCAGAATTTTGGTCCCTTTCGTAGTTTATTCTGTCCAGTTATATGTGCATGGTAAAACGACTGTTCAGACAGCTTCAAAGAAGTTAGCCCGAAAGTGTTAGTAGACTTACAATTTCTAACTTCACTGAAAGTGAAAAACACTTTCTTACAATTTCTTACAAATGCTTTCCATGTATAGACTTGAGAGGATGGACTGGCAGGGCCAGGCCGAGCTCCTGAAACAGCAGACCCTGACCACCCTCTCAGAAAGGGACCAACAGGTTCGCCATCTTACTGCCATGCTGGAGGAAGCACGGACATCAAAATTACGGCTTGAGCACACACAAAGACAGGTAAAAAGCTGTAGTCTCATTTTCAAATTTGAGACATTGTAAGTGACCTAGGAATGTTGTTTTCCGTTAATCGTTCTGCCTTGTTTTTGTGCGAGTTATGTTTTATTCTTTTCACTGTACTCCTGTTCATTAATACGCTTTGTATGTCTGTTTGTATGTTTAACATACCACTATATGCTTCCGTATAAATCTGAAAATCCTTGATCTTTTTCATTGTCTTGAATGTACGAGGCATTCAACACTACTTTCTTTGTCCTGTAGGGAAGCCTTGCAGTAGATGCTGCCCCTGGTGGCCCTCTGGAGCACAACGAGGGCTATAAAGCGGAGTGCATTGAACTCCAGAGAAGGTATTGCTGCCAAGTTCAGTCTTATCATTAGTTATACTGATCCACAGTTGCATGCTGTCAATCTCTTTAGCACCTCTGCCACAAACTGCAGTGATAGCACTTAGCTAATACGTCGGCTAATAGCTAACATGATGCTAATACTGTATTTGAAAGGAATTAAGAATGTGAATTTTCTTTTCTAATCAATGAATATTGTATTGTGTAATACCTATGCGGTACAGTAACTCTTCTACTGTGTGTGTGTTTCTGTCAGGCTGGATGAGGAGTCAGAACAGAGACTCAGAGTAGAGGAGCAGCTCATCGCTGCACAGGATCGCCTCAAACGGTTTGACCCTAATTTCAGATTAAGATGAACTCACTGCTCCTGGCTCTGGCCATTATTGCTGCAGACTGCATAGCATACAAGACACTCAAATTGTCATTTCGTTGTTTTATATACAAAATATCAAACCAAATCATCTGGAGATTTACTCTAAACTACGTACATTATGGGGCCACTGCATATGGACCAACTTCAGTTTTTATTCACATATTTCATGCCTCACTTTTCACATTTAAAAACTGAATATTATAATTTCGCTTCCTCATTTGCAGCTATACACATGGGGAGTGGCAGACAGCATCTGAAGCCATGATGTCAGAGACTGCTGTACTCATTGAGCCTCCAGAGGGCGCCGTTACACGGGTATACAACCCCACAATGCCTTGTTTTAACATGCATAAAAATGCTATTATAAATCACATTTCTAATTTACTGTATTATTTTATTATTAAAGCCTGAGTTTTATATATATATATATATATATATATATATATATATATATATATATATATATATATATATATATATATATATATATATATACAGGATATATTTTTTAGATGCATCCTTTTTTTTTTTTTACCGTAGACTCGTAGCGGTGGACCTGGACTACTGCGAATGCTGCGAGTTGCCTTCTGCTCTCGTCAGCGAACGCCTCTGCTGGTGTCACTCTACCTGCTGACTGTTCACGTGCTGTTGCTGCTATGCATGGGAGGATATCTGTGAGAAAGAGATTGATCACGCTTTGCTGAGAGAGAGACAGATACATGCTCATTCACTTATAATACAAAACAAATGAACACATTATTTAACACAGGGTTAATTTACATTCTTCTACGAGTAAGTTTCCTTGCGTAATTACCAAAGCTACATATGAACTGTTTGTGATTTTATCAGAGCGTTCTGACAAAAAAATAATAATTTCCACCCAGTTTTAATGGGACTAGTAACACTAGAGCACTACACGCACTTCCTCAAGAACATTATTTCACCCTTTAAGAAAGCCCAAATGAATGAAGGAATTTTTAAGCATCTGGAAATGTAGATGAAGTTGACAGTGTCAGCATCTGTCCAGCAGAGTCTTTCACATTGTCTGTCAAATGCATAAAGGTGGACAACTCATTTTGACCACATTCCAGCTTCCTGCAGTTGGTTTTCTCTCCTGATATCTCTTTATTTCTGCGGAGTCATAGCGTTCAGATGTAATGTAACGTTGAAGCTGATACAGATACTGGATGCGTCTGCATGGCAAGACGTCGGAAGCCTTCTAGAAGTGTCCTAGTGTGCTGACTGTTTCCTTGCATGGCAGAATAGTTTGCCAGCTTGGTGCAATACTGTCATTTATATTTATATTTTGATTGGTGTTTTTTCTGGTTTATTTGTTTGTTTAGTTGGTGTTTATTTTCTGTAAAGCACTACACATTGTGTTCTTTACATCTGGACTACTAATGCTTTTATCCACTCTTAAAGATGTAAATGAAATACCTTGAATTTCTTTAGATGTTTTGATTCTTTTTCAGGTGTAAAAAGCTTCATCAAATCATTCAAGTTCTGCTTGTTTCCAGTTTTCGGAGCCAGAACTGGACATCCTATTCTCACTTAACTACTGTCACTCTGGTCCGTTTGGGCTGTGTAGGGATGGTTTAGATTGTGGTTGAAATCTTGTCTCTATTACATTGAGATTTGAAGAACAGCCCAGTGAGTGTTTAATCTGTAAAGTCTGTATAAAATGATCCTTTCTCTCCCTCCTGCTACCCTGTTGTAGGGGCTATTTTTTGGAAATAAAGTCTATTTATGGGAAGACATACACTTGTGATGTGTGACGAGGAGTTTTTGGACATCCTGGTGCCATTGCAGCAAGATTTACAGTAAAGCTATTAAATGTAACAATCCAGTGAGATTTTTGTTTGCAGGAGTCTGACAACAGCCAGTGCTCCACACAGAGATCTGATCTCACCATCATCCGTCTGTCTGGAATGAAATGAAGAAACAGAACAAACTGAGACAGACTCAATCCAGAAGAACTGTGGCAATGTCTCCAAGATGCTCAAAAAAGCTACCGAAGGCATTGCTTACTTATAGTCTGACCATACAGCTTAAGTATTTGTCTGTTAAATAAGTGTTGTATCTTTTAGGTCCGTAAAATTTATTTAATATTTTAAGGTGATCTTTTGATACTTAATACTATTTATGTAATTATTTTGGTCCATTAATGAATTAAAATATGTAATATATTTTTCTCTAATATTTAGTGTAATATAAGTAATAGAAATATATTTTTTTTTCTTTTTTTTTAAATAGGTGTCATTAATGGACCATAATAATTTAAGTATTTAAAATTACAAGTATTTAAATTCAAGTATTTAAGGTTAAAACAGAGAAAAAGGGTTTTAAATTCCAATGCAAAGAGGCAAATAAGAGTTATTTTGTGGTCAGAAAAAAAATCATTTGTAATGCCATGGTTTACCCACTAGGTACTTGTATGGCTCTTTACTAAAGATTTTGAATGAATATTAAGACATGATTAAACATTAGATTTTTAATGAGACATTTAAAAAGTGAACTTAGGCTTACATCCTTTTTTAATTATACTCGCATAATTACAATGAATGCAAGCAAATTGTGAATTTAATACAAGTGTAAAATAGTGCTAAAAAGGCATTCAACTGCATTCTCATCTTATATTTATGAAATGTTATATAGACGGAGATAATTGAAACACAACATTTCATACATATAAGAATCATAATTCTTACATTGCATATTAATTCATCTGTGTTTTGAGGCATTAGGACCAACTATGAATTAAAATGAGTTTATTCTAAGCTTTAATTGAACGGGTCACAAATGCAGAGGAAGGACTCAGCTGCGCGTGAACGTGCCCACAGCTGCTGCTTCTTCTTGTGCACTCACTCGAGCGCAGGTCTGATCTGCCCCTTCCTCTCTCCCCGACACTGAAATAAACATTTACCGGACAACAATTCTGGACAATAAAAGCATTCAAACGTGAGTAACCATTGTTATCCGTTCATTTAGTTAATAACAATGCATCAAAAAAAAAAAAAAAACGCAACAACTTTGATTTTAATCAGGAAGTGGTTGATACATCGCAAGTTAGCAAACTTAGTCGTTTCAGGAAGTCAAATGTATATATTTCTGTACATTATCTGCAGGTTACTGTGCTTGCATAAAAGTGTTTATGGTCTTGATTGTTGTTGAAATTCAACTGTGAAGCTTTTTAGTCATGAACGTGTAAAGATTTCCATCTGCTGTTCTAGAAAAATGAGGAACTTGCAAAGTGCATCAACACTTGTTTGGTTAATAAAGACATTCTAGTTCAACTAATTTAGAATTTTCCATAAAACTGTGAAATTACTTACAGCTATAGCTTCAACCTGATGTTTTCCTCTCTTGATGACACACAGCAGAACAATTGTAAAATAGTCAACTTGTAACTTTACTACAAGATGATTATAATCAGTCACTACATTAATTCATACATCATATCTGTAAATATTTGTTTTTTGAGGCATTTTGAACAAAATTCATTCTCTGTATAGTTTGTGCGTAAGGAAATGTAACATGAGCCGTGCAATCTTTGCTATTCTCTCTCTACAGATGTGGAAATCTGTGGTGGGACATGATGTTAATGTGAAGGTGGAGTCGGAGGGGGACGACTGGGAAACGGATCCCAATTTTGAGGTAAGCAGACCTACCTGAAAATAAATGCACAACTCTTACGTCCTAAGGTGCTAATCTAAATGAGTTGTTAAGAGTTAGGTTTTCTTGAAACATAACACTTTTTTTTTATTATTATTCACTATTATTTTATGCATGAAACTGTGGCTGTGTACCAGAATGATGTATCAGAGCAGGAGCAGAGATGGGGTTCCAGAACCATAGAAGGATCAGGTCGAAAAGAACACATCAGGTAACAGTTAATACACATGCAGATGATACATGATATAGAAAAGTTGATTTGAGATAAGATAGCAGGTTGCTTTAATGGCACCATGTTGCATTGAACTGAAAGCACTGCTACAAAGAGTGACACTCTCTGCATAGAAGAAATAGGAAGTATAGAATTGCTGCCGACATGAGTTGCATTTCCAAATATGGACTGATCATTTCAAGCATAGATCATGTCAGAAGCGGAATAAGATGTTGCAATGACACACTGCATTTGAAATATGACACATCTGTATTATTTACAGTAATAACGTTAAAAATATAAACGTGTCGCAGCATAAACAAGTGCAAAGAGTGCTTAACAAAAATGCCGTTACATTCCATAGCAATATGCAGCATGTGGGAGCATGCAATGTGCCTGTGTTTGTGTGTAGCATTGCAGATCTCAGGCAGAATGTGTCTCGGGAACATGAGGTGGTTAAGAAGAAAGAGCTGGAGCAGGGCCCTAAGGCCTCGTACGGCTATGGAGGGAAATTTGGAGTTGAGAAAGACAGAATGGACAAGGTTAGACTGTAAACGAACAGGGTTCTGGCGGGTTTGAAAGTGACTTCTGTGTGAAATGTGTTTTATATAGTACTACACTGTAGACAATATACCTCTTTTTGTCCTCTAAATTCACTAATGAGAACCCACTTCACGTCTAAAGCCTCAACACAGTATTGCAAACTCTGCATAAATGAATATTCAAGCTTGCTGTTTAAAAGCACATCGCACCAGGTTTAATGTCAGTGGAAATTTTCCCAGGGTGCTTTAGGGCACAGCTATGTGGCGGAGGTAGAAAAGCACTCATCCCAGACGGATGCAGCAAAGGGTTTCGGGGGGAAGTTTGGTGTACAGAAGGACCGTGTGGACAAGGTTAGACACGCTCTCGTGCGAGTGTATAATATAAATAAATAGATTGGTATTTGACTTGTTTTTCCTCTTTTATCACTGATTTCTCAAAGTCTGCCATGAACTATGAGTATAAGGGTGAGGTACAGCAGCATGCGTCTCAGAAAGGTACTTTTCAAACAAAGTTCAGGCATTTATATTCTATGCATCTTCTCTCTTTTTTTCTGTGCTTTGTGTAACAATCACTTTCTTTACTGTTCATAAGATTATGCTAAAGGTTTCGGTGGCAAGTACGGTGTGCAGAAAGAGAGGGTTGACAAGGCCGCAGTCGGTTACGATTATAAAGGCGAGACTGAGAAACACCAGTCACAGAAAGGTCTGCATCCTGGTCCTCAAGCCATGCTTTGGACTCATTTTGGTGGAAGAAGAGTTTATAAAGCAAAATGCTGTTTTCTGAACCTCTCGCAGACTACGCGAAAGGCTTCGGGGGGAAATACGGAGTGGAGAAAGAGAAGGTTGACAAGGCTGCTCTGGGTTACGACTATAAAGGAGAAACAGAGAAACATCAGTCGCAGAAAGGTCAGTTCAATCTCTGCTGTTATATGGACCAACATCCTGGTCCTCGATGCTTACATTTGCCCCCTTTTGGTGGAAAATGGTTTATAAAGTATAATTCTGCTTTCTGAACATCTCACAGACTATGCAAAAGGCTTCGGGGGGAAATACGGAGTGGAAAAAGAAAAGGTTGACAAGGCTGCTCTGGGTTATGACTATAAAGGAGAAACAGAGAAACATCAGTCGCAGAAAGGTACCAGAAATATCACTTGACTAATGGAAAATTCAAAACCCACCTTCATGTTTATTCTTATGCATTAGTGTCACATCACCCGCTATCTATTTCTGAACGTGTGAGCCCTGGTGTTTAGTACCACAAATTGTGATGTCTGCAACACATTTTTGGTCCATTTTCCATAATACCAAATGTGTATGTTCATATCGATTTCAGACTATGCAAAGGGTTTTGGAGGACGTTATGGAGTAGAAGCGGATCGCATGGATAAAGTATACATTTCACATGAACTGTGTAGCATTATTAGCATTATTATGGTTTCCCAGTGAACGTACACAGAGTTATTTGTTTTCCACAGAGTGCCGCTTCATTCAGTGATATGGAGTCACCATCCTCATCTTATGAAAAGCCTCAGGCTTTTGAGGCCTGTGAGTGTTTGCTCTCCATATACACGTGGAAATGTTCCCTTTGAAGTGATTGCTTTTGAGCAGGAAAGCAGTGACATTCATGTATTTTGAATGTGTTGGTAAAGGGTCCATATACTTTGCAGGAACTCAGCAGATTCTTGTCTTTCTGGTGTTTACAGCCAGTGTAGGAGCTGGAAACCTTAAGGCTCGCTTTGAGAACATGGCGAAGGCCTCAGATGAGGAGAACAGAAAGAAAGCAGAGGAGGAGAGAGTCAGAAGACTCGCTCGAGAGAAGAGAGAACGGGAAGAGGCACAACGCAAACAAGAGGTTCACATTTGTCTTAATACCCATAAACACATATATATATATATAGAGAGAGAGAGAGAGAGAGAGAGATATGCTCGCTACACTTTTAACAGAATGCATGATAAATATAGATAACCCACACACACCAACCAACAAACCAACCAACCCTTTCCTTTTTTAATTTTTTTTTACACACTAATGAAAACTCTGTAATGCTGGTCATCTTCTCTCTTAAGGAGCAGAGCAAGCGTGAAGAGAAGGAAGAGATCCAGAGACCACCACCAGTTCCAGCATCCCAGAATCCCCCAGAGACGTTCAGAAAACTGCCTGAAATTCCCAGAGATGAACCAGAGGAAGAAGCTCAGGCAATCTCATATTAGCATTGTTTGATGCACTCTTTAGAGTTATCTAAGTCATGCCTAAGGACTGTAAAACTATAGAAACTTATCTCGGACCAGTAAGCAACCACCTTGTAAAAACGATATAACACCCTATAAGCAAGGGGCCTCAAATTTTCTTCTGTAAATCTAGTTTAGTTGTTGTCTCTTCTGTTTCAAGACAAGTAACGACCTGTCATAATCATTTTCAGGACATATACTGAGGTAATTGATCATCATCTGCTCGGTGTGTGTGTTTCAGGTAGAGGAGGACCCTGAATACGAGGAGCCTCCGTTACTGCCGCCCCGTCCAGCTGACCTGATCGAAGAGGAAGAGGAGGAGGAGCAAACTTATGCCGAGTGTGAATCTGCCCCTGTACCCCAGGAAGAAGATTATGAGGATATTGGCTCATATACTACTGCAGGTTTAACACACATTGATATTTACGAAGTGTGTGCACTGTGACAATCAAAGAGAAACCACAGATGGTTCTACGTGTTCTACAACCGCTCTAAATGTTTGATTGCCAACAGCTGGATTTCCTAATTCCTTTTTGGCTTCTTCTACAGCTGCTGATAATGACTATGAAGAACTAAGTGGGGCAGGACGTACAGCCACGGCCATTTATGACTACCAAGGAGGTACGTTAGAGCCCTTACAGTCCACAGCAGCTGATTGATAACCTCACTGACATTGTATTTTATTAAACCGAGTCCTGACTCTGCAGAGCTACGGAAGTGCTTACTGTCGAGTTTGTTGTTTTGGTTTAAACCGCTGTGTATTATGAATATCAATCATATTTTTGCAGAGGCCAGTGACGAGATCTCCTTCATGCCAGGCGACATCATCACTAACGTCGAGATGGTGGATGAGGGTTGGTGGAAAGGAACGTGTCATGGTCGCACAGGCCTGTTTCCTGCCAGTTTTGTGGAGCTCCAGTAGTTGCTAATAATCAGTGATCACATTTTTGTTTATTGGTCACTTGCAGGCAATTTTTATTGCATGTTTTATGATAGGCAAGTGCAATACGATATTACTAACATGTACAGAATGAAAGACATTTCAGATTTTTTTCATAAAGATTTTAGATTAAAATGTATATGATTATATACACCACTGTTCAAAAGTTTGGGGTCTGTAATATTTTAAACTGTAAAAAATACAGTGACATAGTTGAAATATTACAATTAAATTTGTTTTAATTTTTATTATTTCAATGTATTTTTTAGCAGTCATTGTTTATCGTCTCAAGTGTCACATGATCCTTCTGAAATCATTCTAATATGCTGATTTGGTGCTCAAAAAGCATTATCAATGTTGAAAACAGTTGTGCTGATTGATATTTGTGTGAAAACCATTCATATTTTGTTCACGATTCTTTGATGTATAATAAGTTCATAAGAGCAGCATTTATTTGCAATAGAAATATTGTAACATGCATGTTTCTACTGTTGCTTCTGATCAGTTCTAGTGCATCTTTTCTAAATTACAGAATTCATTTCAATATAAAAAATACTGCCCCCAGACTTTTGAACGAAAGTGTATAAAAAACAATTTTTTTTTCGTCACAATTTTCAGTTACTTTTTTTTTTAGCTGATTCCCAGTCCTACAATAATAGATTTTTGAAAGTGCTAATATTACATGTAATCTCCCAGATAATAGGATGTCAGATATTACAGTAATTATGAAACGTCGTTAATAGTTTTAAATGAGGAATGTCATGTCAGTTAACAGTTTTCTAAACCTTTATGCATTGAATCAGATTTACAAATGTGCCAATATATTGAATTGTTTGCAGAATTCAAATGTACTGTTATAAATAATTTTGGTTGGTGCAGAGATTAAATCTAAAAGTATACCATGCTGCCTAGAGACACACAAGCCACTGGCCTGGCTTATGCTTGTCTCTTTATTGACTCAATGCGGTGCAGTTTTGTTGACTGCAAAATAAAACTGAATCCCCCAGAAAGGTATATTGGATTTTTACTTCATAGTAAAGCAGACCTACAGAGTGAGAGATTGAAGTAGAGGAAATATGTGTATTTCACTGGAAGAGTCAGTTGTGTAGTACAATGCGGGTGATTTACATTTTTGCATAAACAGTCTGTAGAAATGTACAAAATGCACATGTAAACGATGCACAGCTAAGCTCCTGTAGAGCTGTCAGGCGTAATGTCCGTGCACAAGCAGATCAGTTCATCTACCAGGCCAGTCCCTTCTTTATCTTAGGTTTTCCTTTTGTAGCCATACGTTTGGCTTTCACCTTCTTTATATGCCTTTGGTTCATCCAGACCGGATTTCTTTCTTTTCTCTGCCCTCATCTTTCTCCTCCGCTTGCTGCGAAAACTTTTTGCCATCCTGATGGAAACTGAGGAGAAGACAAAGGTAGTAACAAAATAACACAACACAATGTTTCTTTGATTTTTCCATGATCATTTTTGGTGTCTACCTTATTTCACTTTATCATCTCTTTATTAGAGAAGCTCCATGAACTGAAGTGTTATTAAAACACCTAAAATGTGCAAATGTTGGTCACTCCATAAGCATAATAAAAATTAAAATAAAATAAAAAACACCGATACAGAAAACACATGACCTGATGATAATGATTATTCATATTCTTACATATCTGTTATCCTGATGCCAGAGGCCGGTGTAAATAAAATCTGAAATAAGATGTTCGTTAACCATCTCACATATGCAAAAATAGATAAGAAAAAAAAATAGAATAGAATTCTGCAAAAATACAATTCTAATAGATATCAAGGACTAACACCGCTCACATGCGTGAATACTACCAATACACGGACTTCAATATTTATTGCTTTGTTAAAGCTAGTATTTACATTCGCAGTGTGTAACTTACTCTTCAGAACACCTCTGGATACCCGTGTGTGTGTGTACGGCTGCTGCTAAGCACATTCTTTACGACAGTTAAATGTATATTTTGTTGTTTTTATGCGACAAAACATCGCATGTTTACGGCTCGTGTGGTCGCGCGCTTATTCCAGTAGAGGGCGGCAGAACGGCGGCCTGCTTTTAACCAGCTTTTAACATCTTATAAACGTCAAAATACCAGGTTGGTTAAAATACAAAAAAAAAAAAAAAACATGGAAAAATGTATATTATAAATTCACAATGGTATCTTAAGATGTTCTCCCTCCGAAAAAGAGCTTTGTCTTCATTTAAAGGGGAAATATTTTCTCAATCTGTGTTTGTAAAAAGTCGTTTGAGACAACTCCATCCAGTGACACTAATTTAGCTGTGCTGAATTAACCCCCTTCACCTTCCCAAACCACAGTAAACGTCTCAACAAGTGCAGGTTTCTTGACTGTTTATAAAGTTTGGTGGGTTAGCATGGCCCAGTTAGCCCCTAATGTTAACCTAATGTCTTTTGACATTAAAGCTAAGTGAAGTGTTTTGTGTTGCAGTAAGAGCCAGTCCGTGTTATCATGATGTCTTTTCCTGCGTCTGTATTGAAGAAAAGAATTATGTCAAATTACTTTTTTGAATTGTATTAAACAATTGGAGTTAGGGATGTCAACGATTAATCGATGATCGATTAATTGTCGATAAGAGATGCAATCGATTAAGGCTGTCGATGGTCGGTTAACCCATTCAATGTTGGGCTGCGTGCGGCTCATGCGCACTCAACATGTGCGAGCGGCTGTGAGTGACGGTGACGATATATAAAAGCATCATCATTCATTCACAATGTACAAATTAAGCTTTTAATGTGATTTAAACTTTAAAGTACATTAAAATAGAAACAACATAAAAGTTCTTCAACATTAAATGCAATAGAAATGTAGTTACTAATCATTTCATCAGATAACTGTTTTATATGGTGCGCTTTGCAGGGCTGCGGGACACAGTGACAGGACAGGTAGTCTATTCATTCCTACAACTTGTTAATTCATTCCTACGAATTATTAATGTGGCAATTGTCCATGTTTCATTAATTTTGTTCCCTAAATAACCCATGATTTAAGTGAAATAAGGGAACAAATTAATAAATCGAACGAATTCTTAATTCATGAAATCTTTAATTTCCCTTCCCATGTTTACCACAGTAAGAGATGCGAAAACAGTTATTAAAAGCGAAAGATAATAAAATAAACCTGGGAAATAAGAGGGTTAGACTATGAATATTTAGGAAAAGAAACAATGCCTAAATATACTGAATTTGTGGAAATTCGTGACCAACCGGCAAACCAGAACAAAGCCGCGTAAATGAAGACTATGGGGTCCAAAAGCATGGTCGCGATCTAACATTTTCCAGTTAACCTATTATTCCTCTAATAAACAAAGCTTTTATACCACACTTGTCATAATCAGATCTTATCATTTCTAAATAAATAATTGCTGGATTCAAAACAGCGATTAATAGGCGCTGTGACCGACACATTCCTGGAGCTATCACTGCTGTCACTAAACGGTGACGCCGAGCATCGTTCACAAGTTTCTGCATGGACACCTGACTAGGGCACAGGTTCTAAGCCCTTGGACAAAATGGGATGCTTTAAGGAAAATTTATAGCCTACTAAGTAATAGGCCCAACATAAAAATAACAATTTGTTTTCATGTGTTTTTTTTTTTTTTTTTTAAATAGGCAATGCGAAATATATCCGACTTAAATAGGCTAATTAAGATTAACGGATTTAAAACAGAAGTGTGGGCGCTCCATAAGTTCACAAAAAAAAAAAAAAAGGATGACAACGCATTCTGTTTGTTTGCTTTATTTTACAAGAGCACAAATCTTCTGTTTTTATTGTGAGTGTGCACAAATGAAAGTAAACACTTCTGCGGAAAATATATATTTTTTTTAATGTCTCAGCTGTTTCGATCGCCCTGGAGCCTGCTGCACACGTATATTCTAGCGATTCAAACTTACATCGCAGTCTGTTCATTATCAAAATAAAATGTCAACTAAACATTAAAAGGTTACACTGGTCAGTTTAAATAGACCGTAGTATACCGGTTCACTCTGCTGTTATGCCAAGGACGTTTTTGCTCATATGAAGAGGATCATCTTTTCCGTCTATATGCGAATGCGTGTTAAGTACAAGCCTAGTTTACATTATAAATAATAGTTTAACATTCAAATACATTGCGAATATGGAAACATTTCGATTTGTGCCGAATGAGACATGAGCAATAACCTCCAAATAAATCTAGCCAAAGCCGCGCTCGCTCATCCTCGTCTGCACGCATGCACTGTCACGATCTAATGCGCTGTATGCTGGATTTTTAAAAATCTGACATTTTCTAGGACAGAATCCAGCAGGATCAAATTAATGTGAGCAACTGTGTTTTGGTGCAGCAGCGCCGATGTAGTTCACTTAATGTGCAGCGCAGTCACACGCGCTCCACATTTCGGATAATTTTATTTTAAATACAATAATGTCAGTTGAAAACATTGCAATTGTGCTTTAAAATACAACAACGAGCACCACAAAACCATTTAAAGAGGCGCGTTCAGCGTTCTCCGTGCGGGATTGGAAACTGTCAACAAAGTAAAATGACCTCAAAAGTATGGCGCGCTCTCTTCATTTTATCAAATGATCATAATCTCATCTATTCATTTTATAATCCTGCTACTAGCATTTTATTCAGACTAAAACCTCTTTAATTCAAGTGAGAATTCGCGTTTTGTGTGTGTGTGTGTGGCTTTTGCACATCCTGTCATACCGCTGACTGCGTGCCTGCAATAGAGGCATTTTGCAGTATATGGTTAACGATTAATCGATTAATTGATCGTTAATTTAAACGACGATCGATCATGGAAATAATCGAAATTTGACATCCCTAATTGGAGTAGACTGTCACAGGGCCTCGGAGGGGTGCACAAAAGGATTCAAGGGTGTCCGTAGAAACGCTAAGATACATGTGTATTTTTAATTATTATTATTTCAGGGCTGTTAAAAGTGTAAAACTGCTAATTAAGTTATTTTATATTTGCGAATTTTATTTATATTGAATTTTATTGCATATTACGTATTTTAATAATGTTATTGTATTATTATTTTTATTTATTTATTTGTGTGTGTGTGTGTGTGTGTGTGTGTGTGTGTGGCTATAAATATACAGTGACTTCCATATTGGGACAGTAATGTATGGAGCCAGAAGAGTCTCAATAAAGATAAATGCACACACTACAGTCACATATGCACACACAGGATTCATACATGCACACACATGATTCATAAATACACACACAAGATGCACAAATGCGCACAAAATTCACAAATGCACACACAAAATTTAAAAAGCACAGAAGATTCACAAATGCATACAAAATTCAGAAATGCACACAAAAATCAGAAATACACACACAATTCAGAAATGCAAACAACATTTACAAATGCACTCAAGATTCACAAATGCACAGGACAAGATTCACAAATGCACAGGACAAGATTCAGAAATGTATTTCTGATGCACACACACATATATCTTGATTCACAAACTGCTTGCGGTCTGTGAACTTCACTGCATTTGTGTGTGAATTTTGAGACTCCCCTGACTTGGCTCGACACACAAATGCTTTTTTTTAAACAGGGAATGATCAGCAACCAATCAGATATCTCCCTTCTTTTAGCCAATCACAAGAATGCACCCCATGTGGGGGGATTGTTTACTTATAAGCCAATCACATGAACGTGTTCATACAGCAATTGTATTAAATTGTATGAAAATACAGATGTTTAGATTACAATTCAGGTTTATTTTTTATTATTTTTTACTAAATATAAATTTAAAAATGTCTCAATACATATAGCCCAGTGACTGCAGAAAAAAAGTAAACCATGGATTCATAAATTTGCAATAGGCAATTATTTCATTTTATTGAAATATTTTAATGAAAGTAAAAAAAAAAATTTTTTAAACCTTTTTGAATATTTAAATATATCTAAATATTATTTTGGATGCAATATAGAAGTCACTTTACTTATAATATTCAGTCCCTACATGAAGAGAGAGTCAGTGGTCCGCTGCGAGAGGAAAGTGGCTCTCTGGCTGCGAAAAGTGGGTTTCCGGCTGTCGTTCGCTTAGGAAAGTGAGTTGATCGCTGCGTGAGGAAAGTGAATCGTTCGCTCAACTTCGCTGCTTGAGGAAAGTGAATCGTTCGCAGAGGAAAGTGAGTCGCTCGCTGGGTGAGGAAAGTGAGTCGTTCGCTGCGTGACTCGTGAGGAAAGTGAATCGTTCGCTGAGGAAAGTGAGTCGCTCGCTGGGTGAGGAAAGTGAGTCGTTCGCTGCGTGACTCGTGAGGAAAGTGAATCGTTCGCTGAGGAAAGTGAGTCGTTCGCTGCGTGACTCGTGAGGAAAGTGAATCGTTCGCTGAGGAAAGTGAGTCGTTCGCTGCGTGACTCGTGAGGAAAGTGAGTCGCTCGCTGGGTGAGGAAAGTGAGTCGTTCGCTGCGTGACTCGTGAGGAAAGTGAGTCGCTCGCTGGGTGAGGAAAGTGAGTCGTTCGCTGCGTGACTCGTGAGGAAAGTGAGTCGTTCGCTGCGCAAAGTGGGTCGCTGGCTGCGCAAAGTGAGTCGCCGGCTGTGTGAGGTAAGTGAGTCGTTCGCTGAGGAAAGTGAGTCGTTCGCTGCGTGAGGAAAGTGAGTCGTTCGCTGATTGGCTTATAAGTAAACAATCCCCCACGTGGGGTGCATTCTTGTGATTGGCTAAAACAAGGGAGATATCTGATTGGTTGCAGATCATTCCCTGTTTAAAAAAAGGCATTTGTGTGTTGAGCCAAGTCAAGGGAGTCTCAAAATTCACACACAAATGCAGTGAAGTTCACAGACCGCAAGCAGTTTGTGAATCAAGATATATGTGTGTGTGCATCAGAAATACATTTCTGAATCTTGTCCTGTGCATTTGTGAATCTTGAGTGCATTTGTAAATGTTGTTTGCATTTCTAAATTGTGTGTGTATTTCTGAATTTTGTGTGCATTTCTGAATTTTGTATGCATTTGTGAATCTTCTGTGCTTTTTAAATTTTGTGTGTTCATTTGTGAATTTTGTGTGCATTTGTGTATCCTGTGTGTGTATTTATGAATTATGTGTGTGCATGTATGAATCCTATGTGTGCATATGTGACTGTAGTGTGTGCATTTATCTTTATTGAGACTCTTCTGGCTCCATAGTAATGACAGAATTGCTTTCTCTGCTGTGGAGTCAAGACATCCGCAAATATGATTAAAAGAAGACAACTACAGAATCATGTCACATTTTATTATTAGCTGTTTCAACACAACATTTGTTACCAAATAAAAATTACAGCACTTTTGGAGTTAATCCCACCCACTGATGTGAGCGTAAGTATTGGGATGGTTTAATTTAAGGCAGATGTAAAAGGTTAAAAGCTAGTATTTAGTTGCAGATCCCTTGTGTGAGTCTGCGACCCATAGAAATCACCAAACTTTTGGTCTTTAATGCAGTCAATTCCAGCTGTTGCTTGTTTTCGGGAGTTTCTGTCATTAGTCTCCTCTTCAGCTGGTGAAATTAATGTTCAATCGGATTTAAATCTGGAGATTGATTTGGGCAATCTAAGATTTTACATTTCTTTGCCCTGGTAAAGTCCTTGACTGAACTGGCAGGGTGTTATGGGTCATTGTCCTGATCCAATATGAAGTGCTTTCTAATGAGTTTGGAGTCATTTTCTTGAATACTGGTAACCAAGATGATTTTGTACCCTTCCAAATTCATTCTGCTACTGTCTTCATGCATTAATTCATCATTAAAATGAAGAGGTCCTGTTCTAAAGACAGCCATGCATGGCCATGCCATGACACCACATCCACCAATCTTTACAGATAAGGCTGTATGCTTAGTATCATTTACAGTTCCCTTTTTTCTCCACACTTTTGCTTTCCCATCACTTAGATAAAGGTTAATCTTTGTCTAATCTGTCACCCTTGGTGCTAACATCATTAGCACATTTACAGTGGACTCCATCCAGCTTTCTATAAATAAATCCCAGTATTGTAATATCCCTCTCTAGGCCCACAACTCTTTGTAAGTAGATTTTGGTAACACCTCATAGATAGAAACAAACTAACAGAGCATAACCTGCAACCAGTCTGCCATGAGACCAGCAAGCACTCGGATCAGGAGTCAAAATTGAAAAGCCCATCTGCTGGGGTGTTCCAGTGACACGGCCCTTGGCAGTCAGCTGAGGTCTCTTTGCAGCGGGGGCAGTTGTGTACATTGTTGTGTGTTTTGATTCCCCCAATTATTGTTCCTTCAGTTAGAGTGACGTGGCTGTATGTGGAATAATTAAGTCCCAGGACATCATGTTCTGAAATGATCAGCATGCAAACGGCACACACGAACACACAGAGTCTGCGGCTCTCTTGCACACGTGCGTGCTCACTACTTGTATGTGTCCTCCTATTGGCTATCTGAACCTAGCATTGGCGGTAACTGTGTAATTTAGCAAAAGTTTTTGTATCAAGACTTATGGGATTGTATTTCGATAAACAGTCACACAATAGCTTTCTTCTAAGGCAGCATCTGGATTGAAAATATTATTAGATTAAGAAATATTATTAAATTAATGCCATGCAAAATAATAAAAAATTTGACATTGTCACACAAAACTTTGATATTTTTGAATGATACAAAGGATGGTTTTGCAGAGATGCGTGCATAGTGCTATAACATGGTCCTCAAGTTAAAAGTAATTAAAAAACGTGTTTATATACCTTGCAATTGTTATTTTTGTTTTTTACATCCCACTGCCATGCAATGTTTTAAATGCAAAAACAGGGGCCAGATGTCTTTGACCTCATGGCTTGCATCTTTTGCAGAATTGTGTGCATGACTATATTATAAAAACAGTTAAACTTTTTAAAAACATATCTTGCTTTTTTTATTATTTCATTGCATCATGTCTTGCATTTTTAAATGTAGCAAAAGCTTTTTTCAGCGTTTTTGCATTCTACTGCTCTTTTTTCCATTGAATTTAAATAGAAATGTGACAGATGGACTCTTATTTTAAAATAAGTTAAAAAAAAATTTGTCTATACTTTGTGATTTTTGACCCACACTTATATTTTAAAACACAAAAAATTACATTCTGTGTCAGCGGCCTCTTAGCAACTAACTACTTACGTAGAGTAGACAATAGACAACCAGGTGTCTCAGATTTGGGAACTGTGCTACAGACTTCAAAACTAAACTAAAAGAGTGCGGTCATGCCCTTCACTTCTTGTTCATTCATTGCATCTCTTGCTACTCTGAACCTGCAGATCCGTCTCCAGAGGATTCACATAGAGGACTGCCATCATCCCCAGGCCTCTGGTTTCTAGAGACAGCTGACGCTATTTGGTATCATGTGCAACGTTAACACTCACGAGGGACGTTGCTCTTGGTTTGGTCTCCATGGAGCAAAATTATAATGACAAGCATCGCCTGAACAGCATCCTGAACCCAGGTGAATCTAAACGCAAAGCCTCTGTTTAGTAGATTTTAGGGTCAAGACAGTTTGCAAGTTTCCAGGTGTTCCATCTGTCACACTTTAAATACTCATTTGAGCCAGTGGGTTTACTTATTTACAGTGTATAGCGTAATATGGGAGCCAAATATGAGGAGCAATTCACCCTTCATAACCTGCTCCTTGTAAAAAAAAAAAAAAGATTAGTTCTGGGGAATTTTTATTATGATATCATACCCCACGACTGCCGTGAGTGTTGTTAAAGGCCAGTCTATCACAGTATTATTAGAAATCGCACACTTACGACCGCAGGCTACATTCCGCAATCTCTTTTACTTTTTCATCACACTGGAGTTGATTACTCTGTAATGGTGGGTTATGTGATTCTATGTGTGTGTGTGTGTTTGGTTGAAGGCAGCATTGGTGTGTCATGCACTTTGATTGTGGTTGTTTCTGGTTTTAAAATCAATTTGTTGAGTGAGGTTTTTTAGCATGCCTGTAGCATTTTTTCCCCACATATTGACTCACGATGAGAAGAATGTTCATGTTTTAAAGAATTGCTTTAGAGTTATCTCTCTCTCTCTCTCTACCCTCTCTTTGGGCGATTAAAAAAATATATGGACAATATACATGAGTTCCTGAAGCTAATACTTAACAACAGTAGATTATCTCATACATGCTGGGGAGGTTGTGAAAAACCAACAGAACCAAGTTCAACTTGCAAAAATATATACTTAATGTACTTTAGGAAGCGCCAGTTGGCTTCTTCAGACAAAAGACTTGAGCCACTGGGTAAAAATATATGTAGAGTCAATGCTAAGACAGTTAAAAAATTTTGACTTTAAGGTCTCCTGTTGTGCAAAACAATATTCGAAGACATTCTATTATTTCTGCTGTAATTATAATAAAGCTGATTGTTTTCAGATTATTTAAATACAATACAACATTTATTTATAAAGCACATTTAAAAACAACCAAGGCTGACCAAAGTGCTGTACATAGCAGAGAATAAAATGCAGAGCAGTACCGGACAAAAGAAACCACTGAAAAAAAATAAAACAAATAGAAAAAATAAGCAGTAATCGTATCAGAATCAATGAGCATCAAAAGCAAGAGAAAACAAAAAAGTCTTTAAAGAAGATTTGAAGATGGAAACTGAAGGAGCCAGTCTGATACAGAGAGGCAGACTGTTCCAAAGTTTTGGGCCTGCAGTCGCAAAAGCACAGTCACCTCGTTTTTTAAGCCTGGATCTAGGCACGATGAGAAGACAGAAGTAATTATTTCAGTTTTATTTTCATTTAGGTTTAGAAAGTTACTTGAAAGCCAAAGTTTAAGATCACTTAAACAGGCAAACAAGGGTTGTAGACCATTTTTATCATTATGTTTTAAAGGAAAAAAATCTGAGTATTGTCGGCATACAAATGGAAGGATACTTCATATTTATTAAAGATGGAAGCCAGAGGTAACAGATACAGAATAAACAATATGGGGCCGAGGATTGATCCCTGTGGGACTCCGCAGTTCAGAATGAATAGAAACAGGGAGTGCTGATATTATAAATGAATAAACCACGATTATTTTGTTGTTCCAGGACTTTCAAAAACTATGTTCTTGAATTCTTGAATATGTTTTATTTAGACGTGGTTTACTTGAATATATTAATATCAATGGATCTATTTAAATACTTTTAAGTCATATAGTTTAAACCATTTTTAACTGAAATTCTCAGTTTCTTCTATACTAGTGACACCCCAACCAATAATAATGCACATTATTATTAAATTGTTTTAATTAAATAATGTATTTTTACTCTAATTTTTTTTATAATAATAATTAAAATGGTTTCTGCATATAAAAGTAAAAATTATCCAGTGATATAGTGTGACAATCAGAAAGTGTCCAAACATAGTCTAACTTAATGTGCAATATAGAGTACAGTAAGTGCCTAGGATTGCTATAGATATGCACTTATACAATAAAGAAAACATAAAAACATTTTTAACAAGGATTTAATCCCTCCGACATGTGCACTAATCTCACACTTATTTGTAATCAACTGATGTAAACAATACAACAAGATGCATATGTACCCAAGACAGAAATGCTGTCCAATTCAGTCAGCTAATAGCATTTAAGCAGCCCATCTGTGCTGTTGCTCATGTGCTGCTCTTGTTAAACTCACACATGGCTTCCAATGATCTCTTTTTAGCGGCCAAATGAACCTTGGAAGGTGGCTTTCAACATGTACATTCACTGAAAGGAATCTTACTTTAACTACCAGGGAGTCACTGCATGTTTAAATGAAAAGCAATGCATGCTGATACTGTTGTGATTAATTATTCATGACCATCATTAAGCTACCAATGACATGCACCAATCAGCAGTTTGAATATACGTTGCCATGGTGAAGTGATTCAAATGTATGCAATATATGGAGATGAATAATGAATGGAATGTGTGCAGTCGTTTGATTTTAATGAGTCACAGTTTGACTCTGTTCACTGGTTCATAGCAGAACTGACATAAGGTTTATAAACACTTTGATTAGCATTTCCCCAAGGAATTAGAAGTGCTTGCAAGGCAGCAAAAGAATAGTGTTGTATAGGAAAGATTTGATTTAGACTTCTGGGCTGTATTTTATTTTAAGGTGTCATTGTTACAGTGTAAATACTCATTTAAGTACTGAGTAATATTAGTTAAATACATGTACTTGCTATATGGTTAGGATTAGGATCAGGGTTTGGCTCAGGGTTACTTGCATGTAATTTTGCATAATTAATTGTTATTATAATAAAGTGCTACCGACTTCTGTTCAGATTACTTGGTCAATTGTATGACATTTAGCACGTCTTCAACACAAGTATAGGCTATAATCAATTATGAGATATGCAAGGAAAACAAGACCAATCCCAATTATGCTATTAGATCTAGAGAAGAAGACTAAATGCAATTCAGTATGCAAATACAGATGATGCCATCTGTGTCAGAAAGTATGTTTTAGTAATCTTTAGGGCCTTTTAACAAATTGCTTAGGCCCCTACTTGATAACTACTGGCTTATTCACTATTAAACATCTTTTGGGGTGTTGAATGGAATGCTGTGGTATGAATTCCACACATTTAGCTTACACTTGCACTTCATGACACGTTTCATGGTGCTGTCACGTTTCATAATCACTCAATCAGCACGTGTTATCATCCACTAGTGCACGCTCTTACCTTGAGGTGACACTTGTTCTGTACCTTCAGAATAGGCCGCTTATATAAGCCCTGCTTTCCTGCGAAGCAAAAAGCGTGCCGCTCCTGCCCAACAGGGGGAGCATCACCTGGAGGGTCTGAATCTGCAGATGTACAGTTGGGTGGCGAATATGCCAGGCTGAGTGCTCTGCCCTGGGCTTCAGTGCCACTACTGCCCATCCGGGGACACTGGCAGGCCACCACCAATTCAGCTCACACCACTGCACAGACGCCGAGGGTCAGATGCTCATTGCGTTAGATGTTTCAGACAGTATGACTACATAACAACACCTTTGTTTAACCCACTGGTGCTCCTTATTTGGGAGTCACACTTGTGGTCTTCGTGGTCGAAAGTGACTGGAGACCTGAAATTTTATATATATAAAAATCTAATTTTTAAAGCCATCTGGTGGGAGTAGTATAAGTAAAGCATCTGCAATCCCATGGTTTAGCCACTAGATTCATATATAGCTCTATATAAAAGGAGTAAAAATTCTCTAGTTGATTTTAGACAAAAATACTTAATTTTATTAAGTTGTAGATCTATCTATTTTTTTTTGGTCTTATTCTCAAAGACAACATTTTGTAAAGGGTTAGATTTTCTTTTATTTCTTTTTTTTTTAAATGCTGATTTGAAGCATCAGTTTTCTAATTATTACTACAGTCAAATCTTAACACAGAGAAAGCATTTTGTTATACAAAACATTAAATATTCAATAAAAATGTAACTGTACAGGAATGTTTTATCAGTGCTTAATCCTTCTGGGTCTAAACTGATGTCAGCCTCTTATTTCAGATTTCTGACTCGTTTTGGCTACATGGTTATAGCCATACCAATTCATTTGAGTGTGTATAATTGTGTATGTGTGTGTGTGTAAGTGGATGTGTCTGTTTTGCACTGATGTTTTAGAGTCTAACCCCTTCCTTGCTGTCCACTTTTTGACTGCATTGTAGTTGCATATATGCTGTGTTACAGTCATACAGTTGCCCTACCATTCTGATGAAGCTGTGATTTTTAAATGAATAAAAAAACAGGGAGTGCTGATATAATGAATTAATAAACCATGATTATTTGTTATTCCAGAAATGTTCAAAAAAAAAAAATGTTCTTGAATCAAAATACTGACTTTTTTTGGGTCAAAAGTGACCTAAGAGCACAAGAGGGTAACATTAAATATATATATATATTAATGCAATTATAGAGCTGTCATTAATCAGATACTGTCAGTATTGATCACCTCTGCTGTATACTGTATAATGCAGTTATCACATCATCTCGATGTCTCCGTAAAACAGCTTGTCATTGTTATACCGTACATGAGTGATCCTGTGGAAGCTTCACTCTGATATTGTTATTGTACTGCAGTGTTCGAGAAACTCCCTCACACAGATCTATTTCCAAAAAGCAGGATTATGCATCTAGAATGAAAAGGCTGACACTGTTTTTGCAGAGATTAATATTCCTATTTGCATTCTGTTAATGGATGTTTCTTTAACTATGAACACGTTTAGACCTGTGGATTGTTATAAGATTCACTCTTAAAGCATACTTTGCACACTATTTTATTAAACAGTGACCTATGTAGTGCGTGGACATGCATGCATCAGAGGAGAATTGTGCTTGTGTGAGATGTTGTGCTTAAGTTAACAGCATTTTGCTTGTCATTTTTAACATTTTTTAAATATTTGTATCACTAATATCCACTAATGGGGGAGTCGTGGCCTAATGGTTAGAGAGTTGGACTCCCAATCGAAAGCAAGGCACTTGAGCAAGGCACTGAACCCCCAACTGCTCCCCGGGCGCCGCACATATACCTTGATATTTCTTTGTTCTTCATGGTCTTCACTGATACTGCTTTGTTCTTTGGTAAACAAGTTCACCAACTTTCCCCTAAAAAACACTATTAAGCCTAGAAATTGTTGGGGGAAAAATTCTCTTTTTCAGTGACCTTGTTACACATTACAACACTTTATTTTAAGGTGTCCTTGTTACACAATGTTACGTGTATTTACTTTTATAATAACAATGAAATATGCATAATTATATGCAAGTAACCCTAAACCAAACCCTAGTCATATAATTAGTAATAACTTTTAATTAATGTTACTCAGGTGTGAGACATTACAAAAAACTTTAAGAAACCAGATATGTGAGAATCAAGATATTTTTTTTCTTTGTAGTTTTCTGTATATTTACTGGCACGGCTGAAAACTCTCTTACGCTGTCCTTCTTCCTGATACTGATACAGATTCCTGAATTCACACAGAAGTGATGTGATAGATGGTGATGAATGAATGGGCTGAGGACTTTCTCCATCGCTGTTTGCCTGGATCTGGCTTTGCTCCAGAGCTGAAGGGACTCAGAGCTCAGAGGGTCCCTGTACAGCTCCGGTGGATTACTGTAAATCGATCGCACAATTGATGGGGCTCCAAGCTTTCCCTTGGCCTGACAAAGACAAATGCACGTAGTGAATAATGATTAAAAAACGCTAACAGTACCTTTGCCACAGATCAAATACTTTCACAGAAATCTGTCTGAGGACTATCTAATGGAGTCATGAGATTTTTTCAGAGCTCACTATATATCCAGTCTGTTTAGTGATCTTTTCTCATAGACTGACGCTTTGCTCTGCAGCGAAGCTCTAGCGCTCACGGACACTATCCTTTACGCTGAGTTGGTTAGCTTTGTTCGGCATTTGTTGCCTAGCAACGTGTTTTCCCTGCCCGGTTTAATGTTCTGCTTCCTCAACATTGGAGAGTCATGTATGTGCGCGTTTTGTGTCTTTCGCCTAAGAGTCGGGTCAAAGGATGGAGCATTACCCTGAGAGTGCACAGTGCATGTGCAGATATGCTTTATACAATTATACATAGGAATGTAAATAACTGGACTGTATATTGCATGTTGCAAGGAAATATTCTTGCCTGGCTGTCCTGATCTTCAGTGCTCTGTACCGCCGATCAGAAGGCAACAGTTCTAAGAGGATGTGGCCTGGATGTCAGTGGTCCAGAGAGTGATTTTTACAGCCCTATTCCTCACTTTGGATGCGTATAGTTTAGGAAGAGGTGTACCAATGATTCTCTCAGCAGTCCATCCATCCATCCATCCATCCATCCATCCGAAATTTGTCAACCAGTACAGATTTTCATCTGTCATCTCTATTGCGGTTACATGCTTATGTGACGTTTCTGTGCTACGTGGTCATGAAAACCTATTCTTTGCAGACTTTTTTAACGTTTAAAGGAGGGCTGTAAAGAGATTAAAAACATTTAATCTAATTAATTACATGATGTGGCAGTGATTGATTAAACTAATTAGGCACATCAAATTTGGCTGAGAAATGACTCCCAAAAGATAATGTAAAGTCATCGTTGTGTAAAGCATCAAATAGACATTACAAAAAGCAGCTTCTGCAAGAAATATTTTGATTGAGTCAACATAAAATGTATTACACAGAGTCATCATGGAAAGAACGGGTGCATTGGATCATGGGGGCCCGAAGTGTCCATCAGTTGTACCCTTTGAAATCCTTCATTCTGAGGGGCCCTTTGAAGTGGCCAGTGTTTGAGCACTTTGTTTTGGAGCAACCCTTCAGTATGACGGCTATGATTGTTTTCTTTCTGAAGTGCCCTTCGGAGGGCGATATATCCTGTTAGGAACACTTAGGAAGTCATTCATTCATTCATTCACTTGATTCGTTCAAATGGCTGATTCATTCAGGAATTAAGTAAATTGTTCTCTTTATGAATGGTCCATTGAATCATTAGGCTTGTTCGACTTGAAGTGGATCATCACCATCAGACCGTTCGGTATATGACATCAAACTACCACGAGCTATAGCGAGCGGAAGGCTCTGTGTGCTTTTTAATTGCTCTCGCGGTACTTTGATGTCGCACACCGATCTGTCTGTGCAGTGCGGCTTCAAATCCAACGAGCCTAAATGTTCACCCAATTCATTAAAAACAGGGATTGAGAAATGAAATGCCGCTGTGTGTTTCTTGGAGACAAACAGTACTGCTTTATCCTTATAATTTTGTTGACAAAATTGAGCAAAACAGACAACATTGTGTCTAAAATAACACAATATTAACTTCTTATTTATTTAACAGTTGCGTAAGATCAGTATCACATTGGTACTCATGTGATATTGCTTAGATATAGCATATGATGTAAACACGAGACAAAATCACCAAAATCACCAACAGGGACATTTTTTCCCTATATTTTGAACTCTAGGCTCCATCAGCCAGTGAGATGTTACCTCATATTTGTCATGAATAAGCTGAAAGAAATGTCAGATGACCCGAAAAAGTCTGGGGCGTGGCAAGTGCGTTAAATGCGTTAAGAATTTTAACACGTTATTTTTTATAATTAATTAATCTAATTAATGTGTCCTTTCACTATGCATGCGCTGTCTGAGAGACTGTTTCTGAGCGCCGTCAGAGAGGCGCATGCACACGAAGACAGTGCTCATAAACCATGTAAGGATTGAGATTTTAAGATTTTAAGATTTTTTTTCACCGTTTTATAGGCCTTATATGGTATCTTAAGTAAAAGCAAACAGCTTAGTAAGAAAACACGTTTAACAGTATATTGGATCCAGGCAGCTCTTAAAGTGACAGCAGTCTGATATTCCTGTTGTCTGTCGTTCATGTTAATCAACAACAAAAGAGAGAACATTTCTCACTGCATTTGACTAAATCACTTTGTAACTTTCATAAGAATAATCAATTATTTAATTTATTCAATTTATTATTAATTAATTAATTTAGGGTATTATTAGTTCTTTTGTGATATTGACACTGGTGACAAGAATTTTCTATAGCATACATATTTTTTTCATGAAATTTCTATAGCATTTAAAGCCATGATGTATATTGCTACCCTGATATAAATTTATATCGGTCTATCCTTCTGTCATTCTATCATTCTATCTTTTTGTCAATATGGTTCTTTTGTTTTATCTATCAAAAATAATTGCAAATTAATTATTCATTATTAAAAAAATATGAATTGGTATAGCAGGTGCAACAGATGTTGTTTTGGTTCTGATTAGATTGTGAGGTCTGCAGGTGTTGAGCTGGTGGGTGGATGCCGGTGACTGTTTTCTCCTGTCATCAGCTAGCGGTAAACAACAGGTGGTGCAGTGCAGAAAGAGTAGAGGCTGTATTCCTTCTGCGGAAAGCTATTCTCAGCTTCATTCTCCTATAGATCCACAGATCCACTGCAATTTCACAATGCACGCCCTCAATGAGAACTGACAGCACATACCTCCAATCCATCAGACTGGTCCAGCCATCTCTATTATTCTGTCAGTTTCAAATATAGGCTATATCGGGAGAGAAAAGACCACACCAACTAGCATGGCTCAAGCAGTGCCATGTTCATCTCCGGTCGCCACCCACAACTCACATCTTTAACTGTTATTTGAAAAGACAGATTAGATTGCATCTCTTCTGCTGGTGTCCTGCTGCAGCAGACAATCTGTTAAATATTGCTTTATAACAACAGGACATCTATTTCACATTCTAATATGTGATGATTCAATAGTGTTGCTTGCTAAAGTATTATTTTTTATGCATGAAACATACCTTAATTTTTTTTTTTTGTTTTTTTTTTGTTTTTTTAGGAGAAGTGCTTTTGCTTTTTAAGTAATTAGAAAGTGTTACAAATGATCCAAAATGTCTTGGCAACAAACTGAAATAAATTAAAGGTAAGCTAAAACTGAATAAAAAGAACAAAACAACATTTCTACAACAACTGCAAACTAAAATTATAACTGAAAATCGAATTAGTTTGTGGTGTGAATTTCTTGAAATACTGTAAACTGAGAGGGTTTTGTTTTAAGCTTTGTAAGATCTGTATTCATTTAAAGATATGGAAAAATAGATTTCAGTTGTTTAAACGTAAAAAACTTTTTCCACTATGCTTTAAGACTCAGTGCATATTTTTCCCTTGTGATTGATGTTGTGTGGTTTTCTCTATAATTAGTTTTTCTATCTCAGGTGTAACACTTACTGTACAGAATCTGAACTTTGTGTGTGTGCAGAGGCGGATGTGAGTGAAACGAGAGTGAAGACAGTCTGCATGAAGCAGTCTCCATGGTGGCAGTGTGTGTGTGTGTGTGTGTGTGTGTGGGAGTTTGGACACAGCACTGTAAATGAATGAGTGTCTACAGCATCTAAGCTTTTTAAAATAAATCTTTAATGTCAGACTCAATCGAATCACTGAAAGCACCTTCGGAGGTGGTCAGGGAAAGATTCTGACAGAATCTACAGAAATGCAAATGCTGATATGTTTTCATTTTCCATATACAACTTTATTGTCTAAATAATACATAAGTGGTGCTTTCCATTAGTCTTGTTTAAGAGGTTCAGAGTAGTGTGACATAGCAGATGACTGTTGATGACTTGAACTTTTCAAAATGTACATGACTGGTACAAAGTTTAGGGTTTGTATGGTTTTTTTAATGTTTTGTAAGGAAGTCTTATGCAAACCAAGGCTGCATATTTTTAAAGAAAAATAAAAAATACGAATATTATAGTGAAATTTTTTGTTTTGTATCTTGATATTTTTTTTTATATGTATTACTCTTGTGCAGTCATTACACTAGACTTCAGTGTCAAACTGTCCTTCAGAAATCAGGTGTAAGAACAGATTTTTCAGTGCTGAATATTATTTTTGTGAAACTGTGATTCATTTATTTTTCAGGATTTTTCAATGAATAGAAAGAGCAAAATAATAGTATTCTTTGCAATCTATCAAAAGCATAAATGGCTTTACTGCATCCTTGCTGAACAACAACACAAAACCTTAAAATAAATAAACAAATAAAATACACTCCTCAGACTTTTGAACTGTGGTGTATAAATGAAAATAATAATAGGTAATATTATGAAAATAATAGTGTTTATTTATTTATTTTTTCGCCAGGCAAAAATCATAAACAAATTGCTTCAGAAAAGTAATATTATTTTCTAAAAAACCCTAATAAAAAAGTATTAGCAATACTTTTTTAAACACCACAAAATATAATTGCAGAACGCCCTTTTAATATCACATTAAGTCAATATTTTAACCTTCCTGAGATACTTTGAAAGAAGCAATGAGACTAATGTTTTTATATGCGTGTAAATTTCTTGATACCCTCCAAACATAGAAATTTCATCTGAAGCTCTCATAAACTAATCTCTTTCCATTTCTGTCATGAAATGGATTGTATTTCATGGCAGATAAATACCCCATGTTATTCATTAAAGCCATCCAGCAAGCTGCAAAGCTGAATAATTCGATTTAAGCAGCAAAAACTGAGGAAAAGTGGCAAGCAGTTATATATTTGTATAGCCATAATCCTGTTAATATCCTAAAATAAATTCAGTGTCAGAATATTGCTGTCAGATCTTCTGTGTGGAGGTCTGGTGTGTGGTAAGTGGTGGTCCTGTGTGACAGAGATCTCTGTGTGACTGCTGTGACAGACGGCAACAAAGGCTCTGCGCTCCCCATCGATCTCACAGCGTGTGAGGGACAGCTCTTGTCAGCGAGCTCAAACTTATCAAGAGGGTTTACCTACAAATAAAGCTGAAATGGATGAAGGTGCATTTGCCTTCTCTGAGAGTATATGCCAGTCTTCTTTATACTTTCAAACTAGAACAAGAAATGTTTACAGTAGATGGTAACTTTTTTTAAATAAATCTTTTACAATAAAGACATCTTACTTAACTTTAAAGGGACAGTTCACCCAAAATGAAAAGTCTGTCATTCATTACTCCTTCTCATGGCATTCCACAAATTAAAATAAATTAAGATATTTTTGATGAAATCTGAGAGCTTTCTGATCTGCATAGACAGCGATGCAGCTGACACATTCAACGTCCAGAAAGGCAGTAAAGACATTGCTAAAAAAGTCCATGTGACATCAGTTTTTCAACCCTAATTTTATGAAGCTACTGTACAAGAATACTTATTGTGAGCAAAAAACAAACAAAAATAATGACTTTATTCAGCCGTTTCTTCTCTTGCATGTCAGTCTTCAATGTGTGTTCACAACAGTACCATGACGCATGAATTTAAAAATAACACATTATTTCTATTATGAAACATAAATATTTTTACATTTGGAAAACAACAACAAACAATCAATCATAATAATATTTATATGTATATGCTAAAATATAACAACAATAACAACAGCATGAAAATAACAATAATAACAATTATTGTTGTTGTTTTAGAATCAAATTTGAAACAATAAATCTCATAATAATAATAATTATTATTATTATTATTGGTTTATTATATTATATTATATTATATTATATTATATTATATTATATTATATTATATTATATTATATTATATTATATTATATTATATTATATTATATTCAGATGTAATCTATTGTTTTGTGTGTGTGTGTGTGTGTGTGTGTGTCTTCACTATGTTACCCAACAGCTGTAGCAAAAATTGCTTTTTGTTTGGTTTTTATTGCCTCATATTGAGATTTTGATTTAGACTTCTGAGAAAGCAGGAGCAGTGTGAGACTTCTGACAATATTCAGAGCTCAGTAGAAAACAGTCTTGTCCAGCATGAGACAGTCAGCGTGGTCTATAACATGCTTACTGTATATCCACAGCATGGGGTCCAATTAAAAATGCCCTCTTTAGTTTCCGATTGCCATGCTGTGTGACATAAAGGTTAATATCTCCCATGAACTTATAACTGTGTATCCCTGCTGTTTTACCAGGGAAGAGCTGACTGTAGCATCATTTGAGAGCGTGACGTCTGCCTGTGCGGCCCAGACAGAGAGACAGGGCTTCCCCCTGACACCAGCATCGATTCTCCCGCTGAAAGACTCTCGTTTCTATCCTGTAGTATCGATGAATGATTCATGAGGCTGCATGGCGAGTGGAAATTGGCAGTGTGCTTTGGACAGAGAGATTGTGTGAGGATCACACGGGCAGAGATTAGCCACTGCACCTATTTTCAGAGACGGCTCGTGCCCGTGGACCCATGAGGGGCATCAGTATAAAATCTGCTTAATATGTTGAGCTCATTAGCCTTAATGTTTTTATAATGGCCAGATGCTTGAATCTCGTGTACACCACAGCAAACGGCCCCTGGATAGGATTTGTGCTACTGAATTAGCTCCTGCAGTAGACCAGATTTCTTTTCGTTGTACCACTTTTTTGTTTTGGTGCTGCATTGTAACAGGATCATTGATCAATCATTCGATGTTTGTCTCAAATATTGTTATTTTAGGCAGTCAGATTTTTGGGATCTGTTTTAAGGGAACCACAAGTGAGAAATTTGGGTTATGCACAATGACGCATTAACGCTATAACCCAAAGTGGGTGTCTCTCTTAAAGTCAATTAAAATTGGTTTAACTCAAAATTATAGAAGTTCTGAAACCCCTTTAACTGTGGTAAAATGACTGTATTTGGGCGGCTTATTGCTTTTATAAAACAGTGGAAACAGCTATGTAATAAAACACACTTACAGTATAATTGCACTGATAAGACACCAATGGTTATGTTTATTGATAATAATAATAATCTAAACACAAAAAGTACTTTTCACAACAACAACAAAAAAAAAAACCTTGAGGTACAATGAAATCCGAAAGTGTCAATGTGTGTGTATGAAAATCCCTGTTTGCTTATTTTAATGGTTATTTGTTAATTAACTAATTTATGAATTACCTTTTTTATTAATTAATAATTAAAAAAATTATTATAGAGATGAGATTTCTTTAAATATTAATATGTAAGCCTCTCCTTAAGACAATTTATATTTTGTATATATATATATATGTGTGTGTGTGTGTGTGTATGTATGTATAAAAATTAACCCATTGCATCTCAAATAGTACCACAAACCAAACTTTATATGTACTGGTGAAGAACATTTGCGATACAGTGGGTTATTTTTATTTTAACTTTATTATTTTTTTTTTACATCTTTAATTTTTCATCAAGTGTTTCTCAGTTTGAATATTTTAGTGAGATATTCACATACACATATATTTATTTCCGTATTTTTTCATGTTACTTTGTTTTTATTCAATAAAGTTCCTTTTCTTGTCTTTACTTTGCAAGTTTAGCCAACACTTCCTTTTTTTCAAGCTTCTGTTTTTATGCACACTTCAAGACCATTTCTAGAAGCTCTGTTGCTGGACAATCAAAAAGTACGGTGTATCCTAAACTGTGCTTAACCCTCCAGCTCTGCTTTAATGTGTGAACTTTAGCCTGAGACTGTCCCAGATGGATGTGAATGCTGTCCCCTCTTTCTGTAATAGTATTTTTCATCTAAGAGGGCCCACCATTGGGCTCAAATGTTTAGTAGTGTTGTTTTTCTCTGCTTGGATGAATCTGTTCTAACGGAGGGCATGAGATGAGTTACAGCAAAAGATAGGAACCATGTGTAACGTATAGCCACATAAAAACCAACAAAAAAACTTTTATTGACTTGCGAAACCTAATCCATCATCTCAGTGGCTCAGCACGTACAATCACAAGGGTGTGAGCGTTACTCTAAACAAATAAGTAATCATAACGGTACATTAAGCCACAGGATACACAGATCTATATTACAGCCATAACTTTGTTTAATTCCTTTTTTAGCGCCAGTGTCCTTGGAGGCTTTTCTTGAAAAGATGTGTTGTCATGGCTGCAGTATGTCAATACCAGCGCACCCAGCTGTGCAATGCCATAGAGCTGTATCTATGAGCAGAACGGAGCCCAAAACAAGACTGGTGAGTCATCATTGATGGGAGTGGGGAAGACCTCGCTAGAAATCTAGGCTGAAATCCCCTTCCAGCTCTGAGAGAGAGAGATAGAGAGAGAGATGATGGTCTAGGGAGCTGTATTTTGCAGATACTGCAAATCGCTTGGGACTTTTGTTGAGGAAGGATAATGTGGGGAAATAGCAGCATGGAATACTACGAACATGTATAGTGTAATACCACAACATTTTTTGAAACCTTGGATGGTTGCATTAAGAAAAAACACGCAGAAACATGACAAGCAATTATTACCATGTTTTAATGAAAAATAACATGTTAATATTGTATTTTTGTATGGTATTCTTACAAGTAAGTACCTATAATGTATTATACTTTAAAAATACTATGCAATTTCCATGTTTCCTTTTTTATATAGTGCATGCTAATGTGGTATAAATCATGAAAATATGGTATTACCTTGTCGCTGTGTATTGAGTAGATGCACAATGGTAATACTTTGAGGTGTTTTTGTACAGTAAGTTTCATTACCAGTGTTTCTAGTAGAACATTTTTGTTTTTCATCAAAGATACTTTGGCTTGTTCACATGCAAAGAAGTACCAAAATGTACCATGTTTCTTGATGTGGTGGCATGGTAATATCATAGTATAAATAATGAAAACACGTGTAACATGCACGTTAATACCATGGATACCTTTTGAAGCACATAACTTCAAATATTTCACCCATACAGAAGTACCGAAATTTACAGTGGTCATCTGGACATTTACTACAGTAGTCCTATGGTACTTTTGGAAGTGCTTTGGTTCTGTTTAAATACATGGATTTAAGTACAACAGTCTTTGAGACCTTGTGTGATACCTAAGTTTAAATATTGGATAGGATTAGGGATGTAGAATATGATAATATGCTTTTATATACTAATAAACTGCCAATATGTTAATAAAAGGCATGCTAATAATCAACTAGTTAATAGTGAGAATTGGTCCCTTTACTAAAATGTTACTGATATGAGATACTTTGAATTGTATGATAAAAAATGTGTATAATTCATAGTATTTGAGTATGATTGTGTGCTGAGGTGAATATAAAAGCACAATGGTGTTAACCTCTGATGCAATCACTGAACCATTTGTAATTGATAGCAACAGAGTGCAGCTCTGTTGTGATTCGTTTGTCATTTACTCTTCTGAGCTCAGTGTAATATTTATATAGATTGGATATCACTTTCAGTAACCATCACTATTGTTGTCAGACCAGTCACGCATTTGCAAACAGTTGACACCTCTACATGAACGCGTCCTAATTCGAGCTGATTGCACACATTCACTGAGTCACAGTGTCTGAGGGAGTTTGCTCTCACACTGCCGATCAGGGACTATGCTAATTAGCATTAGTATATATTTTAAACTTCTTCCATCTATGTGCGTTAAGTGCGGAAATCTGGTTCCTCCTCAAAATCGGGTTAGCATACATTAGCCTGATAGCTTGACTTAAACTTCTCTGTAATCAAACAAACAAAAAAAAACTGTCTCATTGATAGCATGTGAATGTTTGTATTGATCTGAATAGATACATTAACAGCCATCTATTCAAATTAAAATGTTTATCGCACCAAATCTTCTTACTGAAATTAGTCTTGCTGTGACCTTGCTTTGATGTTTCCTGTTGGAGCATCTACTACTCTATTGTTTCACCTGTGGGTCTATGCATCCATCCTTCATCTAGCCATGGTTTATTACATCAAAGCATTTTTACCAACTTGGAAGATCATTTATGGCAAATTGTCTTTATGGTTCTTCACACCAAGACATTTTTCCCTCTATTATCCACTTTAAAACCTTCTTAAAGATCCTCATTCCTGCTTCCTGTCCAGAATTATTGCTGGAAAAGCCATCGTGTGCTCTTTGGAATGACCTAATCTATCTCAGCTCCAAGCGGTATACACTCTCACCGGTCCCTATGGACAGTCATACCGTATCTTGTGATGAGATTATCTCCTTCCTCCTCCGACCCTCCCCCTATCAAAAACCCAACATACCTCATTTCCTAGCCAACACTTGGTATTCTCTCCATCTCACTGGAGACTCATGTTCACCCGTTCATGCTACCCTCCTGCTCCGTTGTGGATGATCTTTGTGTCAAATCTCCCAGGACCTTACTGTGCTCTCACCCGAATGATTTCTAAATTATTAATCCCATTCTGCCATTGGAATTCTCTATGGATTGCCAAGCCAACGCCAGAGAAGCTTTGATGTTGAGGTTGAATAGGGCCTGAGCAGTTGGGAATACTTCAGCCAATTCAAGGGGTGGGGAATTATTGTGTTGGCTGGATCTTTAGCTTTTCTAGACTCCTTTTCCGCCATTTTCATTATTGTTTTGTCCATAAATGGGAAGCAAGCATCTCAATTGAAATGTTGCCTGCTTTGGCACACCCACACCGTTTTATATAGATTTCTCATTGACGTCAATTCATACATGACTATTCTCTGTAAATGGATTCCTTGTGACTGTCTTAAGGGGATAATTAAAGCAAAAATAATTAAATTTCTCACTTTAATGTCTTTCCGGACACAACAGTCTTCTGTGGATTAGGGGATATTTTGAAGAATGTCCAGAGAGCTCTTTCCATAACGAGGACTGGGTTTGGCAAGACTGCATTCTGTTTAAAGTCCAACTTTAGTCTAAGTCCAAGACCATATTTTCACACTCTTTGTCTTTTCGTGGACTCGGACCCAAGACCAAGTCTGGTCTCAAGTACACTGCATCTGTTTCGCAGCCTGTGCTGATTCTCGCACATGATCCACTCTTTCATCCATTAGTTTTGACCCTTATTCAACTCGGGTCAATATTCAAGTCTTCTGAAGCAGTATGACAGCCTCATTATTTATGAGGAACGGACTGAAATGTTAAATCTCATGCATTTGCGTTCAGTTCAAATATGCTATATCACTTCAGTACCTGGATAAGCATTACAAATATATAGTGCAGTACAAATAGGCCATATTTGACATCAGTGATGTCAAACCTGATTGGTTTTCATGTCTCAACATTGATGTAAAAGCTGATACAATGCATCTCGTTGTACTATATTTAAACTGCACGTACACAAATGAGATTTGAGAGCTATGGAAGATGGGGAAGATTTTTCATGGAGAACGGATTAAAACAGTTGAAATGTACAGAGAGGCTATGTTTATGTCTATTGTTGAAGATTACAGAAAGTCAGCAATGACACGAGGACGAGTCAATAATGAGAGAATGTTACATTTTGGATGAACTGTTCCTTTAAGAACTGTTTAACATACAAAAGACTGAGGATCAATCTAAGAACATATCTCTCAACAAAATCAATTCCTGTTCAGAGCAAAGTGGCAGAGATTTTTGAAGGATGACTCATTCTTATTGATATTGAGGTCTCAGCCCTTGTGACACTTCCACCATCAAACTCTCATAAGAAGTGAGAAATCAACTGTCACATGTAGGAAGCATTAAGACACCTTTAGAGGAAGCTTGCGGCTTCCATTAAAGTGAAACCGCTCTATATCGTGCTCTATCTCTCTCTCCTATTTCTCCTTGAGCAAAGATTAATTCTGCAGTTCTGCTCAGTCAGGTACATCACTCCAGTCCGGTGCTCTTTTGGCCAGACTTCCTTCTCTGCTGCCAAACTGTGAGTCTCTAAGGATACCTGACTAGAGCCGGCTAGACGGAGGTATTCTGAGCTAATCTGTGTGTGTCTTCAGCAGAAGTAGTGTGTGTGTGAGCACTATATTTATTACTAGGTATAGTTTTATTGTGTGTACACACCTGAAATGCTTATTTTTGGCATTGTTGCTGCTTTTATCGATAGCTATTGAAGAAAAAGGAAATATAGAGATGTGCAGAATATTTATGATTGAGAAATGATGCAAACCAGAATAAAACATGCATTATTATTATAATATGTGTATAAATCAGTTTGTGTAGAGTAATAATTCAACCTGTTTGTCACATATTAGTCCAAGTTGCAGGAATGCTGTTCAGCCTAATTTAACCCCTAGGTTAGACATGAATATGTGCTTTCATAAAGGTACAGTACAAATACCCCTTAAATTAATTCCAGATGGTGAATGGGTCATTGACGTATAAGGGTTTTTGATAGGACAGCTTTAATATACAAAAAAGAATCATATCTACTGTAATTGTTCAAACTTTAAGAATGCTGTGTACACATAAAGTCATATAAAATTTTAAATTAAGTTATTTTAATGATTTTTTTTTTATCTAGATGAATTGGCCGTAGCCTTGAAAAATGTCATGTGGTGCGACTATGATTTATATTAAAATTAATTCATTTCCTTAACATGCTTAACAAGTTCTTAGTAATGAAAGTGTTTAGAAACAAAGACATTTCATAAAGCAGACATCATCAGACAATGTTTGTTTGTATATTATGATGGGAATATAAATACAAATGTTTTGCAGTTTTGCACAGAATTACCAAAGACTTTGGAAAATATGGCAAACAGTGCATAAATAAAAATAAATTTAGGGTCATTTCAAAGATGTTTAGAAAACAGCAGTCATGTCCAGACGGTCACATCACATGATATTGTGGCTCTTACAGAAAAATACAAATAACTTATGTTTTTTGAAAAATTTAAGTGAGTACATACATGAGAGAGAAACTTCATATATATGGTATGTATCTTTTTATGCATTTAAACCAATTTTTTTTATGGAAAAATGCAATCGGACAGAAAATTTAGATGTAACACCACTGACCCAAATATTGCCCCCCAAATAGACAGTTTTTTAACACTTGTTAAAGAATGTGCACTACCTATTAGACTGAGGCTATGAATGAATGAATAAGGCATTTATATAGCACTTTATTGTGTATTGCTGTACACTCAAAGCGCTTTACAATAATGAGAGGGTCTCTCCTCAACCACCACCAGTGTCCAGCATCCACTTGGATAATGTGACGGTAGCCACAGTACAATGGCGCCAGTGCGCTCACCACACACCAGCTACAGGTGGAGAGGAGAGAGAGATAGAGCCAGTTCTGTGGAATTACGAGCCAATTCAGTGGCTATGAAATGAGTTTTTGAATTAACATTTCCCAGAACTCCTCCTCCTCTATGCTGTCTGAAAGTGTGTACAGTATATGGAGGATTACTGGACACGGGGGAACAGAGCAGCTTGAGTAGACTGCAGAGGTACTATATGGTGCCATGTTAAGAGCAGATGAATGGACCTGTTTGTCCTGTGGTCTTGAGCAGCTCAATAATGTCGTCTCGGATTTATCAATGAAATTGATAATTGAGTTGGAGACCAGAGTAGCTTCTTCTCAAAGCACCTCATGCAGTTACACCACAGCAGTTTATCTCTCTCTCTTTAAACAAGCTTTTTTGAAAAGATTTTGGATTTTTAGGTTAGCTACGCCATATATGTTTTTTAGCCCTAACAGTGGACTAACAGCTGCTGTTACTGAAGTTGCAGTGATCATCCATGGTGAATCAATCTGGATCCTGTTGTTTTCAGGAGATGGGATTCACAATTCAGTGATGTTTTTTTGATTGCTTTTGTTGAAAGGGATTGAGCCCAAAAATATAACTCACCAGCAATAACCACCATGACCAACATTCGCTTTGCCCTTTCGAAGTTCTCTGTTTTCTCTGTTCCTCTGTGAGTACAAACCTCTCCTATTTCATAAAATACTGAAGTCATTAAAATCAAATAAGATTAAATAATTTCATAATTACTCTAATTAGACAGTGTGTGTATGTATACATCGTTTTCAGGATTCTTTGAACAGAAAATTCAAAGGAACAATATTTTTTTTGAAATAAAAGCCTTTTGTAACATTAAAAATAAGTCTTGAAATATCAAAATGTGACTACATTCATCCTTGCTTGATTATCAAATCAATTTATTTAACAAATAATGTATGCAAAAGTCATTCAATTACAGTAGTATACGTCCAAAAATAATTAATATTAATATATACAAAGAAGAATGGAGTTACCATGCACAGTACATGTCTAAACTATTATGATATTTTTATGGCACAGGCCTAAAAATTATAATATTACATGGCACATGTCCTAAAAAACCAAACAAAACAATAAAACATAAAAACATGGCAATATGATGGTTTTTTTTAAGTGTTCCAGTAAAATAGAAAAATGTCTTATTTATTCACACTCTATTTTAATATAATTGTCCCTATAACTTATGTCAAACTCATTTCTCACAAAGAAAAAAAAAGAAGCATATTTTCAAGCTTCATTACCCTTGTCAGCTTGACACAAGCTGTTTATGGATGCAGTTGCAGCTTTCCGTGAGTAAATATCTCTGCACTGCAACACCCCTGAGACATGAATGTAAATATATGGGTTTGCTCCAAAAGTTCCCACGATGTGTTTGGCATCATGCAGAGGTCCAGCTATGTGATGTTGCGCACCACCCTAAACCCACCACTCAGGGCGGATCGGCCATTAGCAGCTGCCTGTCAGCGAGCCTCAGCCACCGATGGTTGCTTGGCAACTGAGACCCTACACAGCCAATCAGCACGTCACAGGAGCTTGTTCTGCATAAAGCAGGTCAAGAATCACCCCTTAATTCCACTCACATGTCCTTTCTCTTCATTTCAAGGCCGATGTGAATGCCTCAGGGACACTTTGGGCCAAAGTCATTTTTATTGAAAGATTGTTCAATTTTTAAACAAAACATTTATATATATTCCTTCCTTCTACAGTAAAAGTCATTTTCCCCCTCCTATATTATTATATCTGTTATACTTTTTATCATATCTAATTACTTTAAAAGTAAAAGCATGCCTCTTCTCGAACAACCATGATTTGAGATCATCCATCTTCGCAGCATAAATATTTATGCTATATGCTGATGTCTACTATTTATGATTTGAGATAAAAAAATATACGACTTAGCAACAAGGGATGCACGGTATTATCGGAATGTTATTGGAATCAGCTGATAAAGACTTTTTTTTGAAAAAAAGAAAAAATATATATATAGATATTTATGCTGATATGCCTTTCCAATAAGACAAACAACTCGCTTGTGCTCAGAGTGTGCTAGTGATAAGATTACCATTATTGAAGCAAACTTTTGCTGTAATGATGAATACTTTTAAGTATGTTTTTGCTCAAAACTAACCAAAATGTAAAAATAATTTGTCTAGAATTTCTGCACAGTGGAGATTTGGTGTTGTTTAAAAACAAAAGGAAATATATCGGTATCGGTATCGGTATATATCGGCTATTGGCAAAAATCTTGAATATCTTGCATTCGCTATTAGCAACCCATGTTAGTAAGAGTATGACAGCCATACTAGCAAGTGGACTCTAAGCAATAAGTGGCACATCTTCTCATTTACATTCTTGTCATGCCAGGATGAATAAACTAGGAATGCCTTCAGCATAAGAAGATATGCAGCATTTTATCTCATATAAAGTTAAAGTTGTCTGTAGATATCTGAGACAATATTGTTCAGGTCTTGCATGCAGTCATCTATTTGGTCAGTTTAAAACCCGCATTTGACGCACATGTTTCAATACATGCAAACACCTCATCTCTCTGCAGACTGATATCCCCAAAAAGGCATTTTTCTTGATCTTTAGCATTAGCATTAGCAGATTCTTCTGTCAAGCACCGTCCCCACAGGTTATGCCATAAAAAACACCTCACACAGATTGAAGATATAGTACATCATATCTGGACACTCAAGATGTGGAATGTTTTATTCATGTCACAAGTAGCGAGATAGAGGCTGGTTTGTTTTGAGGCTGGTGACTATCTGTCTTTGAATCGAGATGTTTGGAAGGTCTGATGTATCGCCGTAACAGCGCATTGGGCTTTAGGGACAATTTTGTTTGTAGAGTCCTGTCTCAGACTTGGAGGAGACTTTTAAAGTTTGTTTACTAGATAGCATGGTGGGAGGACAGATTCGAATGTTGTTCGTTTGCGGTGTTCTGGAGAAACTGAAATAATATGGCATCTTTATCTTTTTTAAAGATAACTTAAAGGTTTTTTTGCAGAAAGAAATCAAAAGTATTTTTGACATAATGATGAGACTCCCATGGTCCTATTTGTGGCCTAGAAAAATCTGTTATAAACTTTTGAAAAAAACAAACTGAATACTTTTATAATGCTTTTGTGTGATGTGCAATCAAACCTGGTGGCAGCATAAAATCCAAGACCACTTTCGTATCAACCGTATAAAACATATACCACATACAACCTAACTTTATATTTGATGCATTAGTTCAAAAATAAATCAGGTGTTGTTCTAAGCAGTCTTTTTTCAACTCAAAGGGGTCTCATTTATAAAATCTGAACATGTGACAGTTTCCGAAATGGGAATAAATTATACAACCATATATACACTCAATGGCCACTTTATTTGGTACACCTTGCTACAGTAGTACCTGGTTGGGCCCCCTTTTACCTTAAAAACTTCCTTAATTCTTCGTGCATAGATTCAACAAGGTGTTGGAAACATTCCTCAGAGATTTTTGTCTATATTGACATGATAGCATCACACAGTTGCTGCAGATTTGTCGGCTGCACATCCATGATGCAAATCTCCTGTTCCTCCACATCCCAAAGCTGCTCTATTGGCCTGAGATCTGGTGACTGTGGCGGCCAGCAGGATCGATCCAGGCTTTCATGTTCTTTATGCCTAATTCTGACTCTGAATGTCTCAACAGAAATTGAGACTCATCAGACCAGGCAACGTTTTTCCAATCTTCTATTGCCCAATTTTGGTAAGCCTGTGCGAATTATAGCCTCTGTTTCCTGTTCTTAGCTGAGAGGAGGAGCACCCTGTGTGGCCTTCCACTGCTGTAGCCCGTCTGCTTCAGGGTTCGACGTTTAGTGCGTTCAGAGATGGTATTCTGCATACCTTGGTTGTAACGAGTGGTTTCTGAGTAACTGTTGCCTTTCTATCATCTCTAACCAGTCTGCTCATTCTCCTCTGACCTCTGACATCAACAAGGCATTTTCGTCCACACAGCTGCCGCTCACTGGATATTTTCTCTTTTTCTGACCATTCTCTGTAAACTTTAGAGATCCCAGTAGATCATCAGTTTTTGAAATACCTGACCAGCCCGTCTGGCACCAACAACCATTCCACGTTCAGTCACTTAAATCCCCTTTCTTCCCCATTCTGATGCTCGGTTTGAACTTCAGCAAGTCGTCTGATCTGCAATGATTAGCAATTTGTGTTACCAAGCAAATGAACAGGTGTACCTGATAAAAGTGTCCGTTGAGCGTAAATCGCAGTTCATCTTAAATACAAGTGACATTACTTATCATTGGTAGGCAAGGAAATACATGTGTAGGCGTACATCATTTTAAACATTATCACAATTACTGTTATTTTCAGGAAATCATATATAAATTAATTAATTTCAGTTATGTACTTCAATTATCACCGAGCAATTAAAACACTACTCATTTGATCTGCGCATATAATTATATTAATGCATATTATGATTGCCTATTTGTCTTTATATCTATAAGTTGAATTAATTGAATTACTTGTAAATGACTGCCAGAAGGAACATTTTCATGTCAATTTCTGCCTTTATAAATCCCCATTTGCTCCTTACTTTTGAAATAGGATGAAATCAGTGGAATTTAGGATCAAATCTGATCATACGTGGAGTTTTTAAATGAGGCCCCTGATATTTTCCTTTTTCCATGTGCTCAAATTTACCTTAACTGCAGGGTCTGCACACTCCAAGCACATTTCTGTTTGTTTTATTAGACAGCTCAAGCTGTTTCTTCAAAAGAAGTTAAGTACATGGTTTAAATTACAGAGAGAGAGCTGTGCAAGTTTACAGCTGGTAGAACTGGGATCCCCATCCAGTCTGAAGCCAGTGTCTTTTGTTACGCCAAAATCCAATTAGCTCCCAGCTGAATGGGGCCAATCTGTTTGAATTCCCATACGGTTTGAGTTTGCTCCCATTTTCTGTGAGTTAGGGAATCCCATCAGTGCTTTGGCAACTAAGCCCTGCAAAAAAACTAAGAAAAAACACAGGTGGAGATAAATGAGCAGACTCTCTGTGTTTGATATGTAAATGTTCATGGTGGAAGGAGCTGCTAATTAGAAAAGAGAAGGAAAAGTCCATAGGAGATTCTTTTTTAATCGCTTCATTTCTAAATGCTTATAGTCAAAGAGGATTTTTGTTATAGATCTAATGCTGTTCTGTTGTGTTTCATATCTTGTGTGGGTAAAGATGTGGAAAGGGCATTTTCTGCATGGATACTCTTTAATCAATGCATATGAGAATGAAAGCAGAATTGGCAGTTGTTAATTTTTAACATTTAAACACCCTCGCAGAAATCACATCCAATGGACAAATAGAAACAAAAGATGAAGATGAAGATGACTTGCATTCTTATAATCCCACAAGGTTGTTGCTATTTGGTCGTTGGAGGCTTTTTTA